>NC_133393.1:150074852-150383000 GCF_047511655.1 Castor canadensis
TTAGGATTGCAGGTGTGAGCCACTGGCACCCAGCTTCTGTTATTTCCATTAGCCTGAAAATCTTCCAACATTTCTTGTAAAGATCTGGTGGCAATGAGTTCTCTCAGCTTTTGTTTGTTGATTTCCTTCTTTTTTTTTTTTTAATGGGGTCTTGCTATGTTGTCCAGACTGATCTTGAACTCCTGGACTCAAGCAGTCCTCCCATTGCAGCTTCCCAAAGTACTCGACTTATACAAGCCCTTGTTAACATGCCTAGCTTCTCTTTCATTTTTGAAGTCTATTTTTGTTGGATATCAAATTTTAGATGGACACTTTCTTTCACCCTTTAAAACAGGCCTTTCTGTTGTATTTTAGAAGGTGTCTATTTCTGTTTATAAATGTGCCTGTCTTAGTCTGAACCTCCTCTTTGTATAACAAAATACCTTAGACTGTGGCCTGGGAAGTTCAAGTTCAAGGTACCAACAAATTTGCCCTCCCATTATAAAAAACAACTGGAAAATTAGACAAAATTGGCAAAAACTATTTCAGACATTGAATAACAGTTAGTACTGTGGTCTCTGAGAGAAGGGAGCCAAAAGGTGAGTCCTTGAAGACTCTGGTTTTCTCTTTGGGGGCACTTTCCAGACTGTGGCACTGGGAAGGAGAGAGAATCTAAGCTAAATAATTTGAGTAGTCACAGTTCAGGATTTGGGGAGGTTGAGGTGCCTAGAATTTGCACGGGCAGAGTACCACCGAGGAAGGAGCTTCAAATGTCAAGAGCTTTAAAAAAATCTTACATCTGAGGTCTCCCCGTGTTTTCAAGTGAATACCAGTCTGTAGGGTGAAACTTACTAGGCTAGCAAAGACAAAGCACTGGAACAATAAGCAGGGAACTTAAAATTGAATATTTGGGTCCAGGTTTGGTGCTTCATGCCTGTAGAATCTCAGCTACTTAGGAGGTATAGATAGGAGGATCACTGCCTGAGGCCCACCCGAGACCCCCCCCCCAAAAAAAAAAACCCACAAGACCCTGTTCAAAAAATAAAGCAAAAAAGGGCTGGGGGCATGGCTCAAGTAGGTCCTGAGTTCAAACTCCAGTAACCGCCAAACAACTGAATAATTCCCAGAGTCAGATCCAACCTAGAGACATTTGAGTTTCATCCAGCTAGAATGGAGACCTCACAGAGTACCTGAGGCATTCAGTAGAGCCCCTGGAAGGGTTAGGCCTTGGCTTTATCATGGCCTGAAGCAGAAGTTGAGATCTCAGTCAGTTCCCATTCAGGCTGCTGTGAGGGAGAGGAGTTCAGGATTATCACAGGTGATCACATTGCAGCTCAGGGAAGTTGATTGAGTAAATAGTTTAACACTGTATACTTAACGTGTGGCATTTTTAGAAGCCATGTCCTCCTCTGCCAAATTAAGTGTTCTTTCCAGTCTGCCTGGTAGTTATGCAAACATTTTGCTTAACATGCACATTTTGAGATCCAAGGGAAATACTATAGTTTCATATTCTAACCTGACTTAACCCAATCAAGAGGTTAGACCTGGCTGGGTGCTGGTAGCTCACATTTGTAATCCTAGCTACTTGGGAGGCTGAGATTGGAAGGATTGCGGTTTGAGAACACCTGGGGGCAAATAGTTCAAGAGACCCTCATCTCCAAAATAACCAGAGCAAAATGGACTGGAGGTGTGGCTCAGTTGGTAGAGCTCCTGCTTTGCAGTGGTGAAACCCTGAGTTCAAACCCCAGTTCTACCCCCCCCCCAAAAAATGGTTAAACTAAGGAAATAATTCCATAAGGAATGTAGGCCACTCCTTAGATGTTACATTTCCAGTCTGTTAATAAAGTAACATTGTAGGGCTGGGGTTCTAGTGCATTGGCTTGCCTAGCATGTGGCATGTTGGAGATTAGAGGTTTGATCCTCAGCATTGCCCCCCCACCCCGCCAAAAAAAAAAAAAAAGAAAAGAAAAGAAACGTAGAAGAGAAAGAAGGTCTGAGGGCCTGGCTCAAATGTAGACTGGTAGAGCACCAGTCTAGCAAGTGCAAATCCCTGAGTATAAACCCTGTTGCTGAAAAGGAAAGAAAGAAAGGCTCTGCTCACCTTGACTCTGCATATCTTTTCCTATCATAGCCCTTAAATTTTTAGTTTTTGCTAAGTTAAGTTGGTGTGAGCAAGAAGTTATGGTATGATACTGTACAGTAGGGTGACTGCAGATAACAACAATGCACTATAAAGTTCAAAAGGCTATAAAAATGGATTTTTAAAAGTTTACTTTAAAGAAATGATAACTGAAGAGATAGATATGTTTGTTCTGCTTTAAACATTACACCATGTGCAAGACCCTGGATTTGACCCCCAGTATCTCCCCCCAAAAATAGGCAATGTATACTTATACTAAAAAGTCAGTATGTTTTATAGATCAGCTAAAAGAAATTTTACTAAAGAAAAATTTTATTTTGTAACTCACGGACACTGTGATTCAGTAATTTGCATTTTCTGGGTTCCTAGAGGTTTTCATCACTTCACTTTGTGTGGTGGGAATTGAATACATATATCTAAAAAAACTAGATATACCCAAAAGAATGTGACACAGGTTACTCCAGAGGCACCTGCACACCCATGTTTATTGCGGCACTATTCACAATAGCCAAGTTATGGAAACAGCCAAGATGCCCCACCACTGACGAATAGATTAAGAAAATGTGGTATCTATACACAATGGAATTTTATGCAGCCATGAAGCACGAAATGTTATCATTTGCTGATAAATGGATGGAATTGGAGAACATCATTCTGGGTGAGGTTAGCCTGGCCCAAAAGACCAAAAATCGTATGTGCTCCCTCATATGCGGACATTAGATCAAGGGCAAACACAACAAGGGGAATGGACTTTGATCACATGATAAAGCGAGAGCACACAAGGGAGGTATGAGGATAGGTGAGACACCTAAAAAACTAGATAGCATTTGTTGCCCTCAATGCAGAGAAACTAAAGCAGATACCTTAAAAGCAACTGAGGCCAATGGGAGAAGGGGACCAGGAACTAGAGAAAAGGTTAGTTCAAGAAGAATTAATTTAGAAGGTAGCACACATGTACTGGAAAGCAATGCGAGTCAACTCCCTGTATAGCTATCCTTATCTCAACTAGCAAAAACTCTTGGTCCTTCCTATTATTACTTATACTCTCTTCTCAACAAAATTAGAGATAAGGGCTGAATAGTTTCTGCCTGGTAGCGAGAGGTAAGGGGGGGTAAGGGAGGGAGCAGTGCTGGGGGGAGGTAAGGGAGGTGGTGGGGGAAGAGGGGAGAAATGACCCAAACATTGTATGCACATATGAATAAAATAAAAATTTTAAAAAATTAAAAAAAAAAACTTTAATTGCACAAGTAGTGTTTATCATAGACAAATTTAAAAAGTACACACTGCCCATGATTAATCCCACTATTCTGAGATAACTGCTGTTAACACTTTGGTGATTGTTCATATGTGTGTATGTGTTGTGTGTATACATACATTTACTTAGAAAATCTTTTTCACAGTGGGTCATACAGTACAGCTTTATCCACTAAGTATGTGTTGTCAGTCAGTAAATTTCATTTTTAATGTTTGCATTGTATTTCATTTTATAGACACAAAATAAACTTCAGCTTTTGTCCAGCTACTCAGGAGGTGGAGATTGAGAGGATTGCAGTTAGAGGCCAGCCTGGATAAAAAGTTAGTGAGACCCCATCTCCACAAACAAGCAGGTGTCATGATGTGTCTGTGATTTCAGCTATGCAAAGGCTGTAGGTAGAGAATTGAAGTCTGAGACTGACCCAGGCAAAAACATGAGACCCTACCTGAAAAATAGTTAAAGCAAAACAGGGCTGAGGGAGTGACTTGTGTGTCAAGTGGTAAAATGATGACACTGAGTTCAAAGCCCGGTACTGCCAAAAAAATAACATTTTTTTGGTTTGTATCAACAACATTGTCATGAATATATTTGTAGATCTGACTTTACACATACCTATAGTTACTCTTGTTTTCCTGTTTGCGGTGCTGGAGATTGAACCCAGGGCCTTGTGCATGCTAGGCACATGCTCTTACCACTGAGCTACATCCCAACCCCTCCCATAGTTATTTTATTGGCTACATTTCTGTAACAAAACTGCCGGGTCACTGTGTGTGTGTGTGTGTGTGTGTGTGTGTGTGTGTGTATGTGTGTGTGTGTCCATGTGTATATGTGCATGTGTCAACCTAAAGATAAAGTTTAGGTACAGTAGTAGAAACTTCTTTCAGCTTGAAGTATTTGCATTAAAGCATTTTTTTTCAGACTCAATAAAAATTATTCATGACTCGTCACTGATTATTTACTATTAAAAGCAATGTCTGGCAGGTCACCTGTGACTCATGTCCATAATCCTAGCTACCTGGGAGGCTGAGATCAGGCGGATATCAGTTTGAGGCCAGCCCAGATGAAAAGTTCACAAGACAAAAAGTTTGCAGGGCTGGGGTGTGGCTCAAGTGGTAGGGTGCCTGCCTATGTAAGCACAAAGCGCTGGTGAATCCTAGCTACTCAGGAGGCTGAGATCCAGTGGCTCACAATTCTAGGCCAGCCTGGGAAAATAGGTTAAGAGACCCAAGCTCCAAAATAACCAGAGCAAAATGGGGTGGAGGTGTGACTCAAGTGGTAGAGCACCTGCTCTGGAAGTGTAAAGCCCTGAGTTCAAATCCCAGTCCCACCAAAAAATAAAACAGGGAAAGGAGAGGGTTTGAGGGGAAGAGAAAGAACTAAAAAATAATTATGATTTCATTATTTATATTTAATTCTAAATCTAAATGGGTTTTATTACCTTGTATTATATATAAGAAGACAGGAATTTAACTTTTTTTTTCAAATGGATAACTTACTGTTCCCATGGCATTATTGAATAACTTAACTCTTTCTCCACTGATTTGAAATTGTCACCTTTATTATATACCAAATTTCAACATATAGTATGCTTAAATATATTTTGGCGTTTTGTTTAGCTAAATATACCTGTCTCCAGTAGACTTCATATGAGACTTTCTTTTATGTGTCTCTGAAATTTAATCCTTCGCCCAGAGTCTGGCAGGGAGTAGACTGATGAATAAATTACTAGCTGTCCTCAAAACTCCCCCTTCCTGTTTCACGTTTCTCAATGGTGCCATCCTTCTCTTTGGATTCATTCTTAACTTTCCTTTTCATGCAAAACAAACAAAATTACTGAGTGTTTATCATGAACTAGGCACTGTGTAAGGCCTTGGGTGTATAAAGAGAAACAGATACAGTCTCTACCCATTGGCACTTACAGTGTAACAGGGGAAGTAGTTCAGAAAGAAAAAAGTACTGGAATGTCTGGGCTCATTTTCCTCTTTGTTCTACTTTTGTGTATATTTTTAAATTTTCAAAATAAGTTTTTAAGTTATTAAATGAATAAATTACTTATAAAATGTTATGTGCAATGAAGGAAATGAATAAAGCCTGTGTTAGAAGCTACCAGGGCAGGGAGTGGGGGGGATCATTGTGATGGGGGAGAGAGGCATGCACCAGGAAAGAGCTGGGGTTTACATTTATTTAAGCTAAAACTGGAGATTAAAAAGAAGCTAGCCAGAGGAGAGGGTGTTTCTGACAGAGAGAGTAGCATATACCAAGCCATAGGAGAGAGTCAGCTCAGTCAAGGAACTGAGAGGTCATCATGGCATACTGCAATGAGGAAGGGTAAAGGGGTGATGCTGAAGGACAGGTAAGCAGAGTCTGTGTCACTCAAGACCTGGAAGACCTAGAGAAGAGGCTCACAGTGTAGTGTGGTTATAGTGTGACACCGTTGAAGACTTTGGGTAGGGATGGGATTGGGCATGCTAGGCACTTGATTTACCAGTGAGCTACACTCCCAGCACAGCTTGCTGAAGACTTAAGTAGGGAGTAAGCTGATCTAATTTATATTTTTCAAAAGGTATGTATCAAAATAATTGGAGGGATACAAAGGTGGGAACAGAGAAGCCAGATGGGAAGCTATTAGAGTACTTTAGGGAAAAGATGATCATAGCAAGAGAAGCGGAGAGAAATGAACATGTGGGAGATATATTTTGAGGATAGACTCATTAGGATGTATTGATGAATTAGAAATGGAGAGGAAGAAGGGATAGGAATAGAGATTTCTGGCTTGAAAACTATATATTTCATGAGATTTACTAAAGCAAACATAGAATGTTTTGGGTAAAAGTCAAGAGTTAAAATTTGATAATATTAAGTCTGAGAGGCTTTGAGGCATCCAGATAGAAATGTGAAGTAAGTAATTGAACATAGAAGACATGGAATTACAAAGAAAATTCCCAGGGCTGGTGGAGTGGCTCAAGCAGTAAGAGTGCCTGCTTAGCAAGTGTGAGGTCTGGAGTTCAAGCCCCAGTGCCACTAAAAAAAGAAAAATGTATCTAAGATTATAGGTGTGAGCCACCAGTGTCTGGCTAAACATTTCCTTTAGAGCTGGCAGAGTGGCTTAAGTGGTAGAGCACCTGCCTAGCAAGCATGAGGCCCTGAGTGCAAACCCCAGTGCCACCAAAACCAAGAAAATTCAAAGAAAGTTCCCAATTTAGATACAAATGTGAAAGTTGTCACTATAATATGCGGGCAATAATTAAAACCATAGGAATGCTATTTAAGGAAAAAGTAAAGAAAGGGGGCTTGGTGCTAAGTTCCAAATTATTATTTACATTTAAGGATGAGATCAGAGGAGGCTGAAGGAGAAAAGTAAGAGAAATTAAAACTGTAAAAGGAAAATCAGGAGAGTGAAGGGCCATAGAGGCCACCAGCTCCTCAGCCAGCATCTAGAGCAGAGCCTGGCAAGGGCTGTTACTCACTAATTTTTACTTGAATGAAGTAGGCATGGCTCAAGCAGTAGAGTGCCTGCTTTGCAAGTGTGAAGCTCTAAGTTCAAATCCCTGTCCCATCCAAAAAAAAGTGATCATTTAAAGAAATAGGGGAACATTTCACAGAATTTATTGCTGCTGAGAGGCCCAGAACTAGATGAAGGCATAAAGTATTTGTTCGGTTGATATCAGGAATATTGCAAGTGCTGGAGGCAAAAGTCTTATTGACATGCATGGAACAGAGCATGCATGGGAAGTGAGAAAGGGCAGGTGGCAGATTTGTAACACTTTGACAGTTTGTCTATAAAGGGAGCAGAGAAATGCAGTAGTAGCAGAAAGGGGGATAGGGAACCAAAGAGTTTTTGCTTCTTCAGAGGGGACATTTTTGAGCTTCAGTGTATGCAGCTGGGAGTGATCTGGGAAAAGGAGTGAGTGATGATTGATGGAGGAAAATGGGGGGCTAATTACAAGGTTGGAGTTCATGAGTAGAGGAGACAGGATGGGATCTGAAAAGTGTTCTTCAGAAGAAGGAAGTTTCCTTCTGATGAATTAGGCAAAAAAAAGGAAGATATATTCAGGTTCAGGTAGGTTTATACAAGTTCTTTTGAATAGAAGACAGGTTAGTAGTTGTTTTGTGGCTTTTTAGTTCTCAGTGAAGGGTGAATGACATTAACTGAAAAGCAAGGGTCGGTGATGGAGGAGAGGGGAATGAGTAAGAAATAACTTTCTAGAAGAATAGGGAATTAGAAAGCCAGCTTGCTAGAGACATCTAGTAAGACTGCCAGTTAAGATTAAGTGCTCATTTAATGACTTTGAATTTATGGTGAATGTGCTGAGTGGAACACTTTGTTGGTGGTGTGGAGAAAGCAATTTCTCAAGTCTAGGACTTTGGGGCAGGGATGTAGCTCTGTGGTAGTGCTTACCTAGGATGTGCAAGGCCCTGGGGTTGATCCCCAGTGAGGACAAAAACAAATTGCTGAGTCAAGGATTGTGGAGTTTGAGAGAAGGAGACCTTGGAAGAGAGTTGAGGATTCTTTTAAGGGAGCAATTATAATTACTAACTATGAAATCCAAGCTGAAGAAAAAAATAAAGTCAGGAAAGAGGAAATGGGGTTAGGGAATAACAATTACAAACTCACTTTCAAAGGGTACTTGGGGAAGTGAGTCAGATAGTGGAGTGGTTTGGAGGTGAGGCAAGATGGGTTGAGCATGGTATGGTACCAAGAGTGTGGCTGAGGCAGAGTAAAGGAAAGGACCTCGGAGCTGGGCAGTTTCCAGAATTGTAAGACCCAGGGTGTCTGACTGGGCCACCCATTTGGATATTAGGGTTAAACTGGGTGTGATGACTTAATTGTGCTGGAGAGTTTAACATTGAGGCAGATGAAGATAAATGTTCTGTGAAGAATTAAAATTGAGCTGGGGGGCGGAGAGGGTGGGTGCTGGGGGCACGGGGGAGAAATGACCCAAACAATGTATGCACATGTAAATAAATGAATTTAAAAAATTAAGTTCTGGGACAGAAAAAGGGTAGGTGCTTCTTCAGACTGGTGGCCAAGAAAGACCTCTCTTAGGAGGTGACACGTGCTCAGATCTCAGTGATAAGATGATGAATAGGAAGAATAATCCAGGAAGAGGGAATGGCTAGTACAGAGGCTCTGACCCCACTTTCTTGAGTGCAAGAATGGAGGCCAATGAGACTGGAGCTTATTGAGCCAAGAACGGTTGGAATGAGATGAGATTAGCTTGCATTCAGGGCCAGATGATGGAGGGTTTGGAAAGTCATGGTCGGGAGTTTGAAGCACATATGTGATTCTAAGTGCCACAGTATGGTAGCCAGCCTCCAAGATGACCTAGATCCTTGCCTCCTGGTTTTCACACCTTTCTGTAGTCCTCTGTCATGCTGAACAGGGGTGACTTGTGTACCCAGTGAAATATTGTGACAATGATGGTGTGACTTTTTTAGTGCCAAATATCATAAAAGACAATGTAGCTTCCCTCACAGTGAGTGGTCTAAGGGAGGCAGAAGCTGCAGTATCTTTTTGTTTCTGCTGTACTGGTGTTTTAGCTCAGGGCTTTGCACTTGCTTGGCAGACACTCTACCACCTGAGCCATGCCTCTAGCTCTTTTTACTCTGGTTATTTTTGGAGATAGGGTCTCAGATAAGACATTTAAAAAAAAAAGAGAGAGAGATAGGGTCTTGCTTTTTGCCTGGTCTTCGATCCTTCTATTTTTAGGCTTCCTGCCATTGCTGAGATGGTAGGTACATACTGTCCTGCCCAGCTTTTTTCCATTGATCTGGGGTCTTGTGGACCCCCCCCTCCCCACACACACGCTAGTGGGCTGGTCATGGACCACCATCCTCCTGATCTCAGTCTCCAAAGTATCTAGGATTACAGGCATGAGCCACCAGCGCCTGACTGTTTTTGTTTTGTTATGTAGCCCAGACTGGCCTCCAACTCATGGTCCTCCTACCTCAGCCTCCCAAATGCTGGGATTACAGGTATGTAATCACTGTACCCAGATGCCGTGATTTTGTGAGGACATTTAAGTAGCCTGTGGAAAGACTCACTTGGAGAGGAACTGAGGCCCCCCCACCCCCGCACACACACACCCTAACAACCACCATGTGAGCATCATCTTGGAAGTAGATTAGTCACTCCTAGACAGACAGATCCTCTCTTGAATATTTCAGGATATGTCTAAAAGGCAAGGACTCTCTTTAAAAAGCAGAAGTGTAACGTATTTATCGTATCTAAAAATTTTATAATTTCTTAATATTATAAAACATGGTTCTGGTTTTTTTTAATTTTTTTTTTTGGTTAAATTTGTACTGATACAGCATTTGGTTAGTTTCTTAAATCTCTCTCTTTTTTTTTTTGCGATACTGGAGTTTGAACTCAGGGCCTCACACTTGCTTGACAGGCACTCTTACCACTTGGGCCACTCCACCAGCCCTTTTGTGTGAGGAGTTTTTTCAAGACAGGGTCTCTCGAACTATTTGCCCGGGCTGGCTTTGAACTGTAAACCTCCTGATCTCTGCCTCTTGAGTAGCTAGGATTACAGGTGTGAGCCACCTGCATGGCCCTAAATCTTTTTTTTATCTGTAGAGTCATCTCATTCTCCTTCCCCTCAATTTACCTTAGAAATAACCTTGGTCATTTGTCCTGCAGTTTCTCACATACTGGATTTTCCTAATTATACCCCCATGGAGAGTTTTACATATTCCTCTACCTATAGAATTTCCTGTAAACTGGTAGTTACATCTTGAGGCTTAATCTAATTCAGGTTCTTTTTGCTTGGTAAGAATACTTTCTAGAGGTGATGTTTGCCTTCATCAGAGTCTCATCTTACTATTACGGTACCATATGTTGAAGAACAGTGTCTAGATATGTTAACTTACTGGGCTTTGCAAAATGGTGATATTCTAGTTCTGTCATTTTTCTTCATTTATTTAACTAGAGAAATTTTCTCTTATCAACTCTGAGGTATACTATGTTTTGGAAAGGCAGGTTAAATGCTTGATTCTTTCCCTTTGTTTACCAGTTTCCAAATAATAAATTGACTTCCTAGCATTCTCCAAAGAACACCAATGAGGCATTTAATATATTTCTATTACCTATATAATTATGAACTCATGGACTATAACATATTTGATAGATGTGAATCCATTAAAGTGATTATTGTTATGATGCTCAAATTGTCCCATGCTCATTAAATTAAGACTGGATCTCAGTCTTACTGTGTATCCCATCCTTGATTGGTTAGAGAGGCCTTTTCAGGTCGGTTTCTGAAGAGTGTTTATAGCATCCTTGCTTTTGGAGGGGGTGGGGTAGTGGGGATTCAACTCACCAGCCCTTTTTGCTGTGGTTATTTTTTTTTATTCATATATGCATACATTGTTTGGGTCATTTCTCCCTCCTCCCCCCACCCCTTCCCCCACCCCTTTGCTGTGGTTATTTTTGAGATAGGGTCTTGTTTTATGACTAAGCTGGCCTAGATTGCCATCCTCTTATTTATGCTTCCCTACATAACTTTTAGGACAGGCATGCACCTCTGCACCCAGTCATCGGTTAAGATGGGTTCTCATGAACTTTTTGCCTCAGCTGGCCTCAAACCTCAGTCCTGCTGATCTCCATCCCCTGAGTAGCTAGGATTATAGGTGTGAGCTGCTATATCCATCTGCATCCATGCTTTTTGATATGATCATCTTGTGTATTTTATGTTCCAGCCCCAAATCAGCTTCTTTTTTTCAAGGAGTTCTGGTTCCTTTCAGAAGGAAAGGATTATATGGAGGCAGATTTTGGATGCTTTAGATTTTTAATAAGTGCTGTGTTAGTCAGCCTTTTGTCATTGTAACAAATATGTGAGATGATCAAGAGGTAAAGAAAAAAGGGTTATTTTGGCTCACAATTTTGGAAGTTTCAGCTCATGATCAGTTGGCCCCATCACTTTTGGGCCTGTGGGAAGACAACATAACATGGCAAGATCACATGACAGAGCAGAATTGCTCATCTCATGGCTAGGGAACAAAACAGAGGAAGAGGCAGGGGCCAGGGTTCTACCCTCCCCCTCAAGGGCATGTCCCCGGAATGACCTGAAGACCTTCCATTAGGCCTTACCTGTTAAAGGTTCTGTCACCTCTCACTAGTACTAAAAGCTGGGATCAATCCTTTGACACATAGACATTTGAGGGACATTTATCCAAACTAGCAGATGCTTTATTTAAGATTCTCTTTAAAGTTCAAAAAAAGGTTTTCTCTTTATGGAGATGGGATTCTTGATATGTACCCCTGACTGGCCTCAAACTTGAGATCCTCCTGCCTCAGTCTCCTGAGACCAAGGGATCTCTAAAATAAGAGAGTTTATTGAGCTATTACAGATGCTAGCTAGGAAAAGGCCTAGGTCCTAGGACAAGTTCCCACAATTACCAGCAGCAGGGCTGGGTAGCATTGTGGTCTGTTAGGCCAGAGCTAAGAGCATGTTAACTCTTAAAGTTGAACCAAGGGCCTTGTGCGTTCTAGGCAAGTTCTTAACCTCTGAGGTACATTCCCGAGCATTTTTTTTTTGAGGTACTGAGGTTTGAACTCAGGGCCTTCACCTTGAGTCACTCCACCAGCCCTTTTTTGTGTTGGGTATTATCTAGATAGGGTCTTGCAAACTATTTGCCTGGGCTGGCTTCGAACCATGGTGACCTCTGCCTCCTGAGTAGCTAGGATTACAGATGTGAGATCCTGGTGCCCGGCTAAGAGCTTTTTTTATAGCAAAAACTTAGGGAAGACAGATATAACTTGTTTACATTGAGCCTACATTGACTATAGCAAGAAGCCTGATTGCATGAAATGGAGAGAGCTTTGGGATAGAAGGAGTCCATAAGGAGACACAATTATTGCTTGTGGCATTCCTGAAGCAACTGTTAGGGTCAACAGCCCAGGAAGTTTTTACATCAGGGCTCAGGCCATGGTGGTTGGTTGGTAGGGGATTTAAGTCAAGGTTTCAGCATGCATTCAGAAATGTGAAACAGTCTGTTGGTTCCCCCAAGCTGATAACTGATTAATTCCCCTTATCTCTTTCCCCTCTCATCCACCAGCCTTTTAATTAAATTTAGGACATCTCAGGGCTAGGGTTGTAGCTCAGTGGTAGAACGTGTGCAGGACATGCACAAGGCCCCAAGTTTGATACCCCATACCAAAACCAAATAAAATTAAACAAAAAATTCTCAGAATTTTTCTTTTATCGTGACCCTTTTATTTATTTGTTTGTTTGTTTATTTATTTATGGAGTACTGGGTTTTGAACTAGGGCTTCATGCTTGCTAGGCAGGCATTCTACCACTTGAGCCACTCCACCAGCCCAGCTCTTTTAAATTTTATGTCCTCTGCCTGCCATGTTATTCATCATGTCTGGGGAAGAGAGGTGGTAACATGTTTTTCATATTTCCAGCTACATAAGAACCAGAGTTGTAAGGTTGTTATCATGGAGCCCAGCATGGTGGCACATGTGTGCAAATCCTAGCACTCAGGAAGCTGAGGCTAAAAAGTGAGACCCTGTCTCAAAAAAAAAAAATCTAATTAATAGATCATTATAGTGTTTGGTTGGCAAATTTCTTGTCTCTTTTATTTCTAGACTCCCCTCCCTACTGACTTCTCTCCCATAGGCACATGTCTTCTTGGTATTTTTAGGAGGGTACTGTTTGAATTTTTTTTTTTTTTTGCTTTGTCATGCTACCCTCAGCTTCTGCTGCATCACTAGTAAAAAAAAAATGAAAAAGAAAAAATACATGTATATATTTGGCAATAATGGGGTTTGAACTTGGGCTTGCTAAGTAGGCACTCCTCTACCACCCGAGCCACACCCTTAATGCTTTAGTTATTTTTCAGATAAGGTTTTATGGTCCTCTTACCCCATCCCCAGGCTGGCCTCAGACCACAATCCTCCTACTTTTGCCTCCTACATAGCTGGGATTACAGATGTGTACCACCATGCCTGACTTACTTGTTTTCCTTTTTTTTTGGAGGGGGGTGGTCCTGGGGTTTGAACTTTGGGCTTCACACTTGCTAGGTAGATGCTCTAATGTTTGAGCTATGCCTCCAGCCCCTGACTTGTTTGTTGAAATGAGGTGACACTAACTTTTTGTCCAGATTAGCCTCAAACTATAATCCTCCTAATCTCTGAGTAGCTTGGATTACAGTGTGTACCACCAAACACAGCCCTACTAGTAAAAAAAATCTTACTTTCATGACAGATGTAAGGAATATTTTCCTGAATATTGCAGTCATAAAATATCACTCTTCAGATGGGAAAATACATTTAGAATGACTATATATTTAAGTTACAAATTAAATTAAAGCCAGACAAGGTAGCTCATGTAATCCCATCTACTCAGGAGGAGGAGGTTGGGAGGTTCACGATTCAAGGCCAGCCCAAGCAGAGTTAGCAAGACCCCCCATCTCAGTCAATAAGCTGGGTTTGGTGACATTTGTCTCTAGGAGGCAGTATGTAGGAGGCTGTAGGTAGAAGGATCATGATCTGAGGCTGATCCTGGGCAAAAATACCAGATCCCACCTGAAAAATAACTAAAGCAAAAAGGACTGGGGGCATGCAGCCTAGGAGTGCCTGCCTAGCAAGCACAAGGCCCTAAGTTCAACCCCCAGTACCACCAAAAAAAACCCAACAAAACAAAAACAAAAAACCCCTATAAATCAAGTTAGAGAGGACTACTTTTCCCATATGGGAAGACCGAACTGTAGAATTTACTTCCATTGTGTAACATCTTGATCTCTCTCTCCCAGTATTGAGGACCTAGTTGGTAATTTATTCATGATGTCCTAAGCTTTTCAGTCACTCAGTTATTCATTCAGCAAGCATTAGCACCTAGTCTACACTCTAGGCATCTTACTAGAAACAAAGTAAAGAGTAAGCAAAGCTTATGCCTGACTACTTTATCTAGTGGAAGAAAGACAATCAGGGCGCCTCTCTGAGAAAGTAATTTCTTTTCAGTTCTGGGGATGGAACCTAGGGCTCACATCTGCTAGGCAAGTACTCTACAACTGAGCTACAGCCCCAGCCCTTGTTTGTTTTTTTTTTTTTGTTTTTTTTTTTCTTTTTTGAGACAGGATGTTATGTATAGCTCAAGCTGGCCTTGAATGCAAGATCGTACTGCCTCCACCTCCTAAGAGCTGGGTTTATGGGTGTGTACCACCACACATGGCTGAGAAAGGACATTTAAGCAAACATTTGATTGTCAGCCACTTGGAAATTTAGAGCAAGTGTCTTCAGGCACAGCGTCCAGCATGTATGAAGTCACTGAGGGACGAAATTTATTGAAGCCTCTGAGGAAGTGAGAAGAGCTGATGTACTGGAGACAGTTGGGGGCAGGGTGGTGGGAGTGGGCTGGAGATGTAGACAGGATCCTGTAGGGTTCTCTCAGCCTACCTTAGAGCTCCAGAAGTGCAGCCACCTACACCTTGGTGATCCAGACTCAGCATCAGACCTCCATGTAATACTTCCTGGGACCCCTTGGTCTTCCTCCTAGGAGAATTCTGCTGGGAGCTCCGTCTCAGTTCAGCTTCTGTTCTCTACGTCTAGAGCTCCTTTTTATAGATTCTGTTTGCTTGTTTGTGTTTTTTTTTTTTTCTCTTGGTGGTACTGGGGTTTGAACTCATGGCCTCACATTTGCTAGGCAAGAGCTCTACCACTTGAACCACTCTGCCAGCCCATAATATACGAGTTTGCCCCTAAAGGTACCTTCCTCACTTAGCAGCTAACATATTCCCCCAGGACACTCCTTTTTTTGCAGTACTAGGGTTTAAAATCAGGACTTTGAATTTGCCAGGCAGGTACTCTGACCATTTGAGCCACACCTCAGGCTAGCATTGAATCCCCATATTCTTCTGCTTTAGCCTCTCAAAATCTGGGATTATAGGTATGTGCCACCACACCTGGTTGGAGGGGCCTTCTAAATAAAGAAATAATTTAAAAATTATTTTTGCTTATATTGTGCCTTAGAGTGAAAGTATTTTTATTTAAACAGAATTATTTAAAGCTAATCTTCAAAAACCTTTACTCATATACAGTTGTACCTTTAAAAGACTTTCTGATTGTCACAGCAACCTTTTAAGGTGGGTATTTTTTATTTTCTTCATAAGATTAGAAGAGGGAGCTTGAACTCTGTAATTCTCAAAATCAATTAATAAGTGGATACCAGGTCTTCTAACTACAAAACCAAGTATCCGTGCTGTTTTCTACTTGCTGCAAATGAAGAGATTTCTTGCGTATTTGATCTCAGTATCTGCAGTGTAAGTTTTTTAAATGGAAGAATAAATCATAAGACCTTAAAAAATGAACTATGAGAGATTAGAGAAGACAATATTTTAGGGGTAACAGAATTAGAAGCTAGACTGCTTTAAATATAGCTTATGTGAAGATTTGGTTCCATATAATTATTTAAACAGCTATAAGGTAAAGTGGAGTTTTTTTCAAAAGCAATCCTTAAGAGTTGAAGGACTGGGATGGAGCTCACCAGTAGAGCACTTGCCTAACATGTGTGAGGCCCTGAGTTCAATCTCCAGTACCATAAAAAGCAGAAAAGTGAATAAAAATTGAAAATAACAAGTGCATCTAAATTTTAAACCTCAGAAATTTGAACTTTATATCGTTAGTGATATGTGCCCTAAGGACAAAAAAGGAACTGGGAACAAAGGAACAGCAGCAGAAACAACAAAAGCCTTCACATCGTTGGTGATAGTGTTAGTGTTTTTCTGGGATTGTTGTTGTGTGTATATTGTAAGGAAAAAATGAGTACTAATGTGATACATTTATAATTTCCAGGGTTCTTGAGAACTGGTTTCTCAGTGTCGGTGAAATGCAAATATGAATTGAAAGAGGTTAAATAAGTCCTGTTAACTTGATTTATTTAAAGTTTTAGAGTAGTTTTAGCTTCATAGTAAAATTGAGCAGAAAGTGCAGAGTTCTTGTATCCCCCCTACCCCCTCCAGACTCCCCCACTACCAAGATCCTATTTAAGGCTAAGAGATGAACCTACGCTAGCATAGCATTATTACGCAATGTCCACAGCTTACATTCGAGTTCACTCTTGCAGTGTTCCTTTGATGGGTTTGGACAAATGTATAATGACATGGACTCACCGTGTCATAATCCCATGACATAATACCATGGAGAGTAGTTTCACTGTCCTAAAAATCCTCTGTGCTCTACTGATTCATCCCCCTGTTCCATCCTTTGATGACCACTGATCTTACTGTCTGCATAATTTTTCCGTTTTCAGATGTCATACCATTGGAACCATACAGTAGTAGTTAGCACCATGCCTTTTCAGGGCTTGGGAGCTCATTTCTTCTTTGTAATGAATAATATCCATTGCTTAACTGGACCACAGTTTATTCCACTTAAATACTTACAGATGTCTTAGTCATTTCCAAGTTTTGGTGATTATGAATAAAGCTGCTATATACATTTGTGTACAAGTTTTTTTCTGTACACAAATTTTCAACTTCTTTAGGTGTACAATTGATGGATCATATGGTTTGAGTATGTTTAGTTTTGTAAGAAACAGCCAAACTGTCTCCTAAAAGTGACTATACCATTTGGCATCCTCAGCAGCAATGAATGAACAAGTGTTCCTATATTATGTCTCATCCTTGCAAGCACTGGTGTTGTCAGTGTTTTTGATTTGGCTATTATAGTAGGTCTGCAGTGCTACCTCATTATTGCTTTAATTTGCATTCGCTAATGACATGTTCTTGAGAATCTTCATATGCGTCTTTGCCATTTGTGTATCTTCTTCAGTGAAGAAGTTCAGGCCTTTTGACCTTTTTTTTGTGTGTGGTACTTGGGTTTGAACTTGGCCTTGCACTTGATAGGCAGGTGCTCTACCACTTCCACCATGCCCCCAGCTCCTTGACCATTTTTAAACCAGGCTGTTCACTTTCTTATTGTTGAGTTTTAAAGAGTTCTTTGTGTATCCTAGATAATAGTCCTTTAACAGATAAGTCTTTTGAAAACATTTTGTTCTACTCTGATTTGTTTTCTCATTGTCTTAACTTGATTTTGAATTGGAAGTTTCATTATAAACTCTGGGTGAATTTCACCATAAAAACAAACAGACAAACAAACAAAACTCTTGTGACTTGTTCAACTAGAAAATCCTAGAAATGGTGACAAACCCAATAGTAGTGTGTGAAGTCTGGTGCCCAATTATGATCTTGAAATCCCATTGCTCACTAAAAGGAAGGCAGGGGTCTTTGGAGACATAGCTGACCTAGGTCTGGAATAAGGCTGGTACCTGCTAAACCTCAGACTTCTGGTTAAACCTATGGCAAAGAAGTCACCAAAGACCATGAAAGGGTCACATCAAAAGAATTCAAGAGCATACATGTAGAGACTGCCTTTGACCAGTGATGGGACATTTTGAGCATCAATAAAAACATTAAATGAAAAATTTATGAGCTTACAGTAATACATTGAAAAAATAAAAGTTGGCCTGGGATGTAACTCAGTGATAGAACACTTGCCTAGCAGGTCTGAGGCCCTGGGTTTCTTTACTAGTACTGCAAAAATAAGTAAACAAACAAACAAATAAAAAGCTGGGTAGGGGTGTAGCTTAGTAGTAGAGTGCTTTCTTAGCATGCATGAGGCTCAAGATTCCATCCACAGCAACACACACACACACACACACACACACACACACAGCATTAGTTACGATTTGCTAGTGCTAGTGCAAGCAAATATCTTCCTTTTTCTATACAAACTGATCAAGTTTCCAGATCAAAGTTCTAATTCCTAAGAATTATAGGGCTTGGGATATACCTTCATGGTAGAGGGATACTTAATATGAAGAAGGCTATGGGTTCAAGCCCAAGCACACACACAAAAAAAAACACAGAGGACAGACTGCTGTGTTAATACCAGCACAAGGATCAGTCAGAAAAACCCATACTATGTAAAACTGTATAGAACAAACAGCCTAATTTCTTCAGCAAAGAAATCGCAAACAAAAAAAGCCACAGCACATCAAAGCAAATACATACAAGCAAAGTCCTGTGTGCCACTTACGAGACAACTGGAATTTGAATACAGTAGGTCCTTGGCATCAGTGGGTTTGTTTCCAGAAGAACCACTCTGTGCATCCTGAACCTTCAATGTGCTGTACTGCTGTGCTGCGGATGCTTGATTTCTTTTTCCTATTAAGCTGCCCAACTTCTGATAAAGACATGGGCCTTTCAACAAATCTCAAATTTTCACTTAACCACTTAAATTAAGCACATTGCATGCCTTTTTTGGCTTGAAAGGATTGCCATTACTTTTTACTTTGCTTTTTGGGCACTGTTTGCTTTTGGGGAGACATATTTTCACAAAATTGAGGTCAGGGGAACACTCAGCAGATGACAGAACAATTAAACACAGCTGATCCTGCAGGACTGTCAGAGCTTCTCCATGTCAGCTGAGCTGCATAATGCACTTGGGAATTAAAATTTTTCTTTCTGAAATTTGTTTGACGTATTTCTTTTTTGATCATTTATTGCATGTTGCACAGAACCACAGGTAATAAAGCCGTTAACAAGGTGGGCTTGGTGTACTGGCTGATTACTTTCTGTATCGAACTACAATATTATTAGTGCTAAGTTTAATGATGGTTTTGTGAATTTTTAGCTGTGGCAGTATAATATTAGTGTGTCAAAACTAATGCAGAGGCTGGGATACAGATAATGGATAGAGATTAAACTGTCAGAAATTAATTAGAAATTAAACTGTCCAGAAATTAATTATGTAGGTGGATGATAAACACATGAAGTTTTAGTATATTTTTGTCTACTTTTGTATTTAAAATTTGCCATGTAAACTTTTTTTTGTGGTACTGGGGCTTGAACTCAGGACCTTCACCTTGAATCACTACACCAGTCCTATTTTTGTGAAGGGTTTTTCAAGATAGGGTCTTGAGGAACTGTTTTCCTGGGCTGGCTTTGAACCACAATCCTCCTGATCTCTGCTTTCTGAGTAGCCAGTATTACAGATGTGAGTCACTGGTACCTGACAACTTTTTTTTTTTTTTTTTTTTTTTTTTACAAAATCTCCGTTGGAGCTCGTGGAGGGACTCAAGTGGTACAGCCCCTGCCTAGCAAGTGCAAGGCCCTGAGTTCAAGCCCCAGTACTACCAAAAAAAAAAAATCTTCCTTTAGGCCAGGTATGGTGGTGTACTTCTGTAATCCCAGCACTTGGGAAGCTTAGGAGGATGGCAAGTTCAAGCCAGTCTGGGCTAAATCAGTTCTAGGCTAGCCTGGGCTACAGGGCAAGACTGTCTCAAAAAAAAAAAAAAGTCTCCCTCATAACCATAAACCAGTCCATGTATGGGTGTGGGAGGTGAATTCATACTATGTAGATAGTGTGAAAAACTCAGGCTAATAATTAAGTTTAAGTTGTTCTTGAATTAGTTAATAAAGCCTCCAGGAATCTGCTGTAGCAACATAAATCTTCTCAGGAGAAAAAAAGCACTTTACTTCAAACTCAGAGAAGTCCCATAAATAAAATTCTTCAGTATAAAAGCCCGTAATGAAAAATCACAAAACATGGAAGGAAACAAGCCAGAGTAGTGAGTCATCAGAAATAAAAATAATTAACTTTGAAAAGGCGAGAATATCATAATTATTGGAAATTGAGCATAAAATAAGAATATATAGTATTATCAAGAAATAAAAACATTGAAAGCAGTTTTATAACTAGGCAACTGAGATCAGATATAACATGGTCAGAAGTCTTGTAAAACAGAGCTGGATTTTCCAACTGGTATGATATCTAACTGTTAGCAAAATAAATGTTAAAGTAATAGGCAAGTTTATTTGAAAAAGAACTATTTCATTGATTTAGCCATTTTCAAAACATGATGAATATATTTTAGTTTTGTCAATCTAAAAAAGCAAATTAAGATATAGGAGAAAGAAAACCACTTCAGAAATGAAGAGAATGATTGTTGAACGTAATAGTTGACAAGTTAAACACCAGATTAGACACAGATGAAGAGAGACCTCATCTATTAGAAGATAGATGTTAAAAGCCCAGGGACATGGGAGGTAGAAGAAGAAGGTCTAAAATAACATAATAATCAGAGTTCTAAAAGGAAGTGATAAAGAATTGGGGAAGAGGTAGTATTTAAAGAGTTTTTCCAAAATTGTGAAAGACCTGAATTCTCTGAATCGGGAAGTCAAAATAGGACAAAGAAGGAGAAACATCACCCGATACATTGGCACAGTGTAAGACCTAATACACACTGGAGAGAAAAAGCAGATCGATGGCTGACTTAGCAGCAGTGGAAGCCACCAGACACACTACTGTTGTCAAAGTGCTAGAGGAAAAATAACCATCTTTCAAGAATGAGAGCAAGATAATTTTGAAATAAAGATCATGTTAATTATCAATGGAAGAAAGAAGAGTGTTTTTGAATTTCAGTTATAGCACAGAGTCAAAAGCTTAAGCTTTGGAGTCAGACATTTGAACTGTACTGTCAAGGACTGTGTTTAACCTCCCTGCTCAGTGTTCTTCCCTCCAAAATGGGGTAAAGTTGTACCTACCTCCTGGAATGTTTTCATAAGTAGATGAGTTATTATACATTAAAACATAGCAATTGCATATAGCATGCATTTGTTAACTGCTAGGATTACTATTATCATATTTTATTGATTTTAAGATATTAATCACAAAATGTATTATTATCTTATGCTCCAGTAGGAAAGAATGCTGCCAATTAATTGTAAGATACATTGTTGTATTAAATGTAAAACCTGACTGGATTTTAGGTGTGTTAAAGTGTAAAGAAAAAATATGCATCTCAAAATTGATGAAAGATAGTATTTTGATAGCAAATACTCAAGTCTAGGAGAAAATATATGAAGTACGTGAAAAAAATAATAAAGCAAGCAATTTGAAGAATACCTTGAAAGTTTTCTGAAGTGGAGTACTAAATGTGCAGTTCCCATGACTGGAGAGTGTGGGTGTGAAATCTCAAAGTTTAAATAGCTCCTCCACTTTCATTTCTTCAGTAGCACCTGTGGACCACACTGAACTGCTCTTGAATTGCATTAGCATTTCCCAGTGGCTGTTACTTAAACAAAACCCCTTTGTCAGCATCGCATTAGTAAAAACTAGTTTGCTGAAAGGCCGGATGCCGAATGTGGAAACGTATTTGATGAGACAGAAGTGTAATGTGCAGCCCGAAGAGCCTTCTGCAGGTGCCTTTGAAAATGTTTCAATTTTCCTTTCCATTCAGTTTGATTACCACTTCTGTGTCATGGATAGGAGTTCTGCTAATTTCATATGAGCTTGAATGTTGATCTGTTTTGGTTGGGCTTATTGCTGACGACTCTGCAATATGTGTTGGAGTATGTAAGCATAAACACTCTTTCCAAGCATTTTGATTTGGTTAGATCATCTCAAATCATTACCGAGTTGCTAGCCAGAGTGTTGTCATTTCACGATATCATACGCTTTAGAAATTGTTATAATTACTTTACCACAAAAGATGACCACTCTGTTACTAGGGAAAAAGTTAACTCTCCTTTCTATCTCTGTGTGCTTTTATCAATGAGGGATAAAGTAGGCAATTTATAATGGAATATCTAACTTTGCCTGAACCAAATTGAGATTTATTTTCTCTTGCACAATAGAAATTGAGAAATAAGTAGTCTAGGGCAGATGCAGCCCCTCCACAGTGTGTTAATGTCACAAATGCCTTTCATCCATCTTTAGGGTGCATCTCTTTTTCTTCTTTCCTTCCAGTGTCACCTCATCTCCCAGGTGAGATACCAAAGGTATGCCTCAAAAACAAAAACAAAAACAAAAAAAGACAAAAGGTATGCCTCATCTGACATACATCTCACTGGCTAGAACTGTGACACACGGCCACCTCATTCATAAGACAAGGTGGGAAAGGTAGCTTTCTAGCTGAGCACAAGGTTACCCCAAGCCAAGCTAGGATTCCAGGAGAAAGTATAGGCAGCTATCAGTCTTCCACATGCCCATTTATCATGTGATAACTGTTTTCTGCCACACATGCTTTATTTGTCTAGTAAACATGTATTGAGTATCTGCTGTGTGAGTAGCAAACATAAACATGAGTAAGATGACCCATTTGATAGGAGATACTAAAACAAAGATTATGGGGGAGGGGGACAAAGGAGAATGATGGCGGGGGTGAATTCAACTATGATATGTTGTAAGAACTTTTGTAAATGCCAGAATGTACCCCCAATACAACAGTAATTTAAAAAAATTTTTAAATAATACTAAACACACACAGAAGCTGGGTGTGATGGTACATGCCTGTAATCCCAGCACTTGGGAAGCTGAGGCAAGAGGATTGTGAATTCAAGGCCAGCATGGTCTACATAGCAAGACTCTGTCTCAAACACAAAGTATTTTAAAACATTGAATCAAAAACTGATTCTTGGGCTGGGCACTGTAGCTCACACCTGTAACCCTAGCTACTCCAAAAGCAGAGATTGGGAGGTAACTTGGTAAAAAGTTCTTGAGATCCCATCTTGCTCAAGAAAAGCTGGTCATGGAGATGTGTGTGTCTGTCATACCCACTGTGTGGGAAGAATAAACAGGATCGTGGTCCAGGCTGGCCCAGGCATAAACACAAGATCCTATTCTGGAAAAATATAACTAAAGCCAAAAGGGCTTGTTGCATGGTTCAGATGGTAAATACCTGCTTAGCAAGTGCAAGGACCTGCGTTCAAACCCCAGTACAAACACACACATACACAGTAACAAAGACTACAGTTACTGTATCCCAGAATCCCAGTTCTTCAAGGCACATGTGATTGACAGTTACAGGTATCAGTCTCCAGATACCTGGACTGATGACTAGCCTAGGCATTCCATGCAGTGCAGATCCTCTGCAGCCCTTCCGTCCTCACCCCAGGTGTTTGCATCTTACTGAGTTGATTGTCTTAGGAACAGAAACATGACCACAGTGCCAACTTCAGAAGGCACTGTATTGTATTGGACACATTGATGTCTGTGATAAAACCATTGAATCCTAGGGTCATGGCCAAAATTGTATGAGACTTCTGATTCCAGGTCTTTAGCTACAGGGAACTTCTGGAATGACCAGGCAGTAGGAGGACAATTGTCAGCCTTATATATGGAGTGGCTTAGCATAAAGCTCACATATTATCCAGTGGACACTGAGAAACCCTGCATATTATGGAATGATCAGAGGAGAGGCTTTGGTACTCCCACAAAGCATTGTCCTTTTTGGGAGTTTTGTTTGTTTGTTTTTGAACAGGGTCTCTCTATGTAGTCCAGGCTGGCCTCCAACTTATCCTCCTGCCTCAGCTTCCCAAGTGCTGGGATTACAGGCATGTACCACCAGATAGGATGTTTTTATTACTTGAATCAGATTTGAGCTATCATACATGTTGTGTGATGATGATACACCCTGATAACTCTAGTTATCAGATGTTGTCCAGATACTCAGTGAACCCACCCCTTGCCATTACATCCCAGCTTCAAAGAGATCACACAGCTGGCTCCCCCTTTCATCTCTTGGAGAAATCTTCCTCTGGTTCTGAACACTTGTTACTTTTTTGTTTCATTACATGGATGCTAGATATATGTGAACAAATGGCTTGGATGTGTGAGGAGGAACCTGTTTATTTTTATTACAGAAAGCATAACCTTAGTTTTGGTTTTCAGTTAGTGGGGTTGTATCAGCCAGCCTGTATATAGGCATGTTAATTTAGGTTCCCCTAAAAACAGTTAGCAGAGAAGGAATCTGTTAGCCTACTTGAGCACCACTGCCAACATTGTTCTGAAAAGAACAAGTTAGAATGCAGTGTCAGTGTGCTCCTTTATAATAAAAGCTTTCATGATGGCAGGAAGTGTTATCAGTGGTGACCATTAGAAACCCTGTGGCACCAGACTTCTGGAACTTTTTGAACAAAGGAATGATAAGAGCAGATTTTTTTTTTCTTGCAGCGCTGGAGATGGAACCCAGGGCCTCACGTAAACTAGGCAAGCTCTCTACCACTGAACTGCATCCCCTGCCCCAGATTTACATTCTCTTGTAAGAACAATTTATGTTCTTTGTAAAGGACTTAAAGTTTATGAAGTAAAAATAGAACATTGCCCATCCAATTCCTCAGAAGTACCTGATTTTAAAGTCAGTTGTGTATGCCATTTTGATGATCCACATATACTCTATTATATTTTATATACATTATATATATCCATGTCGTATATGCCATATATAACATGTAAGAAATATGCTTTTATAATAAGATTAAACTTCACATAATGTTTTGTGATGATCCTTTGATTTTAATATAACAAGGTTTTATAAACATCTTCCATGTTATTTTTGCCTCCTTTGTAATGGCTGTGTAATATTCCATTATTTCTATCACCAGACCCCAACTGACTAACTGATTAACATTAAGAGTGTTTTCAATTCAGGGACTGGAGGTGTGGCTCATGTGGTAGAGTGCCTGCTTTCCAAGCATGAAGCCCTGAGTTCAAACCCCAGTCCAACAAAAAAAAAGAATATTTTCAATTTAGGATTATAAATAGTATTCCAGCAGTATCAGTTACTGTCTTCACCTAGACATACTTGTATACTTGTGAATTCTTTTTTGTAGAATTCATTCGTAGAAGTAGAATTGCTGTATCAAAGAATTGCATACTTTAAGTTTTGGTAAATGCTGTCATATTGTCCTGTAGGAAAACAGCAGAAGAGGAAGGTATTGGCCAGTTGATCAGAAATACTGAATATTTTTCTAGGGATATAGCTCAGTGGTTGAGCACCTGCCTAGCATGTGCAAGGTTCAGGGTTCAATCCCAAGCACTGCAAAAATTTTTTTCTAAATTATAAAAAGGACTTATTTTTGTTTTGTTTTGTTGAGACTGATTCTCACTTTGTCCATGCTGCTCTCTAATGTCTGGGCTCAGGTGATCCTCCTGCCTCAGCCTTCTAATTGACTGAGACTACAGGCACACACCACAGTGTCCAGCTCTAGATTTTTATGTAGTAAAACTTATTAGTAAAACAAAAGTTATTCACAGTTTAGTTTATGCCTTTGGAGTAAAATTACATGTTTTTAGGAAGACCTTTCCCAATTCAAGATTATAAAAATATTTGTACCCATAATTTCATCTGCTCCTTTCCTTTGTTTTCTTTTGTGGTACTAGAATTTTAATTTAGGGCTTTGCACTTGCTGCAGATGCTCTACCACTTGAGCCCTGCCCCCAGCCTTTTTTGCTATGGGTATTTTTTGGGGTAGGGTCTTGCTTAATGCCTGGGGTAACCTGGACTGCCTCCCACTTAGCTGAGATGATGGTCATGCACTACCATCTGCCCCTTTTATTTATTTATTTTGATGGGACTGGGGTTTGAATTCAGGACTTTGTACCTGCAAAGCAGGCATTCTACTGCTTGAGCCAAACCTCCAGTGCATGTTACTCTGGGCTTTTTTTTTTTTTTTTTTTGGAGATGGAGTCTCACAAACTATTTCCTCAGGCTGGCCTTGAACTGTGATCCTTCTAATCTCAGACTCCCAAGTAGATAGAATTACAGGCATGAGCCACTGGCACCTGGTTCCTTTTGTTTTTTTTTAATTGATAAGCTTAATTTACCTGGAATTTTACTTTGGTATATAGAGTAAGATAGATGAAATAAGAAATATGACTTTGCATATGGTATAGAGAATGGGAGGGAAGGAAGAGTGAACCTAAGCAATATAGGGGGTTTGATACCAGAAGTGAATTACACTTGGAGATCCTGTTTGGAGAAGAGTTCTTTTTTGATTGGATAACTTAGAGATTGGGAGACATTGTAGTGAAATTCTCGGCAGGTCCCCAAGTTGTCACCTCATCTTGCCCATTCCTTCCTCTTCCACTTCTAGGTTAACAACTAATTATCAAACTTTAGGCTACATCAAAATCCCCTGGAGGACTTGTTAACCAGCACAGAGTTTCAGGTTCAGTAGGTTGGGGAAGCTCTGAGCATTTACCTCTCAGGATCCCCCAATGCTATTGATGGTGGTCTGGGACCACACGTAGAGAACTACCACACCAGCCAAACCCTTCTTCATCCCTTTCTATGTCATTCTTGTGGTCTCTACTTTGCTTTTTTTCTAGTTCTCCTGACCTTTAATGCCTCCTGACACAAGTTAGGACGGCATTGGTGAGCGTAGAAATAGAGAGGACTAAAGCTGAAAGATGCTTTAAGAAAATATGAATGGGCTTTGGAGACTGAGCAGACGTGAGGGAGAAAGGGCAGGAAGCAAAAGAGGCATCTTCTAAACCTTGGCATCACCTTTACTCTTTCAGAAACACTTCTTCATGCTATTTCCCTGTTCTAGAATCTGAAATAAACCTGAAACGAAATTTATTTGATTAAACATCAACTGACAGTTGACACCCAACCGGTGAAGTTTCTCTTGTTTTGACTAAGTCAAATCTCATTACGACAGATGACTTTGCAAGTAGATCTCTGCATTACCAAATACTTTCATGGTCAAGCCAGTGACCTACTTTAAGCAGTACCCAATTTAACAATTCCAATTCAGCAGATTAATTTAGACAGCACTGTAGGACTTGTAGAATTTAATCTAAAGTACTGTAGTACATTTGTATAAAAGGACAGTCAATTTCTAAAGTTTAGCTTAAACCCTATTAAGAAATCTTGTTAATTGTGTATATGTCATTATTTTATGTCATTGTACATTATGCTTTCTCTATTTACCTTTTTCTTATGACAACTGTTTGGGCGAAAAACAAGGGGGAGAAGGAGTATACAAAAGAGTGAAAGAGTGATGGGCCAGGTATCGGTGGCCACACCTGTAATCCTAGCTATTTAGGAGGCAGAGATCAAGATAATCATGGTTCAGCGCCAGTCCCAGGCACATAGTTCGAGAGACCCCATCTTGGAAAAAACCCAATACAAGCTAGGCACCAGTGGCTCACGCCTGCAGTCCTAGCTACTCAGGAGGCAGAGATCAAGAGGATTGTGGCTCAAAGTCAGCCCAGGCAAATAGTTCACGAGACCCTATCTCGAAAAATTCTTCACAAAAATAGGGCTAGTGGAGTGGCTCAAGGTGAAGACCCTGAGTTCAAGTCACAGTACCACAAAAAAGCAAAGCAAAACAAAAAACCAATGTAAACCTGGACTGGCAGAGTGGTTCAAGCAATAAGAACGCCTGCCTAGCAAGCATGAATCCAAAAAAAGAAAGAGTAAGAGAGTGAGTGAATTTGATCAAAGTACAATGTATGTATGTATGGGTATATCACAATGAAACCCCTTTGTACAATTCACATATGCTAATAAAAAATAAACAAAAACAAGGAAGGGACTGTTACACCAAATATTCATGTTTGCAGTTATACCTTTTTATAGAATTTTATTTATTTATTTATTTGATGTTACTGAGGTTGAACTCAGATCCTCACGCTTGCTAGGCAGGCGCTCTACCATTTGAGCCACACCACCAGCCCTTATTTTTATTTTTAAAATTAAAGTTTGTTTTATTTTTCATTCTTACATTTGCAGTTATAAATGCAGATGAGGCCAGAGTGTGTGTTTGTACAGGTGGAATGAAATAAAGGACAATGAACTTGGGAGGTGGAGGCAGGAGTTTGGGAGATGGTGGCCAGCCTGGGCTGTATAGCAAGACTCTGTCTCAAAAAAAAAGAACAGTGAAAGCCTGTTCATGGTCTGTTGATCCTAGATTAGAAGATTAGTATAGAGAAGGCTGTTTGGGTTGTAGGGGGGTTGCTTTTTTGTTGTCTTCTTTCTTTTGGTGCTGGACTGAACCCAGGACATGTACCACTGAGCTACATCTCCTGCTGCAGTTTGTGTTTTCATATGTGACATTTTTATAAGATGTCTTGTTATACTTTATTTTTTTATATATAAAAAATGGTATTTATTAGACAGAAAGGAAAGGCTACAGCTAGAGAAGTGCAGTGGAATCCGGAAGCCAGTAGCTCCTACTTTATTCTTACATGACTTGGTTCCACATGTATGGGTGAGATTTTAAAGAGTTCAAACTTACAGCTATCTTTAAAAGAATGCCAATATATTCACATACACCAGAGGTATAATTAATACATCATAAAATTTACCACTTTAGGTATACATTAAAACATTTTTACTAAACTTACACAGCTGTGTGACCATCATCACCTAACTCAATTTTAGAACATTTCCATCAGCCCAAGAGATTCCTCTTGTGCATTTGGTGTGATCCCTGTTCCCTCTCCCTTCCCCAGGTAACCTCTAACTTACTTTCTGTCTCTATAGACTTGCCTTTTCTGGACAGGTCACTTAAATGGAATCATGCATATGCAATCTTTCAAGTCTGGCTTCTTTCACTGAGCACACTTTCCAAGATTCATCCACATTGTATTGTGACTAGTAGCTCCTTCCTTTGTATTGCTGAATGGTGTCCTACAGGGTATGTGTATCACAGTTCATCTACTCCCCAATTTATGCTCACCAGTAGGTTGGTTCCACTGTTCAGCTATGATGAGCCATGTTACTGTGAGCATGCATATGCACAAGTATTTGTTTTGATATTACATAAATCACTAACCAACCATAAACTAAATAAGAAATGTCTAAAAGTGAAAATTGGAAAATTCCATTGCAAAATATTTTAACCAGAAAACTAAAAATCTTACCTTAGATTACATCAGATAGTAATTTTACATTATATTAATTCTTTATTACCTCTTGAAGCCCATTTTAGACTTAAAGTCAACAACAATCCTGTTATTTTAGTAAGACAGTAAAACCTCATATAATGGAGTTTCACACTTGAAGAAAAGAGATTTCCATAGTAATTGTCATTTGGGCCCGACAGGTGTTGTAACAGGTAGATAGCACAAGTAGTAGTGGCCCTATTTGTTAGTACCTTAAAGGGAGGCTGCACCATATTCTCAGGTAATTGCTGCAGGAAACCCACCAAGACTCTACTTCCATTTTGTGGTGTGCACAGAATAGGCAGCACCAGAGGATCCCTCCATGTGATAGGATCCACATTTGGAGTCAGCTTATTCATTCCACAAATGCTCACCCAGCATCTACGATATGCAAAGCACTGGAAGCTAGAGATGGGAAAGATTTAGTCCCCACTGCAGAAATTAACTGTCTGTAAAAGCTTTGTATAAGGAAGGAAACAGTGTAATACTGGACAGTCAGAAGAGAAAGGGTATCTAATTGGTTCGGGGGTGGGCAACAGGAAGAAGGCTATCAAAGTTTACTACCACCATCACCACCACCACCACCTCCACTATTACTGGCTAACACTTACCAACTCCTTCCTCTGTCCCAGGCATCTCAGGCATTTTACTTATACATTTACCAATTTAATTTGTACTACAACCCCTTGAGACAGACAATATTCTTAGCTTGCTGTAGAGATGAGATCACATAGTCAATGGCAGATCTGGAATTTGGACAATGTAATCTGTGTCTTGAAAAGGTTTCCTATGAGAGAGACACCAGGCTGTGTCTTGATGAGCGTTTGCAGTTGGTCTGGCTGAATGGTGATTGGTAGGTTTACATAGTTTTCTAGACAGAGAAGTGTCATGAGTAAACGTGGTTGAGAGTGTGTGTGACGGACGACGTGTGAAAAAAAAGCTAGTGGCAAGGGATGAGATTAGAGCGACAGGCCTGGTCACTGAGGGAAGGGCTCAGCCTGCGCTGTGGGAATTTGGGTTCTGTGAGTTATACCAAAGATACCACTTTCCCTTTGCATTTTATTTTAAACCTTTGTATTGTGAAGTATGTCACACAGTCAGAAAAGTGTGTAAGGGTTGAGGATGGGCTCAGTGGTAGAATGCCTTCCTAGCATCCGCAAGGCCCTGGAGACCATTTTTAAAAAAAGATAAAAGATAAACTGCAAATGTACAACTTAGTGAATTATTTTAAAACAACCATCTTTAAGATGAGTGAATAGGACGTTGCGGAGACCCAGCAGACCCAGCTGGCCAAGGTCCCTCCTCTCCTGCCTGTAGGTAACTGCTCTTCTGATTTATTCTGCTTTCTACTTCAGTCACCCATGTATCTCAACACATCATGTTGAACCCTTGAGTCACAGGCTGCGCGTTCTTTGTATGTTTGCAGCATTCCTCCATGTTGCTCTTTGTAGCCTGTTCCTTCTTTTCACACCATAGGGTATGAACATTCAACAGTGTATTTACCATTCTACTGCTGAGAATATTTGGTATGGTCTCAGGTGGAGATGTCAAAGGATCAAATGACAGAAATTTATTTAAAGATCTTAATTGTGTTTTCTTTACTTCCCCATCCTCTCATGCTAGGGCTGAAACCCAGGGCCTCACACCTGCTGGGCAAGCACTTTACCACTGAGCTACCTTCTAGTCTGTATCCATTTTTTTCATAATTGGTGTTTTCTTGTGTTCTGCTTAAGAAATCCTTTCTTACCCCTAGCTTATAAAAACACTATTCCAGCCAAGCGCCAGTGGCTCACAACTGTAATCCTAGCTCCCCAGGAGACGGAGATCAGGAGGATCACAGTTCAAAGCAAGCCCTGGGGAAATAGTTCTTAAGACCCTATCTCAAAAAATACCCAACACAAAAACAGGACTGGCAGAGTGGTTGAAGTGGTAGAGTACCTGCCCAGCAAGCACAAAGCCCTGAGTTCAAATCCCAGTACCACCAAACACATACTTCATAAGATCTCAAAATTTTTCATATTTAGGTATATAATTCATCTGGAATTTTGTTACTGCTTCTCTGTCTTCAAGATTTTTTTTAAATGTTTTGTCCAGAATTTCCTGCAGAAACCTCTCTCCCTCCCTTCCTCTCCCCCTTTCCTCCCTCTTTCTTCCTTCTCAGTCATAAAAACAAAAGAACTTTTACTAATATACACAGTGTCATTAAATCCCTCTCAGAATTGTTTGTTATTGCGTCCTCAGTGTTAAGTTGTCTACGTGCTCATTGCAGGTCAGATATTTGATCAACATTATTACCTCATAATCTTTTAAAGTTTCGATTTCACTTTGATGTGAAAATAATCTGTGTTCAGGGCTCTGGGTTCAGTCTCCAGCGTGCGCACGTGCACGCACACACACACACCAAGTCTGTCTTGTTAAGGAGTCTTAATATATTTACTTAAAAAATAACAAAGGACTGTATACTATATACTATAGACTCATGGCTGTTTGTGGTTTTTTGTATTGTATTTGTCATTGAAGAGACCAAAGCTTCTCTCGGGCATGAGATTCTGTTAGCCGACAACTGGCTGTGTTCAATGAACACAGTTACACTCATATTCATTGTAGGGTAACTTCAGAAACACACAAGAAAAATTTCAGTGAGAGAATACATGCTATCAAACAAGACTTAATAATAAAACAGGCTAGCCATGGTAATGGTGACCCCCCCCTTTCTGTTTACCTATAAATTTAAACCTCTCTTTTGGCCAGAGATGGGCTGTATGCAAACCACATCCAGAATGCTTTTAGTTTGTGCCACAAAATCTGAAGAATATGTCTCCCATTTATGGCAACTAGATCCGTGACATACGATGCTCCAGGAACTGTTTTTACAGCAAGCAGGATGCACGGGGACAGAAGAGCAAACTCACATGATCGTTGGCAGGGAGAAACTGGCTGCCTGCTGATGTTAAATTTGCTTTTGAAGACAGCCAGATCAAGAAGTGCCTGAGACTTCGGCTGCAGCAGGGAGAGGGTTTTGCAGTTAGTAAACACAGCCTTGGGAAGCATGGCAAGGCAGTTGCTGGTGAGCCATTTCCAGCTTCCAGCAGCAGAGTGTGGGAGGGGTGGGGCCGGTGTGTGCCTCCAGCGAATGTTGCTCAGGGCAGTAGAGGCTCCCTGGAGGCAGAGAGGCTTCTGTGGGGAGAGGCTCGTGCCTTGCAGCACCACGCTGTCTTGCCTGGCCCTCCTCTGTCTGTGAATTTACTAGGGAGTAAGTTAGCTTCCCCAGCATTAAGAGTGTTTGTCTTCTTGGAAGTTAGGGACCTAAGCCACACACTTCCTCCTTCTTCAGCTCTTGCTTTAACCACTTTCTCTACCTTTTCATGAATGATTCCCAAAATGTTATCTGGGGATCTCCCCTTCCCACTATCTGAGACCCTGTCAGGGGGTCGTTGAGATACCAGCTAATTTATATTGGGGTGCAGTGTATCTTTTTAACTTATTCTCTCCTGAGGGCACATTGGAGTTTTCCAGAGGTTACAGGACATGTACTACAGCAGACTGAAAGCAAAAGCACAGGCTAGGATCCAATTGTAGTCTCTCTCTATTTTTTATTTTTTGGTGTCACTGGGATTTGAACCAGAGCTTGTTAGTCAGGAGCTCTGTCACTTGAGCCATGCCTCCAGACATTTTTGCTTTAGTTATTTTTTAGATAAGGTCTTACATTTTTGTCCATTTGGGCTCCTACTGTGACCCTCTTGCCTTGTTTCTCCAGCTGTCATTTCTCTTAAGCCAGACATTAAAGAATCCTTTGAAATAGCAAAATTCAAAATTTGAAAATGTGATAGTTTATTATTGGTAGCTTTTAATGATCTAATAAATATTTTAGATGTTTTATAGTTTCACTTTTTTAGTATGATAAATATTGATAATTCTATGCAACATGAATGAAAGCACTTTGGGGGTCCTCAGTAGTTTTTGAGTGAAATGGGTTGTGAACCACCACTTTATTTTTTATTTATTTATTTATTTTATTCATAATGTACATACAATGTTTGGGTCATTTCTCTCCCCTTCCCCCCGCCCCCTCCCTTAACCACCCCCCTTCCCCTCCCCCCTCGCTTCCAGGCAGAAACTATTTTGCCCTTATCTCTAATTTTGTTGAAGAGAGAGTATAAGCAATAATAGGAAGGACAAAGGGTTTTTGCTAGTTGAGATAAGGATAGCTATACAGGGAGTTGACTCGCATTGCTTTCCTGTACATGTGGTTACCTTCTAAATTAATTCTTCTCAAACTAACCTTTTCTCTAGTTCCTGGTCCCCTTTTCCTATTGGCCTCTGTCGCTTTAAGGTATCTTCATTAGTTTCTCTGTGTTGAGGGCAACAAATGCTATCTAGTTTTTTAGGTGTCTCGCCTATCCTCATACCTCCCTTGTGTGCTCTCGCTTTATCATGTGATCAAAGTCCAGTCACCTTGTTGTGTTTGCCCTTGATCTAATGTCCACATATGAGGGAGAACATATGATTTTTGGTCTTTTGGGCCAGGCTAACCTCACTCAGAATAATGTTCTCCAGTTCCATCCATTTACCTGCGAATGATAACATTTTGTTCTTCTTCATGGCTGCATAAAATTCCATTGTGTATAAATACCACATTTTCTTGATCCATTCGTCAGTAGTGGGGCATCTTGGCTGTTTCCATAACTTGGCTATTGTGAATAGTACTGCAATAAACATGGGTGTGCAGGTGCCTCTGGAGTAACCTGTGTCACAGTCTTTTGGGTATATCCCCAAGAGTAGTATTGCTGGATCATATAGTAGATCTATGTTTAGATTTTTAAGTAGCCCCCAAATTTTTTTCCAGAGTGGTTGTACTAGTTTACATTCCCACCAGCAGTGTAAGAGGGTTCCTTTTGCCCCCGCATCCTTGCCAACACGTGTTGTTAGTGGTATTGCTTATGATGGCTATTCTAACAGGGGTGAGGTGGAATCTTAGTGTCGTTTTAATTTGCATTTCCTTTATTGCTAGGGATGGTGAGCATTTTTTCAGGCCATTTGAATTTCTTCTTTTGAGAAAGTTCTGTTTATGAACCACTACTTTAAATACTGTCGATTTTAGTTGGCATCCCAGTTTCTCTCTGTGAAAGTGGCATAGATTGTCCAGATCACCATTTTTTGTGCCTTTTGTAAACTTCTGTGTCAACAGCTTAGAGCTTAGCTTTCTTCTTATTTACTGAGTAAGTCATTAGGGATCATGTATTAGGTGAGATTTCTTCACTGTGCACAGCATAAACAGTTGTTAGTGATTATTTGTGTTAATCTTCCATATCAGTGTCAAATTCACTGGTTTGTGTAAGGAGCAATGTACATGTAAAATTTTGTGAACAAACAATAGAAATAGCTATTTGATTAAAGAGCATAAATTAATACACAATATGGAATGAAGATAAAAGTTTTTTTAGTTTTTTTTTTTTCTTTTTTTTTTGGTGTTATTGGGGCTTGAACTCAGGGTCTACACCTTGAGTCACTCTACCAGCCCTTTTTTTGTGACGGGTTTTTTTCAAGATAGAGTCTTGCAAACTATTTGCCTGGGCTGGCTTTGAACTGCAATCCTTCTGATCTCTGACTCCTGAATAGCTAGGATTACAGGTGTGAGCCACCAGTGCCTGGCACAGAAGCATTCTTATCAAACCAAGTGTGGAGGTACATGTCTGTAATCCCAGCACTTGGAAGACTGAGGCAGGATTGAGAGTTCAAGGTCATTCTGAGTTAAATAGCAAGTTCAAGTCTAGGAAGAACAACAAACAAACAAGTGAACAGCATTCTCATGTGACCAAGAGTAGCTTTGGAACCTGGCCCTAGACTCTTGCTCTGGAAATTTGCAGGCATTCAGTGAAGCTGACCAAGTCACGTTGAGTGTTCTTTACTGCTGTTCGTTCTGCCCATCTCCACCTGACCTGCAGGACTTGCAGTTTTTTGTGTTCAGGTTTTCAGAAGCAGGCTTGCCTTCTCAAGCCCTTTCTATCAAAGACATGACAAACTGTCCTGGGGCTAGTCTGGAGGACAGAAGTGAGTTAAGGTCACTAGGCTAGTAGCCCAAGGTGGGGCAAATTCATTCCTGCTTCAGTCTGGGTTTGTTTTTCCTAGGCAACCTTCCCTAACTTGGAAGGTAGAAGAATAAATGTAACAGTTTTTAGGCCAGGATCCTGCCTTCTAGAAGTACCAAAGCTTTTTGAGAGCTTCCTGAGAGCACTGCTGCTCTCAGGAAGTCTGTGGGTTCCATGCAAGTAGCACACTAGCCTGATACATTGGTTTTTGTTTTGGAGACCCAGGTATTACAACTGGCAAGCAGAAGCCTTATGAGTAAGCTGGGAATATTGTATTGAGTTGACCGTATTTTTTTTTCCTGAAAGTGTATGTGTTTATTCCACAGAGTTTATTGAGAATGTCCTTGGGCTAGCACTGTATTAAATGATTGTGATGCAGTGATAAATAAGACTTAGACTCTGCCTTCAGGAAGGTTCTAACCTAGTAATAGTACACAGGCACGTCAGCAAGTGGAGGATTGGTAAGTGCCATTGCTAACTCAGAAGAAGGACCCATCCAGCCCACCTGTGAGAAGAGAGGCATTAGAAAGACTTCCAGAGAAGGTTTTCTAGGCAGCTGCAAGTCCAGAAGTTTGTCTGTCTTGTGAGTGCTTCCAAGAGGAAATGCTTGCACACCAAACTGTGTGGCACTCTAGGGAAACAGAGAATAGTGTGGCTTTGTAAGATGAAGCCAGAGAGGTGTTCAGGGACCAAGCTTTGGATGATGCACAGTGGAAATTGGATTTGGTTAGTCATTAATTGTGCTTTCTGAAGGTCATTCCAATGGTGGTGGTGAGTGGGTATTGAGGGTAAGAAAACCAGTAGAAAAAACTAGAATAAAACTAACGAGAACCGAGGCAGTCAGTGGTAGCAGGAATAGGCAAGAAAGAATACACTGGAATCGTGATTAGAGTTGACAAAGTTTGTGAGAGGAAGGAGCTAATGATGTTACCAGATTTCTGGTTTGAGTGGGAGGACAGTATTTGGAGTGAGGTGAGGGGGAGAGAGAGCACACTTTGGGGCCAGCTGTTTGAGTTGTGGGTGCATTGAGTTTTAGGACCTGTGGTACAGGGAGTGGAGAAGTCTACTGGCATTAGGCAGTCATGAGAGGGTTCTGGAGATTGTAAGAAAGGTCAGCACCAGAGAGACTTGGGGGCATCAGGTAGAGAGGGCATTTACATCTGTTAGAAAGGATGAGGACATTGGGACCACAGATGGAAAGTGCTTTTTCAAGAAGCATGACTTGGGGAGGAAAGAGGGGAGCTAGTGTTCAGGAATGGGCAGGCTCCGACACTGATCTGGAGTGGTCTGGAACTGCCAAGCAGCATTTCCAGGCCTTAGAACGGTAGTGAATCTCTCATGCCTGGGTGGTTAAATAAATACATCAGCCTGTGGCCCCTGTGCTCATTAGGCATTTGATATTATTTATAGTACTTAATATAGTAGGTACCTTTGTCCTACCTGGGCCAGCTGCCCCCTTCCCAGTACAGCACCCCCATCCTTCAGTCTCCTAGAAGACAGTCCTGGCCTCCTTGCTGGCGTTTTGTGCCTCTCACATCTGCTGCTTCTCTTTACACATCACTTCTGCATGTCTTGCTTAAAGTTAGGCCAATTCCAAGGATGCAGTTTTCCAGTGTTATTTGTGACTCAGTTAAAATTTTATACTGGCTGAATGTGGTGGTTCACACCTGTAATCCCAGCACACAGGAAGCCGAGGTAGGAGATCATGAGCTCTAGGCCAGCCAGGGTCTATAACAAGACCCTGATCCAAAAAAAAAAAAAGGTTTGTATTGTTTTCTTCCTTTCTTTTGTGTGTGTGTTTTGGGATTTTTTTTTTTATTTTTATTTTTTGGTTTTTGTTTTTGCAGGGCTGGAGTATGCCATAATCTCTAACAGTCTGCATCCCAAGAATTATCAAACTGGTGGTAGTGGTGAGTCCTAGGAGGCATGGATAGGGAATTAAAATTAAAACGACTCATGCTGCTTAATCAGGTTTGAAAATAAAAACCCTGTCATATCAGAGCTGATACTAGGAAAGAACATGTAGCTTATAGAATGTGCATGTCTTTCACCTTGCCATATTCCTTAGAGAAGACTTAGTTCTAATTATACTCTGAGAGTTCAGTTAGGTACTTGGCTTGGAGGAGCTCTTAAGTCTACCTGCAGTGTAGCAGGGCTTGGGGGTTGATTAGTCCAAAATCCATTTAACCAAGACCAAGTTTGACTGATCTGCAAGAGAGTAGAGAAGCCTGGAGCAGTTTATGGCTGACCACCGTGACTGTCCACCGTGACTGTACGGATCCGCGGGAGGGTTGCAGAGCACTGCTGGTCACTTCAGAATGGCGTTTTGAAGGAATTTGCCACTATTCCTTCATTAGAAGGAAAATGGTGCTGTAGTTAACTTCATCTCAGTAACTTTAAGTGTTGATTTTAGAATTAATTTCTATTCCTAGTGTTAGGTCGACACTGATGGGAAGGCCAAATTGGAGCCAAATAAATAAGCAAGCAGGCTTTAAAACACCTAGTGCTGCACAACAAGTAATGAAGCTGTTCTAAAAAAAACTGGATTCAAGAATACTTGGAAGCTGGGCATGGTTGTGTATACTGTAGTCTCAGCTACATGGGAGGCTGAGATGTGACAGTCACTTGAACCTGGGAGTGTAAGGCCATCCTATCTTTTTAAAAAAAATTTTTGGTGGTACTAGGGTTTGAACTAGGGCTTCATATTTTCTAAGCAAGCACTCTACCACTTGAGCCATACCTCCAACCCTTTTTGCTTTAGTTATTTTTCAAGTAGGGTCTTGCTATTTTGCTCAGGCCAGCCTCAGATTGCAGTCTTCCTGTGTTTGCCTCCCAAATTGCTGGAGTTAAAAGCATGAATTACCATACCCAGCCTACTTGTTGAGATGGAGTCTCACTTTTTTTTGCCTGTGCTGGCCTCAAACTGCAAGCCTCCTGATGTCTGCCTCTAAAGTAGATGGGATTATAGGTATAAAATCACCACTCCTAGCCATACCCCATCTCTTAAAAAAAAAAAAAACCCACATACTTGGAGAATTGCCTACTTTGCTTTACCATAACTCCTGATTTCCCCAGTGAATGTCAGCAAGTGTCTTGAGACCCCGAAATAAGCAGGTAGAGGACTGGGTTAGTCCTAAATGTGACTGTTTAGGACATATTTGCTAACAAGAGCTACTTTATGAAGCTGATACAGAGTTTGGACTGATGGTAAGTCTAGAAAAGGCATTGTGGTTCATCCTGCATAGAAACTTATTCGGAGCTAAAATTTGTCAGTGTTCTTCTTCTGATTGTCTGTGTTCTTCTGATTGTCTGTGGTTGACCAAAAAAAATTAATCCAGTCATTCTCTGAGATGCCAAGGGTTACACGTAACTACAAAGCTCCGAGTCCTCCATCTTGGAAAGTGCAGCTAACTTTCACCAGTGCCATTCGATGGGGAAATACCACACTGAGGTGGTGAATTCCTGGGATCCCATTGGGGTTCGGTTCGGCTTACAATTATTTAACCTCTCACCAAACTCAAAGATGTGTAAGACACAGTCCTGGCTATGAGGGAGCTCCTGTTGAGTACAGAAGACAGACCCATGTCTGTACCGATCTAACATGACTTACCTTGGAGGAAGAGTCCGGTCCAGCCATGGAGGGATGGAGAGTTCCTAGGGAGAAATGTGGAGGCAAATAAAAGAGGGGCACAAGAGACTTAGCAAGGGCTCTCAGCAGATGTTGGTGCCTGTGTGATGGGCCCGGAGACCACAGTGTGGCTCACATGAGCAGAGTGGGAAGAGAAGTGGATTGGAAAGTTCTTGGTAAAAGTTTCCCTTAGAGTAATAGTTAGTTATTGACTGAATTTAAGCCATGGTGTATACAAAGGTCGCATTTGCTTTTGAGAAAGAAAGACTGCATGACAAACAGCATGTGTAGTAAGAGGTAGGGAGAATGATTAAAACATTTCTCATTTTCCTCACACCACCATTGCATGTGAGATTTATTGATTCAAGCAGCATTAAATGCAGCAAGCAGAGCTTGTTATCACCAAGCAGAGGTGATAACAGATAAGAAGGTGACTTAGTGTTCTCAATACTCTCTTCAACACCACCACAGACATGGTGATATAGTATAGACCTAAAGCCTGGGGAATGGCATGAGCTCTCCTGGACAGAGCTTTAGGTTGGTTGTGAAACAGGGGCAACACTGCAGGTGGTGATAGTGTTCTGATGGCAGTGCCAGTGTTGATCACGGAGAGCTTCACCAGCTTTGCCGGGCTTGCTGTTGCTTGCCACCTTCACACACAGCAGGTGCAGCCTGAACAGTAGTGCCTCTGGCTCTTGTTGCTGCCACTGTCAAATGAAGGCACTAGATGTATCTTTACGTCTGTTTACTAATGTAGACGTGAATATATATTTCACAGAGGGACGGTCTGCCAGGAAAGAAATGAAATTGTCACTGAATTTGTTAGTAACTTCTATGAATTGATCTTGAAGAAGCCATTCCAGCATTGGATTGGGGCAGATAGAGTAGGACTAGGGGACCAATTAAAAGGTCACGAGGGGTAAATGACGACAATGGAAGATTTGTGAGTGGGTCTGAGATGCAAATTTTGGTAGCAGAAATGTCAGAACTTGCTGATGCGTAAAGTTAAGGGCAAACCTCTTGAGCTAAGCCCTTGATGAAGACAGTGGAGAAGGGAAGAAACAGTCTGGACAGGTTGAAAGTGGACTTTGGGTCAAGTTGAGTCTGAAGTGATTATGAGATATCCAGATGGAGATGTTCAAAAGGCAGTTTGGTATTTGGGGGGTAGAACAAATAATGTAAAATAAGAAATAGTAAAGGTTTAACCAGGCATAGTGTTACTGCCTATAATCCCAGTACTTGGGAGGCTGAGACAGGAAGATCATGATTTTGAGGCCCAGCCAGGCTACTTAGGAAGACCTTGTCTCAAAAAAAAAAAAAATTAAATAAAGTAAAGGTTTGATGTAGATTTTAATGTCTCCTCCAAAAGTGGTCAGTTCATGTTTGCTTTTTCCTTCGGTGCTGGAAATGGAACCCAGGGCTGCAGTCATGCCAGGCAAGTGTTCACCACTGAGCTTAACTTCCAGCCTTTAGTCCACATTTTTAATAACCACTTCCTTTGATTGAGTGGGTGTTTGGTGCCCTGCCCTATACTCAGTGTTTTACACATATTTCATCTAAACTTCAAAAGAACCCTCTGAAGCCAGGCATGGTGGTACACATCTGTAATCCCAACTTCTCAGGAGGCAGAGGTAGGAAGAACATGTGTTTGAGGCCAGCCTGGATTACAAAGTGAGACTCTCTCAAAAACAATATAAAAACCAAAACATCTAGGGGCATAGCTCCAGAAGTAGAGCACCTGCCTAGCTTGTGCAAGGACTGGGTTCAATTTCTAGTACTGTTGAGTGGTGGGGGAAGGCTGAAGAAGATGCTGTTTCTGTCCAGCATTGGACAGGAAGCTGAGAGTTTCAAAAGTTAGGTCAGCTGGGATTCAGATGAGGCTGCCTGCCTGCTCTGCTGCTTTCCCAGCTGTCTTGCCTTGAGCATGTGGCTCATTGTGATTTTTCTTTCTTTTCAGGGGTTTTGACTTTTTGCACTGAATGTAACCTAGACTAATCGTCTTGGGCTTGTGTTGCCCAGGATACTGTCAAAGGTAAGTTTTTATAATTTATATCCTCCATGTATTGGCAATAAAACAGTATTTGTCTTAAAAAGAAGGAAAATATATTATGATGTTGCTTCTTTCCAGCCTTATAGAAAGATATTTGAAGTGGCCATCACATCAGCCCTTTGCATTCCTGCTTTGTTAGTTCCCTTTATTTTTAATTAGTTAATTATTTGTTTTTGCAATACTAGGGATTGTACCCAGGGCCTTGTGCATGCTAGGTAAGTCTCTACCACAGGAGCTATGCTCTCAGCCCTTTCGTTTTTGAAACAGAGTTCCTGGGCTACCCTCAAATTTATGATCCTCTTGCTTCTGCCTTCCGAGTAGCTAGGATTGCAGGTGTATGCCACTAAGCTTGGCTATGGTAGTTCTCTTTAAAATGAACTGGTTTTGGGGCTCGGTGGTGCAATTCAGTGGTTGCATGCTTGCTTATAATTCAAGAGGCCTGGGTTTCATCCCTGGGACCATGTGTGCATGCACACCTCCACTAGGCCCCATCTCTTAGAGGTTTTGCTACCTCCTAGTAGCACCTCTTGGGGCCAAGCCTTTACTGTATGGACCTTTGGGGGACATTTAAGATCCAGACTGTACCAGGTATGGTGTGGGATGTGCACAGATAGACATTAGCATGTCTTGTGGAGAGAATGGAAAGATTTGTCTGAGTGCAGTGCTGCAGACTGGGCATTGGCAGTGACAAGGTTGGCTAGGGCTTCAAAAGGAAAGATATGTTACTAATAGGAGAGTTGGGAAGGTAGGGCTGATATGGAACAAGGAACTTGATTCAGAGGAGAAAAATCTTAGATGTAAGTTGGGATAGAACAGAACCCTGCCCAAGTTCTGAATCAACAGAGATATAGGTCAGAGGAAAAAGGCAGGCAGAGATCAAAATATCACTTTTGTTACAAACATTATTGACATAGGAGAACTGGCTTGTATCTGAGGGCAAGTAGGTGTCTTAATTCTGAACTCCAGGACCTAGCAGGTTTATTCAGCCAGCAGCACTAGCCTGAGATAGGCCTGCCTCCTGGAAGAAGGGAAGAACAGAGCAGAATAGGTGGCTCCTGGGGCAAGATGCAACGGAGAGGCTGGAATGTCCGAGTTCAGTTTCTGTTTCTAAATATGCTAATCAGAAAAGTTACTTCACACTGACAGTGTGAGTCAGGGATATGATGAGGTCAATAATAACAAAAACTTGATATTGAGGACTGGGTACATGACTCAAGTGGTTGGGTGTTTGCTTAGCAAGTGTGAGGCCCTGCGTTCAAACCTCAGTACCACCAAAAAAAAAAAAAAAAAAGATACTGTCTCTTGTGGAAGGAACCATCAAAAGTGGGGGAAAGGTTTTCCTTCTGAGGTTCCCCAGCTTTTTTGTCTCTTAGTTCACCAGTCTTAACTAGTGAGTCTAGGTCAGCCAGGGCATACCTAGCCCCTTCCTTCCTTTCTTCCTTCCTCGTATGAGGTTCAGTCAGAAACCTCTTAATTTCTGTTTCCTCTTTGAAACACCTCTGTATGTCTAGCACAAACAGTTTAAAGGAAGCGCTTCACTGGCATGTAATACGTGTGCCATTTCAAGTTCAGCTTCCTGGTAGCTTACATGCAGTTTTCTGATGTTTAAAAACCCTATATGACGAAAGTTTTTATTCCCTATGGTCTAATCTTTGTCTCAACCGTGCTGCTTAGGAAAAGCTGTGCTGGCATAATTCAAGGTCAAGCAGCAGCCTCTGTACACTGAAGCCACCCCAGCATGCTTATGCCCTTTGCTGAGGCCAGAACAGCTGGCATTTGCTGCTAGGCCAGAGTGACCAGTGTATGCTGAGGTGACCTGCGCAGATGATGTTTAGTTTAGATGAGTTTTAGGTACTGACACCACCACTGCAGCTGTCTTGTAGCTTATTTCTTGGTGAGACCTGCAAAGCCCCCAAGCCTCTGCTAAGGCTTCCAGCATAGTGCATGCAGCCTTGTCTCTATAGAAACAGCCACTTACCTGACGACAAAGTTGCCATAACTACAGTTACTGCTAAAGTCAAAATACGCTGGTCTATGGTTTATAAGGCTCAGTAATTAAAAGTGAGTACACAGCTGTAAATACTCATGTGGCCTAATGTATAAGAAAACACTTTTCCCTTCACAAAAGTCCAGGCCCCAACAGAAACCTCAAAAATTCCACAAGTATTTTATGCTCCCAAATTTTAGTTCATGTCTGTTCATCAAGATATCAGTCCCACACACCGGAGATTAGTAAATAGCACTGCCCCTCTCTTGGCTGATCTATACGCCAGTTGAGAAATGAGGTAGAAAAGAGTGACATTTGAAAGACCAGAGTGTTGCTCCTGTCGCTAACAAAGCTGTGTTGGAGAACGTGGCTTCCATGCACAAGCAAGTGAACTTCTCAGGCTTGAACCTTGAAACCCAGCAGACGGACCACGTGGGGGGGTGGGAGGGTTCTGCGAAAGTTGATGGGTGCAGAGCCCAGGAGAATGCCTCTTCTCCAGAGCTGCTTCCAAAAGGATGAGAGAGGTGGGACTGGGATCTGTGTGCCTTGTTCCTCCCTCCAAACTCACCATTCAGGCCAGCTTCTGTATCTCCTCTGGGACAGGAGAGGAAGGAAGCATTCCTCGTGGAGCCGTAGTCACGGGGAAATGACGGAGAGGTAACTGGGGATATGAGCCCATCGGAGAGTACAAATTTAGAGTAGAGGAGGCTTCAAGAGTGGACTCCATGTGTGTGTACTAAGGACCTATTGTACACTAAGTACAGATATATTACCATTTAATCCTCAGGAAGATGATTGTTCCCAAGTTTCCTTCAGGAGTCTGAGCCTGATACAAATAGTCATTTTCTCAAAGTCACACATTAATAAGCATTGATGTCAGTCTAACTGTTTGGTTATAGCTACAGCTGTCTCTCTAGGCTTGTCCACTGCATTTTGCCCCTTTGGGCCTAGCAGTGGTAAGGTTGCCCACTCTTGCCAGGCACTGGGCAGTTCATTTGGTCTCTCTTAATTACTTCTGTTTCAGTGTTGGAAAGTTGAGGGCTGGAGTAGTCGAGAAGGTAAGATTTAATTGGACCTTGACAAATGGTAGGATCTTGTGAGGAGATGATGGATTTTAAGAAGTGAGTATAGTGGCAAAAGTCTTGGTTAAAGCCTAGGAAGCAGAGGGTAAGAGGAATGAGGGGAGGTGCCAGTGCCTATTATTGGAGGTGGGAAGAGGAGTTAATGAGTGAGAAGAACACTGAGTGTCAGAGAAGGGAAAATTGTCATAGTCGGGCAAGTCAGGCTAGAAAGAGTTGTAAGAAAAATAGAAGGGCAAAATATGAGAATCCAAAAAGGGTGAAGGTGGAAAAGCTATAGCTAAAGAAGTCTGACAGATGAGAGTGGTGGCCTTTCATATAGGAACACACCACTTGTAGCCTCCTTCCTCTCCTGCTCCCCTGTTTACTGTCCTACCTATCACCACTGGTGCAGCATAACCAGTAGCCAGAGGAGGCCAGGGATGGAACCCAATTCCAGGGGAAATTTGGATCTAGACGGTGGGTGGAGAGGAAATCACACTGTTTGTGAGCAAGCACATGCCTGAGAGCAAGACCAGAGCTCCAAGGTGCCCATGTATGCATGAACACATGCTTCATGCACACCTCAGTTGCTTAAGGTCATTGCCTCACAGTATCCAGGGTCTCCGTGACAGAATTTCAATCTAAGGGTCTAACAAAACAAACTTTTGCCATGTGTTCCTTATGGATGTTTTCTCTTCATACCTTTCAGGCAGTATTTGTGTGTTTCTGCAGAGTTTTGCACAGAATCTGTTCCCATGCAAACCAATGAGGGAGAAGTATCGGAAGAGAGCAGTTCAAAGGTCAGTAAATTACTTAATGGTATAAATAATTTAAGTAAAAATTAAACAGTAGAGGTAGTGGATGAGTAGAGTGGGCATTTTGTTTTAGGTGAATTTAGAAATCAGATTGATTTAAATTAGAACTTAACCTAAGTCTGAGATGATATTTTTCTTCTAGTATTCTTTTTTGTTATGCTATATGGCAAATTTAAAACAAATTTTACAAAACTTTATTATTTATTTTTAAATTACTAGTACTTTATCTTTTAAATTCTATCATGAAAATTGTCTGTACTTGTAAAAAATGAAAACAAAGCATATGAGGCAAAAAGTCAAAGCCAGTCCCTTACTTCTACTATACAAAAGCCATCACTGATCATCTTTAGACTTTTGTTTGTTACAAACTTTTTTTTAAAATTTTATTCAACTTTAATTAATTTAAAAATATGGAACACTTCACGAATTTGCATGTCATCCTTGCGCAGGGGCCATGCTAATCTTCTCTGTATCGTTCTAATTTTAGTATATGTGCTGCCGAAGCGAGCACTGTTACAAACTTTTTAAGTGGTAATTGTTTGGTTTTTCAATCTAAAGATGAAGGAATAGTCTCTTCAAACCCTGTATATAAATCGGGATCTATGTGTTTATCTGTAGTTCTATTTTTATCTGGCTCTGTGTCCTGAATTTCTTTGGTTCTTTCTGGACCTGGTCAGATGGGACCCTGGTATCCCCTTTGCCTTCCTCTTTCTCTTTCAGAATTGGTTCTAGTTCTTTCTGAGGGAACCTCATATTTTTTCCTAAACAGTACCTAGAACCCACAGCATTATCTACTACCCATGAGCCACCTGAGGGGGTCCTTTACTGCTGCCAGAACTCCCTATGGGAAGCTTATTCCTTCACTAGAGTAAAAGAGGTGTCACAGTATCACCAAGAACTTCCAAAACATGCTAAGTGGAAGAAGCCAGGCACAAAAGATCACACATTGCATCACTCTACTAACATGACATTTCAGAATTAATTTTAAAGTCCATAGATGGAGTGCAGATTAATGGTTTCTGGAGATTATTGGAAGGAAAGGATGGGTTAAAACTGCTTAGTGGGTAAAGGGGTTCTGTTTTGTGGTAATAACAATGTTTCAGAACTAGATAAAGGTGTTTGTGCAACATTGTAAATATACTAACTGCCTCTGAATTATTCATCTTAAAATGGTTAATTTTATCTTACATAAATTTCACATCAATAAATTATTTAAAAAATTTTTTGACGCTGTGTTCCCATGCTACAAATCCTCACTCAAGCTCAGGTCTGTAATCCCAGCTACTCAGGAGGCAGAGATTGGGAAGATAATGGTTCAAGGCCAGTCCAGACAAAAACTTTGCAAGACCCCACCCCCCAACTCAGTCAATAAACTGGATGTGGTGTCATGTGCCTGTGATCCTAGGTACAAGGATTGTGGTCAGGCTGACCCTGGGCAAAAATGCAAGACCCTACCTGAAAAACAACTAAAGCACAGAAGGGCTGGATATGTGGTTTAAATGGTAGAACACCTGTCTAGCAAGTGTGAGGCCCTGAGTTTAAACCTCAGTACTATAAAAAGAAAGAAGAAAAAAGTAGGTTTGGTTTTTCTTTGTATTACTTTGGAAATGGAAGTCCTTGTGATCTGGAGAATGTAGAGTGCACAATTAGTGACTCGAAATGACAAATTTAGATTTCCTATTAAGGGGAAAGTTTTGGATTTGCACTTATGGACAAGATATTAAGAATTGTTAATAAATGAACAGGGTCAACATGGTTTATAAGATACCCAGAGAAGTGCTGTGCAAGTAGAAACCAGGGATGCATCAGGATGGATAGGACTGGCGAAGGAAGTCTTCTTGGAATGCTTGACTTTCTTTTTCTGTTTTTGTTAGGACCTATTTGTTGTAAAGAGGGGCTTCATTGTGACAATTCCAAATAGCCTTACATTATACATTGGTTAGATAGCCCTTACCATCTCCTCCCCATACTGTTTGTTTTGATGGTACTGGGGTTTAAACTCAGGTTAGGGCTTCACACTTGCAAAGCAGGTGCTCTTCCACTTTGAGCCACACCTCTAGTCTTGTTACTTTGGAGATGGGGTCTTGCAAAATATCTTCCTGGGCTGGACTGAAACTGCAATCTTCTCCATTTCAGGCTTCCAAGTAGCTAGGATCTCAGGAGTGAGCTACCAGCGCCCGGTAGAGAAAGTTTATCCTCATTTTTTTCTGTTTATATGGTACTGGGGTTTAAACTCACGGCTTCAGGCTTGCTAGGCAGGCTTACCACTTGAGCCAGCCCTGCCCCATCCCCAGCTAGAGCACCTGAGTTTTGATTCCAGAGTTGGAAAATGTGGATTCTGATTGCTTGAGTTTAATAAGATTCTTCTCCCTTCAAAAAAGAGATAAAGCAGGCATTGAGCTTCTAAAAGACTGCTGTAGGTAGATCATAGATAATTCTTGAATTAAGTAAATGTGTTGTTTGTATTATTCTTTATTTTTTACCTCCTTTCCTCCTTCACTCTTCTTCATTAATTCAGCAAATATTTATTGAGCACAGTGCCTGGCACACTGTCCTGGGTGCTGATACAGAGTTACCCCATTGAACTGATTTGTTTTTTTAGTTCTTGGAGCTCCAGGCATTTTAAATGGAAGAAGAAAGAATGTTAATTTTATATTAGTTTAGAACTACTACCTTTTTCCCCCTGAGTGGTCTCTAGAATGTAATTTTATAAGACCCAGACTGTGGAGGCACAGTCACTATTCCTTACATTCTTCCAAGGACCACTACAGGGTTTGTTTAATTTCCCTGCTGTGTATAAGGGAGAATATTGAATAGAACTAACACAGTTCATGAATCTGTCTTACTCATACTTTTAGAGGCTAACTATAAAAACTATGTTCTGATGACATAACAGCAAATTCAAAGGCAGAGGTACCCATTTCATTGGCCTTATTGCCTTAGAGAGAGGCTGTGTAGCCTACTTTATTTGACATTTGTGTGCCTGTTGATCTGAAATATTTTTACCTGTCATATATGCCTTCATTCATTGAATGTAATGATTATTTTTCTTAGTGCCTGGTCTATATATTACAGACAAGAACCATGTGTCACAAAGGTGGTTTAGCTCTGCTGTGAGTTTACAACAGTTTGTTATCCTTTCTTCTTTTTATGGAGATATTATCAAAATCAATATACTTTTGTAGGTATACATTTAATTATTTAGGTCAACAAACACTGGGCATCTATTCTTTGCTGATGTCCGAGCTATAGGCATGCCAGATAATGTGAGGTGTGGTGTTTGTGTGTTGAGAACTTTTAGTCTCGTTGGGACGGAGCTACATGGATCATGATACTGATGCTAAATGGTGCACCTAGCTTAAAGCTTTAAATTCTTCCAGGGTGGGAGCTTCACATTCATCTGGATTTTGTAGGAAGAATAAAAGTGATTTCGTTTGTTTTATTGGTTTGTTGGTGGGTGGGTGAAGATGAGAGGAGTGTTAGGAGCAAAGGGAAGTGTTTACAGCACAGTGGTGAAGTATAACAAAAGACGTTGAGAAGGTCTGAGTGTGTTTTGAATGTCTTGCTGCGTATTAAACCGCACCACAATTTAATGGTTTAAAAGCCATTAAATCATGTGGCTCAAGTGGTAGCGCACCTGATCAGTAAGCGTGAGGCCCAGTTCAAACCCGCAGCACAAAACAAACAGAATAAAACCCACAAAATACCAGTTTCTTGGGCAGAAGAATGCCAGTAAGTTTACGTAGCTACTCTCTACCCTCAAGGATATGGAAGACAATTTCCCACTGTGTGGCTTTACACAGTGGAGAAACCTAACAAACACCACCTTAGCCAGGGTGTGAAGGTCACCATCAACAGTGATGTATTCACAGCGTGTACCCTTGAAAAAAGACTACCTCTATGGTCTTCTTTCCCCAAACCCATTACCCCAGGCTAATCAGAAAACATTAGATTGATCCCAGTACAGGGGTGCTCTACTGTCAACGAAAATGAGATGAGAAAAATCTGAAAAAAAAACTGGGTCACCCAAGAGGAGCATAAGGAGATGTAATGACTAAATACAATGTGGTATTCTAATGGGACCCTAGAATGTAGGTAAATACTGAGGAAATCGCAGAAAAGTATGGAATGTAGCAGCCAATATGTCAGTGTTGGTTTATTAATTGTGACAAATGTACCAAGATAAGGTGTAATAATACCAGAAATGGGTCAGCATATGTGTGGAAACCCACTGTTTTTGTGGTTTGTTTGTAAGTATGAACTTGTTCTAAAAAAATGTTTACTTTTTTTTTTTCTTTTTGAGACAGGGTATTCCTATGTAGCCCAGGCTTTCCTTGAATATTTTGCATTTTAAAATCCCACCAAAACAGCCTTTCACTATATCTTATAATTTAGTGTTTGGCTGAGCTTATCCCATGGCTGGTGGTTGGTGTTGGCTGCCACTGGGGAGCTCAGCTTGAAGCTTTTGTCCAGGTATTTTCCATATGGGCTCTCTATTTGCTGTGGGTTTCTCACATGTGGCAACTGTTACTCAAGAGGGTGTGTTACAAGCATGCAGAAATTGCAGAGGTCTTAATGCCCAGCTTCAGAGATCACCCACTTCACTTCCTCCACACTCTGTTCAACTCACAGGACCACCACAGATTTAAGGGCAGGGAGCCAAATACCACCTCTCAATGGGAAGAGCCTGTCTTTACTTCACCAACAGCTATGAGTATTGGGAGCCAGGTTTAAGAAGAGCTTGTAATAGAAACTGTTACTTTAGATTAAGGCAATCTGGAGAGTAGGCAGCAGATTCTTCTTTTGTGTGATACTGGTATTTGAACTCAGGACCTCATGCTTGCTAGGCAGGCCTCTACTACTTGATTCATTTCACCAGCCCAGGTTCTTAGAGCAGGAAACGCTCATTTTACTTTACAATTTGCTGTTATAACTCATTTGATGGGAAATATGACAGACTAGAATATTTGATCTTGACCCTGAGAGTCTCTAAAGAAAAGAGAATCTGAGTCAGGTATGATGGTGTACACCCATCACCCTAGCAATCAGGAGGCTGGAGCAGGAGAATTGCATGTTTGAGGCCAGGTTGGCCCTATCTCAAAAAAATGAAAATCAGGCTGGTAGAATGGCTCAAGTAGTAGACATGTTTGCTGCCTTAATTAAGTGAGGACATTTGTGAATTGAAGAAATAAAAGGAGGTCTGGAGGCATGGCTCAAGAGGTAGAGTGCCTGCCTTATAATTGTGAAGCCCTAAATTCAAACTCCAGTATAGGAGGGAGGGAAAGAGAGAGGGAGAAATGGAGGGAGGGAGGAAGGAAAAATCCAAAGTAAATTTAGTGAAAATTGTCATAGAACTGAGCAGTTAGGTATATGTGATCATATTCTCTGTACTTTTTTTGTTTATTTAAATATTTGTAGTAAAACTAAAAACTAGGGTTTAAAATTACAACTGTACATTTTTAAGTGCCCATGTGTCTCTACTAATTACTACAAATAAAAATATTTACTGGATCAGAAAGCCTATATGTTGGCTGTAACATTCTTTATTATCAAAGGTAACAAGTAAATTTAATCTTTCTGTACAGAAATAAAAGTGATTTGTTGATTTGCTTAACATTAAAGTTAAACAAGATGATTTAGACATATAGAAATACATTATTGGGCTGGGTAAGGTGGTACGTGCCTGTAATCTCAGCTACCCATAAGTAGAAGTAGGAGGATCCCAAGTTTCAGGCAAGCCTATGCTTTCTTAAAAGTACACGAACAAACAAATTTAAATTAAATAAAGGGCTGAGGGTATGATTCAGGTGGTATTGTATGGAGGCCTGGGTTCAATCCCCAGTTTGAGGGAGGGAGGAGGGAGAGAGAGAGAGAGAGAGAAAGAAACAGAAAGAGAGAGAGGTGAGGGAGGGAGGAGGATGGGAAAGAAAGAAATTTAAAAAAAAAAAGGAAGAATTTGTATTATCACTGACAGAATAGTCTATTCTTAATGCTAAATGTTCACGCAGTCAAGAAGACGGCTACCCAGGAGTAGTCCAGGAATGTGGTGATTTGTTTCATTTGTGGAGATTGCAGACAAGAATGGTCCAGACACCATTTAATAAAATCTTTCATTTTTTTTTAAGGTTTAGGATATCTCTTCTTTAGGCTGAATCTGCTTTAGCAAATTGTAACACGATTCCATGGGTTTTGAAGAGGGTGCTCAACAGGAGAATGTTCAGGAAGAATAGGATTGGAGCACCTGAGACGAAGCAAGAAAGGATGGATTGGGTGACAGCACCGGACAAACAGAGCAAGCATCTGGTTGTAGCTGTTGTTCTTGTTTTTATTATTGTGGTTTTGCTTTTTTACCCTATGGTTCTGAGGATTGAACTCAGGGCCTTGCACATACTATAGGCAAGCGCTCTACCCCTGAGCACCAGTATTGTTTTTAACTTGGTATGGCTTGGATTTTGATATTGGGGTACCTCCAAGTACCCTAGATAAAAATAGTTAGGTGTTTCAGAACTCAGTAGAGAGAGAGAATGAACCAGCTATATATTGGGAGAGCTCAGCATATACGAATAGGTGGGGCCTAGGAAGTAAGAAAAGGCCCAAAGATAGAACTGTAGAAACGATTTCAGATTGTGTGTGAAACTTTAGTATAAGTAAGAATTATCTGGGGTGTTTTTCTTTTTCACACAGCTTTAGTAAGTATATTTCACATGCCAGAAAATTTATCCACTTTCTGGCACAGCTCCGTGGTAAACTATGTGCTTAGTGTGCTCAGGGCCCTGAGTATGTGCATGTGCACACACACCTCATCCATTTAAAGTATATAGTTAATATTAATTAAACAACTCAAGACCTGTGAAAAGAAAATGCAAGAACTCACTGACTCCATCAAAAGACCAAACTTGAGAATCATGGGCATCGAAGAAGGAGAAGAGGTGCAAGCGAAGGGAATGCGTAATATATTCAACAAAATAATAACGGAAAATTTCCCAAATCTAGAGAAAGATATTCCCATACAGATGCAAGAGGCCTCCAGGACACCAAACAGACCAGATCAAAATAGAAATACTCCACGACATATCATCATTAAAACAACAAGTTCAGAAACTAAGGAAAGAATATTGAAGGCTGTAAGAGAGAAAAAACAAGTAACATACAAAGGTAAACCTATCAAAATCACAGCAGACTTCTCAACAGAAACATTAAAAGCAAGAAGAGCGTGGGGTGAGATCTTCCGGGTACTGAATGAAAATAACTTCAACCCCAGGATACTCTACCCAGCAAAGCTATCATTCAAAATAGATGGAGCAATAAAAGTCTTCCATGATAAGCAGAAACTAAAACAATATGTGACCACAAAGCCACCATTACAAAAGATTCTGCAAGGGATCCTGCACACAGAAAGTGACACCCAACTTAACCATGAAAAGGCAGGCAGCACCAAACCACAGGAAAAGAAAAAGCAAGACAGTAGAGAGTAACATCAAGTTAGATACACACAATCAAACCTTCAAACAACTAAGACAACTAAATGGCAGGAATCACCACATACCTATCAATACTAACGCTTAGTGTTAATGGACTTAATTCACCCATCAAAAGACACCGTTTGACAAAATGGATTAAAAAAGAAGATCCAACAATTTGTTGCTTACAGGAGACTCATCTCACCGACAGAAATAAGCATATGCTTAGGATGAAAGGCTGGAAGAAGATTTACCAAGCCAATGGCCCCCGAAAACAGGCAGGAGTAGCAATACTTATCTCTGACAAAGTAGACTTCAAACCTACATTGATCAAACGAGATAAAGAAGGACATTCCATACTAATAAAAGGGGAAATAGACCAAAAGGAAATAATAATCATCAATCTGTATGCACCCAATGTCAACGCACCCAATTTCATCAAACGTACCCTGAAAGACCTAAAAGCATATATAAAGTGTATAGTTCAGACTGGAGGTGTGACTCAAGCTGTGGATCACCTGATTTGCAAGTGTGAAGCCCTGAGTTCAAAGCCCAGTCCCCTGCAAAGAAAAAGTATGTAGTTACATCACTACAATTTAATCCTTTAGTAGTCACTCCCCCTTCCCTTTCCTCCTGGCCCTAGGCAGCCACCACTAATCAACTTTGTCTACAGAATTACCTGTGCTGTACATTTCATAATCATAGACTCATACAATGTATTTTCTTTCTGTGTGAGCCTTCTTTCACTTGGTATAATATTTTCAGTATTGATCCATGTTGTAGGACATATCAGTGCTTGGCTCCTTTTTATGGCTGAATAATGTTCCATTGTATGAATATACCACATTTTGTTGGTCTGTTAATCAGATGAGGAGCACTTAGATAGTTAACACTTTTTGAGTATTAAGAATAATGCTGCTATGAACATTTGTGTACAAGCTTTTGTGTGCACGACTGTTTTCATTTCTCTTAGTTAAAACCTAAGAGTGGAATTGCTGACCATACGATTAATGTTTAGCCTTTTGAGGAACTGCCAAACTGTTTTCCAAGTGGCTACATCATTTTATATTCTCACCAGAATGTCTTCAGGTTCCAACTGGTCCACATTCTTGCCTGATTGTATTTTGTATTTTGCCATTCTCATGGCTGTGAAATGCTGTCTCACCTTGGTTTAGATTTGCTCTTTGCATGCTTTTTAAAATGAAGATGTCCAGGCCCTGGACCTACTGAAGCAAAATCTGAAGAATTGGGACCATGGAATCTGTATTTTCTTTGTAAGCACCCCATACGCTTATGGGTAGTAGACAGGTGAACTACACTGCAGTCAGAGGAGGAGGACCCAGCAAAGTTTTCAGGTTGCCCTTAAGAGGCAGACACTTGCCGGGTACTGGTGGCTCATGCCTATAATAGTAGCTACTCAGGAGGCAGAGATCATCAGGAAGATTACCATTTGAAGCCAGCCCTGGGCAAATAGTTCTCTAAACACTATCTAGAAAATATTCAATACACACACACACAAAGGACTGGTAGAATGGTTCAAGTGGTACAGCACCTGCCTAGCAAGTATGAGACACAGAGTTCAAATCCAAGTACTGCCAAATAAAAGAAAGGCAGACACAGACTTCCTAGTAGGATTTCATCTGGTGAAGGAGGAAGGGAATTGGATTTGAGCAGGGCTACACAGAGGGCCTCAACTCTTCATGCTACAGGTATTTTATTTCTTTAAAAATTAGAGAAAAATTGGAAACATCTGATAAAGCAGGTATGTTGAATCTAGATGATGCTTATGTGGGTGTGCTATTTTATTCTCTGTACTATTCTATATGTTAAAGAAGTTTCTTAACTGATAAAAATGGAAAGTTCTGTTCTCGTTGCAGGGAAAAACCTTACAGTTTAACACACTTTAGTTTCGTTTCTACCTTATAGAATAAGGCAGGATAAAAATTGCCATCTATTCTGTAAACCACTGTCTTAGATACATGAAGACAGTTCTTACATCTTTCTTAGAAATCTGGATAAGTGGTCCAGAGCTAGTGTGGTCATATTCCAGCTAGTAGCAGGGGCTCACACTTCTGTTTTGTTCTTTCATTTTCCATATGTTGCTTCCACTTGTGTTTTAAGACAGTTGTTCCAACTCCACCCGTTACATCTTTATACCGTGTAGGAAAAAGCAAAAAACTCATCAGTCTTTAAAAGACTGTGACAGTTGCACTCTACACTCTGTTTACTTCTCCTACCAGAATTTAATCACATAGTCAGTATAATCTTAAAAGGATGTGTTAGTTAAAATGTGTGCGTGGTTTTTTTTTTTAAACCAAGGTATAGTAGAGCATGTATTCAATCATGCACAAGGCCCTAGGTTCAATTCCCAGGACCAAAATTAAATAAATTTAAAAAAAAATAAAAATAATGCTGCTTCTTTATCTTGGATATCAGTCACATTGGCCATTATACTTCTGTTGTACTGGTCTTGTCCATCCTGTAGTTGTACAATTCTTTTGAATCAATTTAAGGGCTAGGGGCATGATTCAAGTGGTAGAATGCCTGTTGTAAGCATAAGACTCTCTGTCCAAACCCCAGTACCTCCCCCTCCAAAAAACAAATACAATTTGATGAGAGAAAGGAAAGCTAAGTGTTGTGGGGAATGCCTGTAATCTCAGTACTGGAGATGCTGCGATCAGGAGGATTGCAGTTTGAAGCCAGCCCTGGGGAAATAGTTCAAAAGACCCTATCTTGAAAGAACTCTTCACACAAAAAAGGGCTGGTATAGCTCAAGTGGTGGAGCATCTGCCTAGCAAGCTTGAGGCCCTGAGTTCAAACCCCTGTGCTGCCAAAAAAAAGAGAAAAAATTTTGGAAAGAGAGGTCCAGGGACACACAGTGGGGGAAATACAGGTTTAGGCCAGGCGCCAGTGGCATATGCCCATAATCCTAGCTACTTGGGAGGCTGAGATAGGATCATAGATCAAGACCAGTCTGGGCAAATAGTTCATGAGAATCCATTTCCAAAAATAATGAGAGCAAGATGGACTGGAGGTGTGGCTTGAGCGGGAAGCCCTGAGTTCAAACCCCAACCCCACTAAATACATACATGCATGCATACATACATACGTACAGGTTTAGGGAACAGGAGAAAGAAGCAAGCAAAAACGTCAGTCCGTCAGCAGAGCTTTGTCAAACATCTTGTTTGTACCAGGTTTATAGAGAATAAGACATTCAGAGTGTCTGCTTCAAGGAATCTGCATTCTTGGTGGGGGGAGACAGAAAAACACACGAACAATTAAAATATCCTTCACAAGTAGTGATCTGTGCTATGCTAGAGAGTGACTGAGTGTGGAATCTGCTACAACTGGGTGGTCAGAGTAGCTCTACTCAAAAGACATAGCGCTTGATCTGATGCCTAAAGGACATGTTCATGGAACAATATTAAGAAGGGAATTCTTTTAAAATGTGGAATGTACATATGGAATTATGTATCATTCCGCTTATGTAAAGAACTGGGAGTAGACAAATTCATAGAGACAGGAAGTAGAATGGCTGTTGCCAGGGACCAGGAGGAGAAGGAAATGGAAAGCTATTGTTTAGGGAATTGTTTGGAGTTTCAGATGGGAAAGATGAACAGGTTCTGGAGACAGATGGAGTAATGGCTGCACAACACTGTGAATATACTTAGAGGGCTGGGGTGTAGCTCAGTAGCACAGTACTTGCATTGATGTGCAAGACTCTGGGTTCCATCTCCATTATAAAGACATATGTTGTGTAATAAGTATTTGGTAAAGTTGAAAAAATACCCCAAAAAGTAAGATTAAAAAATGCTGGAGAGAAAAAAATGAAAAGATAAAGAAGAAAATTAGTGAATTAATCACTAGATTAACAGGAATTCCAGAAGGAGAGAACAGAAATTGGAGGGGAAGAAATTGTCAAATACGAAATTAGAAGAAAATGTCCCAACCCTGAAGAAACTAAGTTTCTAGACTGCAGATATCAACCGAGTACCAGTTCGGTAGGTGAAAAAAGAACCATACTTGCTGGTTTGCATTTTTAGAAAACTAAGAACAAATAGAAACCCTGGAAGTTTCTAGAGAAGAAGCAAGTTACCCCCAAAACTTGGAACTTCCAGGTAGCAACTCTGGGAGCTAGAAGACATCAGAGCATCACCTTCAGAATGTTCCAGGAGAAACATTCAGTAACTTTAACTTCTGCTCTCATCTGTGTGGGTTAACAAAGTTCTGTATGTCCATTAGTTGTGTGATCATTCAGGGTCTTAACACATTCACTGTCCATATTCCTTTGACCAGCTAATCACTGGAATATATGCTACACCTGAACCAGGGAGTAAACCATTAAAAAAAAAAACAACTTGGATCTGGAAAACATGCTCCAACATAGGAGAGAGCTGAGGGAATTCCAGAGACACCCAGATTGGGACAGGCAAGAACCCTGAGGAGAGTCTCCAAGATCAAGGCCAGAATAGCACTGACAGATTACCTGACATGCTTGAGCTGATTACGAGACTTCCAGCTCTGCTGGGGAGGTTGAGGATGAATCAGTGAAAAATACATAACTAAAAGAGAGACCGACAGACAGATGGGGGTGGGGGGAGGAATAACAAGTGAAAGTAGTAATTACTAGTTCCAGAAAAAAAAAATTATACAAGAAAGGAAATTTAATTATACCATTCCATATGATTTAAAGAAAAATGATGATTCATATTGGGAGGATGAGGGAAGAAGGGGAGGCATGTATTGGGAAGGAGGTATCATTTAACTTTAAAAATCTTATTTATAGGGGGATGTGGCTCAGTGTTACAGCGCTTGCCTAGCATTCCAGAGCTTCTGGCTTCGATCCCCCCAGCACTGCAGAAACAAACAAATACAGTCTGTCTGTCTGTCTATCTATCTATCTATCTATCTATCCAGTACAAATTTAAATATCCTTTAAAATCAGATCAGTATGAGAATATGCAGAGAACATGGAAGTAATGGAGTGTTGTGTGCTCTTAAGAATTTGGGTAGTAAAAGTCAGGTGTGGTAATGCACACCTGTAAATCCCAACATTTGGGGAGGGGGGCGGGGCTGAAGCAATAGGATCATAAGGCTGGCTACAGAGCAAGAAAGTAGGGTATTTGGAGTATCACAAGACCAGAAATAATTTTTCTTAGAATAGAGGTTGCAAAATGTGTGTGACTTACTTACTGAAAAGGAGAAAGAGTGAGTGCATAAGAAAGAAGAAGGCCTTTAGGTACCTCAGCTAGGAAGGTCCTGAAGGAAGCAGGCGGTATAGGTCATGAGTTTAGGATATAAGAGATGAGGTCAGCCTTGCAGAGCAGAAGAAAGGGGGAAAATGAGTAAAGATGGAGATTTGAAATAAAGTCATGAGAGGAATAAAAGAAGGGGCTTGTGTGAGATAAACTCTCAAGACAATCTTAGACCTGTCATTCTGGGGGAATAGACAGCAGTTTGGGGTGTTTGAGAAGACTGGAAAAGGTACTGAATGTGTGAGTGTGGAATGAGGTTGGGTCGATGGGACAAGCATTCACCCCTCCAAATCCAGTGCTTAGTTTGGTAAGATGGCTTTTGGAAAGTATGTTGAATGAAATAAGGCCCATCAGGAGGGTTGTGTTCCCATTGACCACAGGCAGACAAAGATTACATTGCTTCTGTCACAGGCTCACCCTCCTGCCCTGGGGAAAAAAGGTGAACTGAGTGTCTCAGCTGGGGGTGGGGGGACATTGCAGAGAGAGTTCAGGAGCTTGAGGAGGGTCAGAGGAGGAAGTGCTAGATGCTGCAGACTCTTCATAGAAAAAGTAACTTGGAACAGCCTTTGAAGGTTGAGTAGGATGTCACCCCAAAGAGTAGGGGAAGAAGGGCCTTCCAGGTGGTACCAGGTACTAAAATGGGAGCATGGAGTGGAAGTAACTGGCATGCATTTGTGAAGAAACCAGCTTTGTCACTTTCTCCAGCTATGCCCTGCAGCCTAGGGGCAGAAGAGGAAAAGGTAAGGGACTGACAAGGTAGGAATGTCCTAAGAGCAAGTCAGGTAGGGAGCAAATCTCAGATGTTGAGGGGGAAACTCTGTGTGCCTATCAGGTGAGGATCTGAATGGAATCTAAAGAGAACCTTGAAACTAGAAGGTTCCTGTTACTGGTTCCAGTGGAAGGAGGGAGAGGAAAGAGGAAGGAGGGGGTTGAAGAATCAGTCTGATCAGAGTCAGATTGCAGGATCTTCCTATTTTCAGAGTGGACCTTCATGTGGAACAGTGCTGATTGCTAGTGAGGCCTAGAACCCTGGCCTGCCTAGCTGAAGTGGAACGAAATGGGCTGCCTGTCTGGGTTAGGTCTAGAGAATATCAGGAGTCCTTCAGGCCCAGGGAGTCCTCTTCTTGGATTGTGCCATTGTATTCTCAACACTGCATTGTAATTGACTAGTTTTTGTTTATCTTTCCCACTAATCAGTAAGGTTTTTGAAGGCACAGGCTGCCTTTACCATTACATCAGCACAATTCCTTGCATGTAATATGTGCCCAACAAACACTTGTCAAATCAATGAATGGCAGTGAAGATACACTACTAAGTTTTATTAATATGAATAGTGAAACTCCTAAAAATGGATCAAGGAAAAGGAGTGGTCAGATTGTCAAATTAAGTTCAAATATATAAAAAATGTGTAAGCATGGCTCAAGTGATAGAGTGCCTGACTTGCAGATGCAAAGACTTGAGTTCAAACCCCAATGGTGGAAAGAAGGGAGGGAAGGAGGAAGGAAGGGAGGAGGGAAGGAGGTAAGAAAGGAAAGGAAGAAAGGAGGAGGGGAGGAAGGGAGAGAGAAAGTAAGAAAGAGAGGGAGGGAGGGAAGGCAGTGAGGGAGGGAAGGAGAGAGAAGGAGGGAAGAAAAGGAAGGGAGGGAGGGAGGGAAAGAAAGAAGGAAGGAAAGTAAGTAAGTCCTGGTTATGTGGGAGGCTGAGGCATGAGGATTGTGAATTAGAAGCCATCCTTTCTAGAACCTGAGTTCAAATCCCAGTACCGCCAAATAAATTAAAAAAAAAAAAAAAAAAGAAGCCATCCTTGGCAACATAGTGTGTCTCCAGATCCTATTACAAGAAGGAAAAAATCAAGAAAAAGAAAGGAAAGAAAAGAAAAAAGCAGGAAATAGCAATAAGAGCAGTGATCTTTCTGGACTGATTTTATTGCCTTCTGAGTTGGTAAAGAGTAAGAAAAGGTATGAAACCTGGCAAAGGAGGTAGTATCCTCTTGGGGAAGCATTTGTTGGCACTTTAAAACAGTGTGGGAATTTGAGTATATGTGGGATGCAGGGGAAGAGGTGCACAAGATTAGGGTGTCTTAGCAAAAGGGAACATTATACTCAGCCCTCTGTAACCTCAAGATTAAATTATTTATGAATTAAAAATATTTGGGCCCTCCATAGTAGTATATGCCTATAATCCAAGCACTGAGGAGGATTAGGCAGAAGCCTAAGTTCAAGGCCAGCCTGGGCTATATATAGCAAGACCCTGTCTCATAAAAACCAAACAAAAACATCAATCATCTCTCTCTCTCTCTCTCTCTCTCTCTCTCTCTCTCTCTCTCTCTCTCTCTCTCTCTCGCACTCTCTTTCTTTCTGTCTCAAAGAAAATACTTGGGAAAAACCTACATACATACTGACCATTTACAGGCTTTTTTCTTGTTCTTATTCTCCAGATAATCCAATATAACAAGTATTTTCATAGTGTTTACATTGAATTAGGTATTATAATAATCTAGAGATGATTTAAAGCATACCAGAGTATGTGCATGATTATTTGCAAATACAAGGCCATTTTATATGAAGGACTCGAGCCTGGGAGAATTTTCGTGTACACAGTTGGTGGTTGGGTCCTGGAACTGCACCCTGTGGACACAAAGGGATGACTGTTTATGTAAAAAGGCACTGAGGGCTGAAGAGTAGGTATCTGTGCCAGCAGGGGTCCAGAATGGGTCTGTGAGGCAGAGGCAGAACAAGAGGTGGCTTACATCGTTTCTTCTGTCTCTGGGGTGAACTTCTAGTCAAACTCTAGAGATGGGTTCCAAATTACTTTTTCTAGGAAGCTCTCCTTAGCTCTCTCTAGTGCTCATCTGGCACTTCCTTCTCTGAACTGTCCCTCCACATCTACCCTGCAAAACCTCCTGCAGCTGTGACCCTTAATTCACTTATTTCTCCTGGGGAGAGGGGTGGGGGCTTGGGGGGCAGAGTGGGAGAGGAGAGTGGAGCCTGGAGGCCACAGATGTGCTTGAAGAATTTTGAGCAAGGAAGCTATGCAATCATGCAGTCAGATTTGTGTTTTACAAAGCTTACTAGATGGAAGTGGTTTGGAGGATGGATTGAAATGGAATGGGACCCAGAAGCACAAACACCAGTTAGAAATTAGAGAAGCTGGCAATTTAGAAAGGGTCCTGGATGTGCAGCTGCTCAAGATGTGGAAGCTACAGTACTTAGACTCACTGAATGGCGGGGGCGAGGAGGAAAGATGGATGGAGTTTCTTGTTAGGTATCTTAGTAAATGGTGGTGCCATGCATGGGAGTGTGGGATAGAAGTAGGAGAAGTCTCGGGACTGAGATGATACTTCATTTTCATTTTGTACCTTGTGGGCCATCTCAGTAGAATGCAAAGGCTGAAGTTAAAGATGTGGGAGTTGATGGAGACGAGGCTCCTGGTGCTGCAGGCTTTTCAGTTATCACTTCTTGTCATTATCACAGTTCATTAAAAATTGGTTTTAGGTAAGCCCTCACCCCTTCACTAATAAACAGAGATCAGTTCAAGAATTGAGAGCTCTTTAATTGGAGAGCACTTTCAAAAATGAAGGACCAAGGAAGTTTGATGATTTATACAAGTGGAGAAATAAACATTCTTACCTTTGGGAAAACAGTTCAGGCCTAAAGTTCTAAAGAACTTAATATATTTAAACAACTTTCACCTTATTTTTTACTAACTGAAGAATGACATTTGTATGTAGATCCATAAAATACACAGCTGAATTGTTTGTTTTCTTTTTCTTTTCTTTTTTTTAACTTATATGTGCCCTGTTGTAACCACAACTCTGATTCAGATAGATCATCTCTGACTCTTCCTTAGGCTCCTCTGCAACTTTGTCAGCTCCACCCCTCCCCTTTATTCTCTTTCTTGCTTGCTTTTTTACTTTATTTTTGTCTACAGGTTTTCCCTTGTTTGTTTGTTTGTTTGTTTGTTTATTGCAGTGCAAGGGATGGATTCTACAACCTTGCACCTGCTAGGCAAGTGCTGTACCACTGGGCTACACTGTCAAACCTCCAAAGTTTAACACTGTAAATTTAGGATGGGAGAACCTACCCTCTTCTTGGGAAAGCCCTGTAGGAAGTCCATAAGAGAGACACCCGGGTTGAAGTTTACAGTATGCACAACGGACATCCTTTATTATTCTTAATTACCATTTCCCTAATTTCTCTTTTTAACTGAAGTAAAGAAAAGTGTGCTTTTGGAGAGTTTACCTCTAACACTGTTCCACTTCTTTTCCTGAAAAAGGAAGGCTGTGGAAAGGATGGTTTGTTTTCACCATGGTGTGTGTCTTTGGTACTATTGTCTGCCTTACAGGTAATTAAGTCCTATAAGAAATGAACTAATTTTTTAAATTAGGAATCGACTCATCCATCTCCTTGAATATGTCTGTCTGGTTTTTAAAATTATACCTTTTGGGAGAATTTTATTGGTCCAATAAGCCCATTAGGTAGCTCTGTTTCTGTCACTTTCATTATTGACCATTAAACATCTGGAGCAGAAAAATACTTCCTTTTCATTCAAAAATGTGTATAAACCATACATATTAAAAGTGCATGTATATGTAGTTACAAGTATATGTAGTTATAAGAATAGTTATAAAGAAAACACCCATGTACTTACTGTATAAGCCAAGAAATAGAAGATAATCATACCTCAGAACCCCCTGTGAGCCCATCTCTGGACAAATTCTTTTCCTGATAATATCTCCTCCCTTCCTAAAATAATCACTACTCTAAATTTTACATTAATATTTTCCTTTTTATAGTTAAAAAAGTCTTATTTATGTGATACATCTACACACACACAAATGCTTGGGATCAGAAGTGTTTTAGATTTTGAGTTTTTTTAGATTCTGGAATATTTGCATAGACTTTATAGACCAAGCTCCCTAACTCAAAACTGAAATCTCAAATGCTCTGAATCCAAAACTTTGAGCACCAACATTCTAAGATTTTTGGATTAGGGATGCTCAAGCCACATATTGTTAAAGGTGTGTATAGGCTAAGGCAGGAGGATTGCTAGTTCAAGGCCAGCCTGGGCTACAAACCCTGTCTCGAAATAAATAAAGAATACCCTGTCTATAAATAAACGAGTGAAAGAATAAACAGATAAACAAATAGTCAAGTGAATTTCCTCCTCCAGGGCAGGGTGAGTCTGTCTGTCCTGAGGCACCAGGCCTGGTCCCTTGTGGTCCCATAGCCCTCTGGGCCAGCTGGAGAACCTGTAGACCCTGCCTGTCAGGTGCTTTGGCTTACACACCTGACCCCTGCCATCTTGAAGCTTGTACCTGAGGATGTTGTCAGCCTAGTTGGGAAAGACAGAGTTATTGGAAACAATAACTTCAAGATGTATTGCCCAGGAAGAAACAAATATAACTAAAAGGATCAGATGTAGATGGTATGGCCACCCGTTTTTCTAAAGAAGAAAAAGAACAAAACACTCCTGGTATAGAACATGAACAGATGGCAAATAAATACCACTTTTATGACTTCTTATGTTTTATTTTTTCCCTTTACAAGAGTCACAGCCAGTGCTCAGCAAATTAAGTCGGTGAATTTTTCATACACTTAATAAATAAACAAAATCATTCTATATTTGAACAGTCAGCCCTCCGTGTCTGTGAATTCTTCATCTGTGGACTCAACCAATTGTCGATTGAAAATATTTTAGGGAAAAAATGGGCTACAACTGTGGCTTAATAGTAGACCACTTGCCTAGCATGCATGAGACCCTTGGTTCCATCTCCAGCTCTGCAAAAAAAAAAAAAAAGGAAATAGAAAAAAATTGTGTCTATACTGAACATATATAGATTTTTTTCTTGTCATTCCATAGGTAATGATTGTTTATATAACATTTACATTGTGTTTTGTGTAGGTATGATAAAAAATAAGAAGATGACTTAAACAAGAGGGTGTGTGTAGGTTATATGCAAAACCACACCATTTTGTACAAGGACCTTGAGCATCCTCAGATTTTGGCATCCAAAGAGGATTAATCTTGGAACCAGTCCTCTGAATACTGAAGGATGACTGTATTCTTTTGTGACTTGCTTCTCTCACCCAGTGTTACATTTTTTTTGGCAGAGGAGAGGCTTTGAACTCAGGGCCTAACACTTGATAGGTAGGTGCTCTACCACTTGAACTACTCCACCAGCCCTTTTTTGTGTTGGGGGTATATATATATAAATTTTTTTGGTGGGCTGGGATTTGAACTCAGGGCTTCATGTGTGCAAAGTAGGTACTTTACTACTTGAGCCACACCTCCAGTCCAATTTTAATGGTCTTTTTTTTGTTGTTGGGACTGGGGTTTGAACTCAGAGCTTCACACTTGCAAAGCAGGCATTCTACTACTTGAGTGTGTCGGGTATTTTTGAGAAAGGGTCTCACAAATTGTTGGCCTTGAACCTCTATCCTCCTGACCTCTGCCTCCCGAGTAGCTAAGATTATAGATGTAAGCCACTGGCGCCCTGCCCCAGTGTTATATTTTTGTAACTCAACTAGCTTGAGATGTATAGCTGAAAACATCATGGCCTGTGTTTATGGATATTTGTTTCTGTATATTTTTTCTGTTAAAAATAATACTATAAATATTTTTGTATATGTGCAAAAGTTTCTTTGGAGTGTTTACCTAGAAATGCATTTATCGGTTTGTATAGTACGTCTGTCTTCAAATATACTAGGTAATGGCGAACTGCTTTTCAAAGTAGTTGTACCAGTTTACCCTCCCAGTAGGAGTGAGCAGGAGTTGCTATTGTGCCCCATCTTTGCAAACTTGATAATGCTTTGTAATTTTAGCCAACCTGGCGGTTATGAAATGATATCTCTCTGTGGTTTTAATTTGTATTTTCCTGACTGACATGAGATCAAGCAGCTTTTCGTGTTTAGGGCCATTTATGTGTTCTCTTCAGTGAAATACCCACTCAATTATTTTGCAGCTTTCTCTTAGGTTGATTTTTTTCACTGATTCATAGTCATCCTTTTATATTCTGGATGCTAATCCTTTGTTGAAGTTACATGAGTTGCTAATAAACATACTTCCTTTTGATTCTGCAAACCTAGTCACCCGAGAAGTACCTTAAGCATACATGGAGAATGAAGGCCATAGGCCCAGGCTTCTGTTCTAGGCACTGTAGTGAATTGGCCCTGTGGTGGACCACAGGGCAGGGCCTGGCACTCTGGAGTGAGTCCCATCTTAGTTACTGACTGCTGCTGACCTGTGGTACTTGCCTTTGCAGGTGGAACAGGAGGATTTTGTAATGGAAGGGCATGGCAAGACTCCACCTCCTGGTGAAGAAAGCAAACAGTGAGTCACAGTTTATTTAAAAAGTCCTGTTACAGATCCTCACAAGCATTTTGGTTCAACCTGCAGAGAGCATGTGTGCTGGGACGAATACCTCGTGGGACTCACCAGTTGCTTTGGTGGTTGTTAATGCATTGCTTCTATTTATAGGCCAACTAACTGGAGGGGCAAGAAAATTGACTTTGTAGTTTTTCACACTTGACTAATCAGAATTTATGTTATGCTTAAGCAAGGGCTTTAAGGCTCAGGATGTTCCAAATAGAACTATTTCAGTTTGGTTGTTTTCCACAGAAAGTATAAAATGGTGCATCCTTTTCTGAGCAATATCCATGAAGGGAACTAAATTAATAGAATGTTGCCCACATTCCAGGTGTGAATTTGCTTGAATAGTCCTGAAATTCTGTTCCAGTGCTTATTTATACTTCTGATCATTGTTTAAATAACAAATTGTTTCCCTAGTGGAACAGGAATTATAAATAATATAACTTAGCCAACATTCTAAATAATTTAGGGTATCTCTTCTGACTTCTTAAATGGTGATTGGTTTTAAACTTGAATTTGGAATCTTCTGGGAAGCTTTTTGGTGCAATGAGTAGATTTTTTTTTCCTCCTTTTGCCATAGAATTTGAAAAATCGTGTTGCAGAGCAGACTGGTTTTTCATATGCCCTTTTAGAGGAAAAACACTTAAGACTGGCTTAACTGACATAACTGCTATTTTTTATTTAGATAGTCGTCTCCTAAATTAAAAGGGACCATGATTCATGGAATTCACTGAAAATCTGTGAGAGAAACTCCTCTCCTCGTCATTTTTTTTTTTTCCTCCTAGAAAATAGTTTAATTCTGGTCTGTCTTAAGAAAACGATGTCTCTGAAACACGAATGAATTATGCAGAAGAGACTATGCTGCCAGGAGGCCAGATTCATTAAAGGAAAGTGGCTTGTCTTGTGTTTGTTGTGAATGGAATCCAGGATATTTTCACAGCCGGCTTAATTTGCTAACCTAGCAGTTTCAAAAATAGCTCACAATATAAATCCTAACTTTGCCGTATCCTGTCTAATGCACTTAGACTCTAAATGGACTGATGGAGTCAATTCATCTTTAGCAAATTAGAATGCCAGACACCTATCTGGTCCCAGTGGAATTGGAATAACAGGAGAAATACTTAAGGTGCATTTTACCCCCCTCCTGTTTTCCACCCCACACTCTAGTCTAAGGTCTTATAATATAAAAGTCATAGCTTCATTTGTCAAGGGCTTTCTGTACACAGATACTTTGGCTATATGATTCTTTTGTTTTGGTTTGGTTTTGGTGGTACTGGAGCTTGAACTCAAGACCTCATACTTGTTTGGCAGGTGCTCTGTTGCTTGAGCCAGCCCAGCTACATGATTTGTAATCTGTCATTTCTACTCCTTACAGCATATCGTCTCCCTTTCTCTCAGAGATGAGAACCCAGACACTGCCGACTTTAAGGTGTTTTACACTATCAGTCTGTCAAAGCCTTGGCCATCCTTAGGCAGTGTTCCTGAAAAATACTGTGGTTAGCAAAGCTGTAGATGTCAGGCCAGAGCTTCATGAGTGTTCAGAGGGGAAAACACTCATGAAATGAAGTGGGGAAAACAAAGGAAATGGCATTAATTCTGTTTTTGAGACAGAGCTAGAGAGTGTCCATTTCCCAAACAAACCAGTCTTTATCTTTAAAAACCTGCTCTACACAAGGGAGGTATGAGGATAGTTAAGACACCCAAAAAACTAGATAGCATTTGTTGCCCTCAACGCAGAGAAACTAAAGCAGATACTTTAAAGCAACTGAGGCCAATAGGAGAAGGGGACCAGGAACTAGACAACAGGTTAGTTTGAGAAGAATTAACTTAGAAGATAGCAGACATGTACAGGAAAGCAATGCGAGTCAACTCCCTGTATAGCTATCCTTATCTCAACTAGCAAAAACCCTTGGTCCTTCCTATTACTGCTTATACTCTCTCTTCAACAAAATTAGAGATAAGGGCAGAATAGTTTCTGCTGGGTAGTGAGGAGTAAAGGGGGAGTAAGGGGAGGGGTGTAGAAGTGACCCAAACATCACATATGAATTAAAAAAAAAAAAAAAAACCTGCTCTAGTGACCCCTGTCCAGAATCAGCTTCTCCAGGTGTTCAAGAAACATTGCTGGGCCAATTCTGCACAAGTTCTTTGTTCTACTCCCTGTGCTGCTCTCAAAGTTCCAGATAGCCCTATTGGACTTAAACATCTACTCTAGTTCTTTACATTTTTCTAGAAGCTTTCCACTGCCGGCTCTTTTCATAGATGAATTCTATTTTGGCTTTGGGTGCTGTGTTTTGTTTTGTTTGGGCCAGGGGATGGAACCCAGGGCCTCATGCTTGCCAGACAACTACTCTACCATCAAGCTATATCCCCAGTCCCTGGTTTTGTTTTGTTTGTTTGTTTTTCTTTCTTTTTTTTCTCTCTGGGCCTGGTCTGCTATCCTATGAGAATTTAGTGAGGATATTATAAAAGCTGGCAGTAAGGTGCCTCAGTTACTTTTATCTTTGTGTCTTCAGCCTTGAAGGGGATGAGATAGGTTGGGTATCCCTGGTTTTAGACAGACACTCCTTGAGTGATTAACATGCCTATATGAAGAGTTAAGCAGGAGTCTGACCCAAGGATTCAAGACGAAGGAGACAGATGTAAAATGAAGGCAGAGATGCCAGCATTTTCTCCTGTTTTTAGTTACCTTGTAGGTCCAGGGAAGGAGTCGGTGCTCTTTAGCAGAAGTAGTTTTAAGTACCCATTACAGAATCAGTCAGTGTTAATAGCCCATTTTACTTATGGAGGGCAGGTGGGGCACGGGGATAATATAATTTGCCCAAGCAAATTCATGTAAGATTAGGATTAGAGTTGTTTTGTTAGCTGATCTGTGACTTTCTTTGTTTTCCCATTTAACACTTTGACCATAGATTCACAGAAACCTTCCCCCCCCCCCCCCCCCGCAATGCTGGAATTTGAGCTCTGGGCTTTCACTTACTAGACAGCCTCTATCACTTCAGCTGTGCCTCTTGCCCTAAGATTCTAGAAATCTTAAAAAATTATTTTACTTCTGTGATACTTATTTCAGTAGAACTAAATTCTGTTAAGAGTACTGTGCATGTAGAAACCTCTCTTAAAAAATAATAGACTTTTGATATTGAGAAATTGCTTTGCTAACCTGTTACTATTTAGGTCAATTGTGCTGAATTCTGGTGTATGTTAACGAGATTTAGTGGTGTGTCTAGCTTTAAACACTATATATATATTGTTTGGATGTCTCTGCTTTTCGGTGGGGGTTACTTACTATGAGTATATCTAATGCAGTCATTTTCTGAGAATATTCACTTTAAGAGAGCTACTGTAGCAAATCAGACAAGCTCAGTTTATTGCCATACAATCACCACATTAAAATCACACAGCTTTAATTGCATGACATGTTTAATACAGAATTTATGTTTACAGAAGTAAATATAAAAACTATGACTTTTCAAAAAGCAGTATGAGCAGATACTTGCTCAGAGACGTGTTTTACCATGCTTCTGGAAATCTCATTTCAGATAAAATGTTTCCGTCTAGGAAGGCTTTTGGTTTGGTTTTCTTTAGGATACTCATGATGACCTAGATATTTATGGAAAGCGCACTTGTTGCAAATTATTTTGAAGCTAAATACCAGTTTTGATGTAGCAATGAATTTGACTTTATTCTTTCCTTCCATCCTCTCCCCTCCTCTTTTCTTCCCTCCCTCCCTCCCCTTCTTTCCAAACTGACTCATATTCCCAAAAGGTGTACATCTTTAACCTACTAAAATGATTTTTTCCAGCAAACTTTTGCTGATTAAATTTTATTCTTTTGGTTCATTTCATGAGAGAACATTTTTTAAAACAAAATTACAGGCACCAGTAACTCACACCTGTAATCCTAGCTACTCAAGAGGCAGAAATCAGGAGGATAGCGGTTTGAAGCCAGCCCAGGCAAATAGTTCCACGAGACCCTATTTTGAAAAAACCCTTCACAAACATACGGCTGTGGAGTGGTTCAAGGTGTAGGCCCTAAGTTCAAGCCCCAGGACCACAAAAAACCAAAACAAATAAACAAAAAATGTCTGAAAGCAGAGTCTACTGAAGAGATGTTTATATACCCATGTTCATTGCAGCATTATTTACAATGATCAAAAAGCAGGAGCAGTCTAGATCTCTATTAACAAGTAAATTTCTAAACAAAATGTCACCTATACACACAATGAAATATTATGCAGCCTTAAAAAAGAAGGAAGTCCTGTCAGATGCTACAGTATAGCTAAACATGCTAACCAAAACAAGCCAGTCACAAAAGGACAGATACTGTATAATTCTACTCATATGAAATATCCAAAGTAGTCAATATCATACAAACAGAAAGCAGACTCCGGGTGCCAGTGACTCATGTCTATAATCCTTGCTACTCAGGAGGATGGTGATTCGAAATCAGCTCCAGGCAAATAGTTTGAGAGACCCTATCTCGAAAAAAACCCTTTGCTAAAACGGGCTGGTGTAGTGGCTCAAAGTGTAGGCCCTGAGTTCAAACCCAAGCACCACAAAAAAATAACAACAAAAAACCCCAGAACGCAGAAAATGGTTTCCCAGCACTCAGGGGAATAAGGTTTAATGGGAGTAGTTTTAATTTTGCAAGATGAAAAAGTTCTGGAGGGTTGGACATGGTAGTATAATCCAGTAATCCTGGCACTCAGGAGGCAGGGGCAGGAGGAGCAAGAGTTTAAGGCCAGTCTGGAATCCACTCTTAACCCCCTCCCAAAAAAATAGTTTTAGAGATCTGTTATACCACAATGCAAATATACTGCACTCTTCTGAACGGTTCACTTTAAAATGGTTACGATAATAAATTTTATGTTTTCTTTTAACCACAACTTTTTTTTGTTAATTTAATTTTAGTGCTGGGATAGAACCTAAGCCTTGTACATGCTCTACCACTGAGCTGTACCCCTGGCCCTGGTCCTTTATGACAACTTTAAAAAATCTAGTGATCAAATTGAAACGTACTTCAAATGGAAATTACAGTCTGGATTCAAAAGATTTAGTACAAAAAAAGAATAGAAAATTATTAACTTATATTGATTTTATGTTGCAATGATAACCTTTTTATGTATTGTATCAAATAAAATGTATTATTAATAGTGTTTTAAGTCTTATTTTCTGGTGTGTTTTATAGCCAGCATCCCTTTTTTAGGATGTTGATAGAACTTTTGACTAGAAACTGGGCTGCTCTTACTTTTAAGCTAAGTGTGGTAACTTTGATCAGCAATGAACAAGGTTAGAAAATTGCCATTAATTTAATAAAAGTCTTATTTATTTTGCTTATATTTTACTTATGAACAGATAATATGCCTTTATGGAAAGGCTTACCTAAAAAGCAAGATGTGTTTATCCTGCTCTCTGCAAGTGGTATTTTAAGGTTTCTTTTCTGGAGATACTGTAATCACATAGTTGTAAAATGTTTTGAATTTGTAGCATTATGTAAATATAAGTGAAGAAATGCATTTCACACCAGGAATCTGCAGGGGTGCCCTGAAGAGCAGCTGGTTTTATTTCCCAGCTGTGTGCTCACTGGAGGGGGAGCCACTGGTTCTGCCCTCAGCACCCTGCTTGGGTTCCCCTTTCCACCAGGAATCTGAGGGTAAGGCAGCGGGAGGCAGGAAAGCACAGCAGCACAACATGATGATGTGGGTGGATGAGGGCTGGAAAGTCAGGTTCAGTGAGGCTTTATGCTACATCCTCAGCTCTACAAGGATAGATATTGGTTACCTTGGTCCCTGCCTAGAAAAGTGCCTGGCACACAAAAGGTGTCGATAAACACACACCAAGTGAATGAAGATGTGCTGAATTCCATGCCTCTTCTGCACACTCACTTTGAAAATCTGAGGTGGGTGTTATTAAAACTGCCAAGGTTCTAGGATTTTATTTATCAATAGCAAAAGAAAACTGAATCAATAGCATGTCATGTTGGGCTTTGTATTCCAGGCTTTCTTGAATATGTTCCAACAGACCTGACTTTATCAGGGTTCTTCTCTTTAAGCTTCCCCACCTGTAAGCTAGAGTTGCTGGCTATTGTGTGCTTTGTAGAAAATGCCTTCTAGTCATGTCTGAAGTCTTTCTTGGCTTTTGGGGCCTCTACAAGATGCCTTTAGCTCCTCTCCACTCTTCACTGATGTTTAAGGAAATTCCTGGGGTCTTTGTGCACATCTGGTATCCTCCCTCACATGCCTCTGGACAGTAGCTTACCCAGATTTTGTGAAGATGCTCTTTAGGAAAAAAGGAAATTGGTTTCAAATTAAAAAATTAGTTCAAAAGTGAATATTTATTTAAAATTTTTATATTGATATACATATTTATGGGGTACAGTGTGTTACTTCACTGATGTATATGTTATGTAATGGTCAAATCAAGGTAATAGCTCTCGTCACCTAAGAATTTATCATTTTTCTGTCATGAGAAAAATACTTTCTTCTAGATGTTTGAAATACACAATGCGATGTTGTTACCTGTGGTTACACTAATATACAGTAGAACACCAGAACTTACTCTTCCTGACTATCTGTAATCCTTGTACCTCTCATTGGCAAACTTCTCATCTTCTCCCCTCCCCACTCTTGCCAGGCCCTGATAACCACTGTTCTACTCTCAACTTCTGTGACATCAGCTTTTTTAGGTTCCACAGGTGAGTGGAATCAGCATTTGCCCTTCTGTGTCTGGCTGTTTCCCATGACATTACGTCCTCAAGGTTTAGCCATGGGTCAAATGAAAGGATTTCACTCTTTTTATAGCTGAATAGTATTTTATTTTGTATATATACCAGTGGTTATTTATAATGAAGAAATAAATCTGAAAATGGTAAATTACTTTAAAAGTTGGCAAACCAGAAGTGGTGGTACACACTTATAATCCCAGCCCTCTGGAGGTTAAGGCTGAAGACTAAGAGTTTGAGGTCAGCCTGGACTACATAGCAAGACCCTGTCTCAAAACAAAACACAAAATAAAAAAGTTGAGAAAAACCACACAGTTCAGAAAAGTAGCACAGTATTTGGATTGCCTAACACATTGTTATGAAACTTTTTCTCTTCCTTTTTTTGTCTGCACACTGATCATCCCTTCGTATTACAGTGATACTTTCTAAACAGAAAATAGTTTAGTGTTTCCTACAGTATGGTTGACTAAAATATGGGTTTTTTTTGTGGGGTTCGGGATTGAACCCAGGGCCTTGCACATGTTAGGCAAGCACGCTATTTTTGGGCTACACCCCCAGGCCTTGGTTTTTTGAGACCAGAGTCTCACTGTGTAGGTCAGACTGGCCTTGAACTTGAGATCCTCCTGAATCTGCAATGCTGGGATTACAGGCGTGTGCCACCATGCCCTTGTTTTTTGTTATTGATAGGTTACAAAAGTTCCTTTCATCCTCACAACTAGTTATTGGTTACATCTATGAATTTGTTGCCAAGTTCGGGAAAACCTCTATCAAGTGTCTTTCATACGTGCACTACAAGATTTCAAGGCTTAGCTCTCTTGTTCACTGATCTGAAATACTCAGGATATAATCTGGCCCACACATTTTCTGTCATGATGCAGTGAGTTGACCAAGTAATTCATCTTCATGCACAGGTGGTTAACAGTATCTCAATCACAGTTTTATGAGCCCCACATAAATGTATTACACTAAACCCAAATAAATGTATCCCTGACTTGAGTTCTGTTGGAGGGTATACAAAATGCCTTCAGCCATTCTAATGCTACTGATACCAGGAGAACCATGGTGAATAGAAAGTTGGGGTGGAAAGAGACTGTGGGTTAAAGAGATTGGGCTAGATTGTGATGAAAATATATTGGTTTTGTACCTTTTATAAAATTAAAGAGTCGTTTAGAACAAAGTTGAAGAATTACCACTTCCTAATTTTAAAACATACTCCAAAGCTATTGTAAGCAAGACAGTATGGAACTGGCATAAAGACAGACAGATAGGCCAGTGGAGGAGACCAGAAAGCCCAAAAATTAGCCCTTGCATATGTGGTCAAATGGTTTTAGACACAATTGTCAAGCCCATTCAATGGGGAGAAAACAATCTCTTCCAAAAGCAGCATTGGGAAAACTGTTTTCTACACGCAAAGCAGGAGGTTAGACCTTCATTGTATGCCATACAGCAGTAACTCAAAATTGATTGAAGACCTAACATGAGACCTAAAACCAGAAAGTCATAGAAGACAGCATAGCTTCCTGGCATTGGGTATGACACCAAAAGCACAGACAAAAGGCAAAAATAGACAGATGAGATTGCATCAGACATCAAGACCTTGTGCATCAAGGGCTGCAGCCAATAGAACCAAAAGGTGGTTTGTGGAATGGGAGAGAATGTTTACAAATTGGTTATCCAGCAAGAGGTAAATACCTAGAATGTACGTCATCAAGAACTCCCACAATGCAACACCACCAAAACCAAGGTGAGAAAAAACGGACAGAGGACGACTGGACCTCTCTCTATAGATAACACACAAACGAGCATGAGAAAAGGCGCTCAGATGGATGATCACAGACCCAGACAAATCACAGCTGAAGTGAGATAGCACCTCACACCAGTTAGGATAGCTACTATCTGGAAAACGGAAAATAACAGGCGTAGATGAGGATGTGGAGAAACTGGTATCCTTGAGCACTGTTGGTGGGGTTGTAAAATTAGGCAATTACTATGATAAACAATATGGAGTTTCCTCAAAAAATTAAAAATAGAACAAGCATATGATCCAGCAATTCCACTTTTGAGTATATATCCAAAAGAATTGCAAGCAGGGTCTCAGATGTTTTCATACTCATGTTCAAATCGCACTGTTCACAATTGCCAAGGAGGCAAAAGCAACCTAAATATCCGTCAGCAGATGAACGGATAAGCAAAATGTGATATATAACACAATGGAATATTACAAAGCCTTAAAGAAGGAAATTCTGTACATGTTACAAAATAAATGAACCCTGAGAGACATGATTCTAAGTGAAATAAGCCAGTCACAAAAAGAAAATACTGTATGATTCTACTTGAAGTAGAGTAGTCCAAATTAGAGACATAAAATAGAGTGACACTTGCTAGGACCTTGAGGGAGGGAAAAAAGGAAACTTGATGTTTAATGAGTAGAGAATTTCAGATTTGCAAGATGAAAAAGTTCTAGGGATCTATTTCAAAACAATGTAAATTTACTTAGCACTACTGAACTGTGCACTTAAACATGGTTAAGATGGGGCTGGGCATGCTGAGGCAAGAGGATCATGAGTTCAAGGCCAGTCTAATAGGGTATGAAGTTGCTGTGAACTTCATGCGCTGTGAACACAGAAGGGCACCAGATTCAGGCTAGAGTGTCAAGGAAGGCTTTCTCCAAATGCAGATTTTCCTTTTGAGGTTAAGGTCTGAAGAATTTGAAGTTTATTCTGTTTTGTTTTTGTGGTGCTGGGGATGAATGCAGAACTCATGCTTGGCAAGTACTCTAGTGCTGAGCTGCATCTCCAGCCTCAAATTGGCGAATTTAAAAAAAAAAAAAAGCTTTTTGGGGCTGAAGGCGTGGCTCAAGTGGCAGAGCACCTGTTTGGTAAAAAAGTGAAGCCCTGAGTTCAAACTCCAGCACCGCCAAACCAAAAAATAAAGAAAAGAAAGGAAGAAAAGAAACAAAAATCTTTCCCTGCCGAATGAAGTGGTATTGGTCTGTAGTCCCAGCTGCTCAGGAAGCTAAGGCAGGAGGGTCATGAGTTCAGGCCAACCTGGAGCAACACAGCAAGACCCCCAACCACAAAGAAAAAAAGTTTTTTTAGGGCCTACTAATATTCTAATTTATCATTCTACAAGAGTAGAAATGCTGGCTTCTCCTTTCCATCTGTGCTCCAGAGATGATTAGATTCAGGTGTATTGGAGAGTCTCCTGTAGTGTGGACTCCTGTTTCTGCCTTCTCACTTAGCTCTCACATTTCCGTTTTTTCTTGTCAGCTTTCCCAATTGCTGAAGTTGGTAGTGCTAAAGTTGGCAAAACTTTGAAAAGCTTTTGCCTTTTTAAGTTTTTCTACATGGCAGACTTCTCCTGTAAGACTTAGTTCAAGGGGTTAGGAAAGTAGCTCTCTGGGGGAGTGCTTACCTAGCATTTGGGTCCTGGGTTCCATCCCCAGCATGGCAGAAACATCTGAAGTGAACTCCACTGTGAAATTGTTTCTAACTCTCTCAGCAGTTAGTCCTTCATATTCTCAAAGCATAGCCATGTTACATCTCCATGATACTTTAATTGTGATGCTAACCAAGCTGTCTATTTTGTAGTGCTTGAGATTGAAACTAGGGCCTCACACACACTAGGCAAGTGCTCTACTGCTGAGCTTCATCCCCAACCCCTATGCTGTATTTTATTCCTGGACTTCCATGCTTCTCTGTCCTTCCAGGTGTTAATAAACATTTTTTATCCTCCCGGCCCTGGTTCTAGCACATTATCCACTGCATAGAGGTGCTCAAACAATGGCTGTTGATTTAAGTGAATGAGTCCAGAATTTGGAGTCTTACTATTTGCTTGTTTGTTTGTTGCTTTTTGTGGTGCTGGAGATTGAACCCAGGACCTCAGTCATGCTAGGCAAGCCCCCTCCATTGAGCTACATCCCAGCCCAGGGGTCTTACTGTTGAACCAATTCACTGACCCTATTATATTTCATGGTCACAAATTGCATTCTTAACAAGAACCAGCTGTCTTGCAGTAGAATCACTTGTGCCTTCAAAATATACTGTGTCCTTGTTTCCTTTTCTCCATCTCTGCCACATCCACCTGGCCCAGGCTACCTTCTCTTATCAGATTAGCACAGTTGCTTTCTGACTTGTCACCCTGTTCTCTTGATCATCTGGAGTGAATTCTCCACAGAAGCCAAGGTGAGCTTCTGGAAACATAAATCTGACCATGTCTTCTCCAGAGTGATTGTAAGATTGCAGGGGTCTTAGCATACTTGCTTTTGGGGATTTCAGCAACTCTATCCCACATTATAAAAAATGTTAAAAGCTACCCACATCCCATAGTAAATGTGTGATTTTATTTGTTCCTGTTACCACATTTTTATAAAGGAATATAAAACTATTTATTGACTACTGTTCACTGTTATTTTCAATAAAGTATAAGTTGGATAACATTCTGATTACTGCAAAGTTGTTTTCCTGGCTTCTGAAGTGTCAGGGGTTGATGTCAGTACTGAAAAAAAAAAAAAAAAGACCCCTGGGTTTACTGCTGTGTTAGCCCATAAGTTGACACAGAAAGCACTGACTACACATATGTTGAATAAATGAGAGCTATGTTAAGAGGTGATTTAGTTGTCCTGGTGCTGTTGTAATTTAACCATCCTTACATTGCTGGTACAAGCCCTCCATGGTCAAATGGGTTATTTTTTTTAATACTGCAGAATTTTGCAGGGGTTTTACATCTGTCTTTACAAGTGAAGCTTGACCTTTTTTTTTTACATCACTGGAGTCCAGATGGGTATCAGAAATATTAAGCTACTTTCCCTTTTCTCCTTATAAATTATGTAAAAGTAGGGAAAATAATGAAATTATCTGTCCAGTAATATTTGGTAGAATTCACCCAGAAAAATCACTGGAGTTGATGTAGCTTTAGTGGCTAGCTCTTTGATGATTTTATACACTTCTCCTGTGTGCTGTGGTTTGCTTCATTTTTCTTGAGTTGATTTTGATACTGTTTCCCTTGACTCTCATTTATTACATTTAATTTTCTTCTTGTTTATCCCCCACAGCTGGGAATAGAACTCAGGGCCTCACACTTGGTAGGCAAGTGCTCTTCCACTGAGCTCTATCCTCCTCCATTTAATTTTCATGTTTATTGATATAAAGTTATGAGTAATTCTTACAATGTAAAAAAACTCAACTCTAAATCTGTAGTTGTGTCCCCTTTCTTAGCCCTAAATTTCATTTTATGACTTGTCTCTTTTTTTTTTGATCAGATTGTCAAGAGGACTATCAACATTTATATATGAATTTATGTATGTATGTATGTATGTATGTATTTGTGTATTTATTGCAGTGCTGGGGATTGAGCCCAGGGCCTTTCACATGCTAGGCAAGCACTCTATCGCTGAGTTACCTCCCCAACCGTTAGTACTATTGTTGTTGCTGATATTATTATTTTGGTGACAGGGTCTCACTATTTAGCCTAGGCTGGCCTTGAACTTGAGGTCCTACCTCATCTTCCCAAATGCTGTGATTACAGTCCTGTACCACTGTGTCTTACTTTTAGTTATTTTTTAAACAAACAAACAAAAATAGATGTTAGTTTTTTTGGATCAGGCTACTCTTTGACTTTTTTTTCTTTTGCTGTGTATATTTATGCATTTACCATTATTAACTTTTTGGGGGCTTGTGACTCTTTTTCTAGATTTTTGAGTTAAACGTAATGTTGTGTAAGTTCCAAAGGTGCCAGCTTTGAACGATAACACCCGTTAGAATGTATAAGTTGTTTTTTGGTTTGCTTTTTAAAGTAAATTGCCTGGGGGTGACAGTGCATCTCTGTAATCCCAGCACTTAGTTGAAGCTGAACGATCCAGTTTGATGCCAGTCTTGGCTATATAGTGAGATCATATCTCAAAAAGTCAAAAACCAAAACAAAAGAAAAATAAAGGCCAAATTACTTTACTATTTTTATTACTTTGTTTCTTTACCTACACTAATATAATTTAAAAACACTGTCTAATTGTTAATGTGAAAAAGTATGTAAATATGTGACAAGAGTCCAGTATGTTAGGAAGCACGGGGAAAATAGCATATTTAGTATTGTACTTGTTCCTTTTAGATGAACAATTGGACCAATTGCTTTAAATTTAGAGGTACTGCACACACGCACACACACAAAGATGTCTGAAGGTTAAAGAAAAAATACTGAGCATTTCTTTGAAAACAGAACCAGTATTTTCTTTCTTTTTCTTCTTTCCTTTAAGATAGGGTCTTTAGGGCTGGGAGTATGGCTCAAATGGTAGAGTGCCTGCCCAGCAAATGTAAGACCTTGAGTTCAAACCCCAGTACTGGGTTGGGGGGTGGGGGGAAGGCAGAGTCTTTCTTTATAGTCCAGGTTGGCCTCAAAGTCACTGTCCTCCTATCCAGCCTTCTGAACACTGGGATTACAGGTATATATATTACCATACATAACTTCATTATTTATTTCCTTTTTAAATGTATTCTATTTCTCTACACTTTTTACAGCTTACTCTAACCCCTACAATGCAACACACTTAAACATTTGTACAATAATATTCTACCTTGGAGAATGGAGACCTGGCAAAGTTCAGTTTCATAGAGATTATATGTCCAGCACAAATTAAAACAAAGTGACTATATAGTCAGCCTCTGTGCATTTTAACATGAGCATGCTCCATGCCAGTAAGCGTTCTGTAACTCATCTGGAAGGTATTGGAAGGATAAAAATAGCATAAATGTTCAGAATTTCCATCCTAGGAGTTTCCTGCTTTTGCCTACATCTTAATTGTCAGTTCAGGGCCTGGCTGTTCCTCTCAGTGCTGTGCAAAGACAGTGGGACATTTTACATACAAGTATCCAGGCTGCCAGAGCATCTGGTACTGGCCTCCGCCTGCCCCCAAACAGCTCCTTTCCTGTTCTTGTCAGAGTGGAAAAAGCAAAGGAGAGAGACTGTGTGATGGCCCAGAAGCCAGGAAGACAAATGTGTAGAGTTGAGATGTTTTTCACAGGTTTCTTGGCAAGAAAGCCAGGGTTCCAGAGTCCATTGGTTCTCTGCTGGCTGGCCTGTCACCCTAGTTCATTTGGGAGAAGCATCCTGGGAACTCACTTTTTATGGTTTCTAGAGATAAGTGGAGTCTGATAGTCACAGACCACTCTTTCTACCAGTTCAATGACTTTATGTCCTTAAGCAATCCTAAAAACAGATAGAATGGATGGGAGTTTCTGGACACCCTGTGACTTTCATTCCCCTGAATTCCTCCTATTTGTGTGGCAGTTTCTTCCTGTTCAGTTTAGCTCTTCTGAGTGGAGGTTCAAGTAACTAATTTATTCACCTGCTGTTTGGGGTTAGGTGGAGACCATACAGAGCAGTGAAAGAAGATGTAGTGTTTGCCCTTAGATAGTTGACAGTCCACAGGGAAAGACCAGCATTAATTATGCAGATCTTTTCACAAATACTAGATTGCAATAATGACCATTTCTGTGAATTAGTAAAGGATGTCATGGGAGTGTTTAACAGGAAGGTCTGGTCTAGGAAGGTCAAGATACTCTCCTGGGCTAGTGAATTGACTTTTGACGTGGCCAGGATAAGGTGAAAAGAGCTGCTGAAAGAAGGAAATCAGGTGCAGAGTTTCAGCAGAAAGAGACCAAAGACATCATCTAGTAATGTCCACTCTCCACAATCCACCAGTGACATGGAGGCCGAGGGAGGCAAGGACTTCCTTTTAGGACTAAAGTTCCACTTCCTATCTCCCAGAGGGTCAGAGAGGCAAGCCCTGGGAGTTTTCTAGGTAGGCAGAAGTCAAGATGCCTAAAGGAGGAGAATCGACTAGGGCCGATGGAAGCCATGTAGGTTTTAATTTAGTGTCTAGTCTCCTGCCGCAGAGCTACTTCCTCAGGTGGGGGAGGGGATTAAGGATGACTCAGAGCTGCCCAAAGGAATTCAGTTTGCAGTTCTGTGGCATAGTATTTATTTGGGTTTGAGGGAGGAGCTACCGAATTGGCACAAGACAATAAATGTCAAGTTCAGAATTGGGAAAGCAATCCCTGTTTTGCTGCTGTCTAGCAGTGTGATTTGGGATGCCACTTAGTTTATGCTTGGGCACATTAACTTTCACTTGCTTTCTATGCATTTCTAGAGCTAGCTAGAGATCCGTTGTGCCCTATATTTCCACTTAATCTTAAAACCGAAGTCTCTTGTTTGGGTAAAGCTTTGTTTAAGCTTTACCTTTAAAGAGCAGTTTGGCAGCCTGTGCTTGCCCAAACGTCTAGAGAATAACTAGCAAGGGAGCCAAGATAAGATCCAGGATCTGCAAGAATCGTTAGCAACTGAGCATATTTCTATAAACCAATAAAGGTTTTTCTATTTTGTTCATCTGTTACCCTTATGCTGTTGCCACTTTCACATGCAGTGTCTGTAGGCGGGAGTATGAGATAACAGCATTGCACAAATGAAAGTGAGGGGAAAAAGGGCCGCTTCCCCTTTAAAGGCAGCTTCAGCCCCAGCTCCCTCCCCTTTCCTGATTGACAAACCTACCCAAAGTCACATGATCCGCCTCTATTTGAAGGTCACAAAAAGCTGCTTCCTTTAGAGACAGAGGGGGAGAGAGAGAGCAAGAGGGAGAGTGAGTGAGAGAGAGTTAGTTCAAGCCAAAATGGCCGACAGAGTCTCTGCTGGTTTCTGAATATTTAAAATACAAAAAACCAGATAGACAAAAAGAATTCATTTTTTGGACCTTTTTTTCATTTCCATTTCTACCTTGTATGCCTCAATTTGCTGGACTTAAGCACTGCTGCACTTTATGAGGTTGGTAAATATTTTCAATATTTTTAAACCAATTGATTTATATGGATCTTGTCTAACCGTTTTCACTAGTGGTGTTGCAAATCGACATTTGTCTAGCATGGAGACTGGCTTCAGACATTTCGTGAATCTGTGTAAATCAGACCCAGGATATACTTTTGGTTCGGCATTTTAGAAATGGAAAAGACTTGGTAAAATATTTAAATTTCGAAGTGATTTAATTGCACTTTTAGTTTATATGTAGATTTCCATCATCGTTTCTATTTTGCAAATAAATGAAGCTGCGAGTAATTGGGAATTTGATATTTAGAAAGAGGTTTTTAAAAAACACAGACCTTCCCTTCCCCCTCTTAAATCTGCTGCAAAAATTTGCATAAATATAAATGGGTTTGCATTCTTTCAACTGCTAAGGCCGACAAAGGATCTGGAAGGACAAGCCCTAAAATGGGAAAGCCTTTTTTTTTTTTTTTTAAATAAAAATTAAAACGGGGCCATCCTTCCTTGAGAGATATAAAATCTAAGTAAGATGTGCTACATTTTAAGCCTCAGGTTGGGGGTGAGCAAACACCAGGAGGTTTGGGGTTTGTAGATTCCCTTGCTTGAAGCCCTCCCAAGCAATATGTGGTTCACCGTCCCCTTTCTGCGCGCGCTCATTTGCACTGGGGCTCTGTGTGTGTGCTCAAATGTGCAGCCAGATGCGCCTTTATTTTGATCATGGTTTCATCCAAATGGTAGGACTGTCTTGTAAACATGATTATTTTTCAGATGTAAACAGCTATTCACTCCGATTAGGAATTGTTTCTTTATCAGGTCTCCCTGTACATCGGCCTCCATTTCTCACAAAATAAAATTTATCTTAATGTTACACAGATGAATAATCAAGCTTTTCAGCATAAATTCAGTGTGTTTGCCATTTCGGCCATGTATTCATTGTGAACTGGTTATTCAGGGTCGCCTATATGAATGGCTGCATGAATGTTAGTAACCCCTGAAAGTGTGCGGTGCCTGAAGTTAAATTCCATTACTCCTAATGTTGGATTCTAGAAGCCGGAGCTGGGAGGAAAGAAAGCTGAAAACTTGCCTTCTCAGAGCCACCTCCCCTATCATTGTGAGAGTGTGATGTAATGCTTCTCATCTGCCGGGCTGAAAGGACTGTAGTTTGTGATGTGGCTGGTAAATTGCCCCCAGCCTCGGGTAGATTCCCTCCCCACCCCCCCTTCCACCTCCCTGGCTCATAGAGGCCTTATTTTCTCTGTTTTTTTTCTAATTTGTACACTGCTGATTTATGCTGTGGCATATTGGCATGAGAAAGAGACTGTTCTTCTAAATCTGTTACAAAGTATAGTTTAGAAAAGGCATTTAAAAATATGCAAATGGTTGAATTGTCATATCCCCATCATTAAATATGTAGACTTGGATTAAAGCTAATTAAACACAAATGGAATAATTCTAATCAGAAGGGAGCAGTGTTTTTGTTGTTTCCTTTTTAATTAACCTAATTATAAGATGCTCGCTGGGCCTGAAAGTGTTAAAAAAATAAAATGAGAAAAATGCTGGACCATTTTGAAAATTTGACAGTCTGGAAGAGGGTGTGTAGTGCTTTCAAAAGCTTTATTCACAATTAAAATGGATTGGCTGTTGTGCTGAAAATGGCCTGTTTCTTTGGGACAATTGTGTGTAGATGAAGGGACTTTCACGCTAATTTAACAAACACTTTCCATTGGAATACATAAAGATAATTAAAGTCCTCTGTCACTAAAGAGCAAGTATTTTATTTTTTTAAAAATAATGTTATATTAGTAATGGTTGTAAGAAGAGAAGTGATGGTTTCGATTCAAAGTAAATTTTTTTTGGTGATATAATTTCAGTTTTTATGGAAGTGGGATTGAAAACACTGAACTAAAGAGGTGGACTCATTTGTCTCTTTAAATTAATAGAGTTTGAATTTAAAGAAGGAAGACAAATTAGTGATAAAGGGAGTGTTGCATTGTGGTGGGCCTAAGGAAAATGATCGCTGTGATTTTGTTGTTGTTTTCTCTGAAAATGAAAGTGATTACTTGCTGCATGATCCTGTTTACGCCCATTTCCCAAGTTGGTCTCGCTGAAGAAGAGAGAAAAGCTGGGCTTTCGTTGTTTCACTCTTAGCTTGTTTCTGTAGGTTGTGTACACATGTGAATAGCAGGTTAATTTGTTTTCGAACTGAGGAATCAAAGTAGGGTGCAGAATGCCATCTGGTTCAGCAACGTGTTTTATAAATACTCTTTTCTGGAGACAGTTGAAAGGTGAGTAAATAAGACCTGGTCTCACATGTGGTAAGCATGATGGCTCTGTGGAGTTTTAGAAGCTCGGCTGCCATTTTGGATGTAAGTGCCCACAGAGCAAATAAAAACGAGTAACACTCCCAGTGTGCAGACAGATAGAATTTAATTTGTGCCTTTTTGTTCAAGGCTTTCTGTTGGTAGTGTGACTTGAAACTTTAGAAACTTTAAAGATGGGCTGGGATGTAGCTCGGTGGTACAGCGCTTGCCTAGCATGCGTGAGGCCCTGGGTTCGATCCCAGCACCAAAAAAGAAAAGACAAAAAAAAAACCTCTCCTCAGAAACTTTAAAGATGTGGTTGATGTTACAAAGAGCAAAACCCAGAGGTATTAGAACTTGCACCGTTGTGGTTTTACCTTTTAAAAATGAGATAGCATATGCAGAGGAAGTTTCTTAATGGGGAAAGTGAACATAATCCTTACCAACCACCCTCCCCCTTATTTCCTTGTGCTGGGTCTACTTGTGATTTTATAGCAGTAAGTTATCACTCACAATAGTGCTCTGCTCTGAAGTGCCCCAGATTCACCACTAAAACATCACAAAATCTGGTAGCATTTATTAGAAGTGGAATCTTAATTTTAAAAGTGTTTTTCATCTTCAAGAAAGTATTGACTTCTTTGGTAGATGGTGCAAACTCAACTCACTTGTTCAGCTCTCAGTGGTCATTTGCCACTAGGACAGGCCTTTAAAATAAGCTTCTGAGACTGGCAGAGTGGCTCAAGTGCTAGAGCACCTGCCTAGCAAGCAGGAGGCCCTGAGTTCAAACTCTAGCACCAAAAAAATATATATAAGCAAACAAACAAAGCTTCTGAAAATTGAAAGAGAGACTGCTAAGGCTTTTACAGCTCTTCACCTGTACCAGACACTGAAAGAATAACTGACGTGAGGTGAGAGTTTCAGGGGTCTGCCTAGCAGGCTGAGCAATAACAGTGATTCAAGATGGTCCTTACCTGCCCAGCTGCCCCAAGACTGAAAAGGGGGGGGGGGGAATTTAATTTTAGTTTTTATAACTCAGCTCATACAATTATTGACTCAACAACTTACACTGGACATGGCCTTGAGGTGACACAGGTGAAAGCATTTTGTTCCTCTCTTCAACAAGTACCAATCCATCAAGGTTGGCAAACAGGTCATCTCAACCTGGCTGTACAGGTACAATATTTAGAACAAGTACCTGGTAACAAAAATATCCTTAGTATCTTCATTGGGAAACCCCTTATTTAAAGAAGTCTGGTAATTGTCCCTTCATTAATTTTTACTCGTCACTTAGATATTAGACTTCCTTTAAGTAGAATTTATAATTTCAAGGTGGGGTTTCTGATCATTGGCTGGAGAGGGGACAACATACGCTAATTGTTCCCTAGTACGTTATTGTTCGTGGATTTTTACCTAATGCCCCTTCCCTCACCTCCCACTAGTGTGATTAAGACGGTGACAGAATGGGGTTGGATGAACTGAAGCCACATCTTAATGTTCTTCTTTACTGCATATATTCATTCAGTAGTCTTTTTTTTTATTGCACAAATAATGGGTTTTATTATGACATTTTCACACATGTATATAATGTACTTTGATCATATTTATTCCCCCACATTACTCTCTTTTATCCCTCTCCTACTGGTTTCCTTCCTCTCTCCAAATAGCCCTCTTCCTGCTTTCGTATCTTTTTTTTTTTTTTAAGCTGAATTCCACATATGAGAGAAAATGTGATATTTATTTTTCTGAGTCTGGTTTATTTTGCTTACCATGATGATCTTCGCTTCTATCCATTTTCTTGCAAATGGCTCAATAAAACTCTCACTGGGTATACAAACCACATTTTCTTTATCCATTCATCTGGTGATGGACGCCTTAGCTGACTCCATGACTTGGCTGTGGTGAATAACATTCAGCAATAATTTATCATACCCTGATGTAGGTGCAGGGGGATCTTAGAGTTCATGTGGCCTGCCAATCATCCTGAACAGCCACCTGGTTCTTGGGGAAATAATAGTATCTGGCGACTGAGTGAGTAACTACCTTGGGTTATGACTAGGATAAAACTCTACAGTTCTCTACTGCTAATCAGGGAACGAGTGGCAATTTATCGCTGAGAACTTTGTGACCGAAAGTTGCCTTCCTAGTTACTGTCGCATCCCTCAGTTTTAGTTTTTTAATACCCTTAATTGTATCACCATCTGAAATTACACCACCCAGAAGTAAGCTTTCCTGAGGGCAAAGACTTTTCCTACCTTGCTCACTGTTCTCTTCCCAGAATGTAGATTCACCCCTTACCAGGATTCACCCCTCCCCTTTATCTGTAAAGTGGGGTGAATAGATTGTTGTGAAGTGTAACAGAAATACTACTCATGAAGCCCAGGCACCTAGTTTTATTTCTTATTGTTTCCTTTCCCTTTGCAGTATCTGCCTTGGTTGCATAAACCAGAAAGGCTTTTCTGGCCTCGCAGAATGCCTCCATTCTTTCTTGTGCCTACCAGGACTGTGAATGTGTGTGGGGATGAGACAAGGACAGGGCCACCGCCACCACCTGACCTTTTCTTTTTTATGAAAGTCCCTACATTCCTATGGAATGATGTCATCTTATACTTTCCAGTTTCCTTCAGGCTCTGTCTCTGTAATGTATTCCCATTTGCTAGGTTGCTTTTCATATGTTCTGTGTTTTGTATCAAAAGGTTCTCAGCAATTCCACATGAATTGGTCTTAAGTTGACAAGGCAAAGGAGAACAGAGAATACAGCATTCCACTTCATTTTGATGATTCTGAGCCTATATGGATAAATTCTGTTTAGCCAAATTACTACTAGCTTTGCCTCAAAAGATAAAATTTGGGGTCAATTGCCCACTTTATAAAATACCATTTAATTAATATGTATGACACAGAAATGACTTCATTCATTGATACTAGAATTTGTTTTTTAAAAACCTAGAAAATTATGATCTATTTGGTCATTCACTCAGTGAATAATTATTGAGAACCTGTTAGGCCAGGTATTGAAGTAAACACTAGCATCTTCAAAGTAATGTGAAAATTTTCTTCAGGCACATTGCTGAATTAGAAATAATGTAAACATGAGGAGATTGGCAGGTGCTCCTCACATTGGATTGGAAAGTCACCCAACCCAAACAGAAGTGACAGCTTGTGCAAAGTCCCTGCAGCAAGTGTGGACGTATTTGGAGAACTGCATATAGCATATGTGGGCATTGTTGGAGTGTAATTGTGCTTAAAGGAAGAAATTATCTGATAGGATGAAACTGAAAAGCTAGATTTTGGCCAGATTCAGGAGAGTCTGTCAGCCAAGTTGGAAGTCTTCAAGGATAATTGGAAGATTTTAAGCAGGAATGTCACATGTTCACATTGGATCTTGGGAGATGACGGGGGTTGAGTATACAACCAGATATTACAGGACTCTCAGGTAATAGTGGCCTGAACTAACAGCGTAGTTGGGAAGAAGTGGCTATTTCCAGGGATGTTTATTTAGGAAGACTTTACAGGACTGGTCACTGGGTAGAAGTTGAGAGTAAAAAGGATACCTGTGTGTCTAGCCTGGGCTACCAAGGGGAGATGGCAATATCATTCACTGAGTTAGAGTCCATCTAAATAAGGGATAGATGTGGGATTGAGATCATGAGTTCAGTTTTGGAGTAATTGTATCTTGGGACATTCAAATGTAGCTTTTGGTCTAGGATAAGGATTTGAGAACCATCAGTAGTTCCAGGTTTACCAAGATTTTCCTTCTTAAGTTGATTTCCTTGGTTAGCTGTCCAAAGCTGGCTTCCAGAATATGCCATTTAAGAAGATTAGGCCATATAGTCCCAGTGCTACCACGGTGGTTATTAAAAATACCAGGGTATTTGAGGGAGGAGAAACTCTAGCCGTAACTGGGTTGATCAGGGAAGGATTTATGAGCCTTAAAGATTGGGCAGAATTGTGATGAGTAGACTTGAGGGCAAGTCATTCCAGTTTGGGGAAGGTGGAGGAGATCTGGGAATGTTCAGGGGGAGTGGCTGGGGGCTGGGTGGGTGTAGAGAAGCTGGGATGGCCACTGAGTAGTTTGTGTTGCCCTGGTAGACAGAGGGGACCGATTGAAAGGTTGTGGAAATGTGAGCAAAGTGGTATTTTGGGAATACTAATATGGAAGTGGGGCAGAGGAGGATGGGGTGAACTAGGAGGGGAATATGGGAGAATTTAGAGTCCAACAGGCCAGTTAAAAGTCTGTGGCAAAAGGACTGTTGTGAAGGGGCTGGCTGTCAGACTCTAACTACTAGACTAGAAAAGGGGCCAGACACTCTTTAAGTTTTCAAGGTGAATGATGTGACTCTTCAACACAAGTGAATTCCATCTCAGATATACTGAGTTGAAAAAGTTGCTGGGACTTCCAGATAGAAGTGCTCTGCTGGCAGCATGGAGGTACAGCTTGAGAAAGAGGTCAGAAGTGAAGATAAGACTTGGAAAGCATCCATAGAGAAGTGATAGCTGAAGCCGAGGAGTGGATGAGATCACCATGGGGGTATAAAAAATAGAAGAGAAATGAGATGGGACCTTCGGGACAGGAAGTGAAAGAGGATCTGGGAAAGGATGAAAAGAAAGGTGGACAGTCTGTCACATACAGCAAGAATGAGAGAAGGACTTCTCAGTCACAGCTGTGGCCAGCCGTTTCGGATGCTGTACAGGAAGAAGAGTATTTGGTAATGGCTCTGTTCCCAAGCTGGTGTGGAGAGGTATTGCAGATGAAAAGCCGGGAATCATTAGATTGCACCAGCACAGTCATTAGAAATAGGAAGCAAGCCAGGAGTTTTAAGTTTTCCAGGAGTATTAAAAAGATAAAAAGAAGCAAATTAATTTTAATAACATTTTATTTAACCCAATATATACAAGATTTGTAACTGATTTAAGATATATAATTGATAGACAATTGATTTAAAATGAGTGATATATTTTGCATTTTTTATACAAAGTCTTTGAAATCTGGTGTGTATTTTATAGTTGGTTGACACATTTTGGCTTAAACATAAAATTTTTCACTAGAAATACTTGCTCTGATTTTAGATTTCATAAAATTGACTACTTTTTCATGAAAAAGTAAGTTCACATGCCCAAGTTTTTCCAAACATACAAGTTTTCCAGTAATGCAAATAACTGCCAGTTTTTGCATTAAATCAATTAAAATAAAATGCAATTAAAAGTTCACTTTGAGCAGCAGTAGACGTGTTGCTGCCTTAGCTGAAGCCATAGTAAATGCTCAGGGTTGTGCAAAGTAAAATCGGCTGCCAGAGGGTACTTTGAAAACATTCAAAATGGTTTCATCCTTCACAAAGTATTTCACAGGATTAGTGTTACTTTGCACACATGTTGGTTTATCCTAGTGGAATTTTTAGAATTGGAAGGGTCAAATCCCTTAATTTTGCTTGTGAAGAGACAAATTTTTTATAAAAGTGTACAAGAGTCCAAAATTTACAACAATTTAAGATATTGTTTCAGCTTAGGTTAGCAGAATGGTACATTGGTAGAAATTCCTAGATACCAATTTGTGTCATATTTCTGAAATGCCTACATTTTAAAATGTATTGAGTGGAAGGGGTGGGAGCCCTCCTACCAATTTTGTGTCAGTTTGTTTTGAACTCAGTGAGATGGTGGCTTTCCTCAGGGAATGTAGGCATGAAATGAGGATCAGGAATTCTCAGAAGCTTTAAGTCAGCAATCCCAGCCTCCCTCTTCCCCCATGTGTGAGGGAGAAAGCGCACCACAGGACTTAATAAGTTTGTGTGCTTATATTTCATTTCTCTTTGGCAATATGCAAGCTGTTTTGGTATTCCTTGCCCACTCTGCCAGTAGAACTAATGTTTACTGAGTGACTCTTAACTAGTTTGTAAAAAGCAAGTTCAAAGACTTTAATTGTCTCATTGATTTAGACTGCTTTGTAGCTGTTAACTAAGTAGCCCTGCTAAGTAATAACCAGTAAAGACAGAAATGAACTTGAATTCTAATTGAAACCAAACTTTGTTCACACTGGAAAGTAAGCATTGATTTTTGGTTACTGCTGTTTTCATTTGGGCTGACAAAGAGGAGCTTATTTTTTTATGAAGTATCCTATAAGAGTCTGGGGTGTCAGCTATGAAGTTCTGGTTTGTTTGTTTTAAGAGACAGGGTCTCTCTCCTTTGGTAGCCCAGGCTGGCTTTGAACTCTGGTTCTCAAGTGATCCTCCCATCTTCACTTCTTGAGGCAGTAATGCTGGGACTATAGGCAAGGGCCACTGTGCCCTGCTGTTTATTTTTTTAATCTGTGGAAAGTAATCTCTTACTTTTGTTTTCCTTCAGAAGTGCATTTTGGTTATCCATTTATGCATTTGTAAGAACCAGATCTTATAGTGGTGGGTTTTACTAATACATTTTAATGCCTTAATAAGGCTGGAGACCTAGCAGATGATTGCTGGCCTCCTCCCTGAAGGTTGGAGCAGCAAGGCTTGGGATCTGTAGTTGACTCTCTGCACCATTGTTTGTTTCTTTCACTCCTTTGCTTACAGAAATAATTGCTGTTTTTTCTTGTTGTTGTTTTTATGCCAAGAAGCTCCTGTTTATAAGCTAAAGTTAGATAATTGGGTATCATAGGGCAGTCAGTGGCTTTCAAACTTTTTGATTAGATCCACTGTAAGAAACACAATTTGCATTGAGACCCTGTACACAAAATGTATATACCGGAGGGGAAAATGTGCTTTTTGATACTGTGTGTAATGTATTCAGATATACTCTATTTAAGCCCATTTTGTAAAATACAACATGGTATCTCCAAAAGCCGGTCCCTACCCACTAAGTTGATTTAATAATCCCTTTAGGGTTTTCTCATTGTGGTTCAAAAAAGTTTCAGAGGGAACCGCTCACATCACCGTAGTCCAGGGTGTGATCTGATCTCCATTTTGCTGTCCTAGAGAATCAAATTCATTTATCACACCAACCAGATTCCTAAGTGACTTAAATGATGTTGATTTGTTACTTTAACATGTGGGAGATGGATATTTTTGATGACTACAGTGTTGTCTTCCCTGTCCAGAGCAGGGACATTCTGATCAAAAGGAGTTGGTTTTCATCTATATTGAGAAATATGTCATTATATTTCACACATACTTAGCTGTCTATGTTTGTATGTATGTATATTTATGCTAAGAAATAAAAATACATACAGTCAGTCCTGTGGATTCATGGTTCTGCATCTGTGGATTCAACTACCTGCACATCGGAAATACTCAGAAAAATATTGTACCTGAACAAGCTTGTAATCTAGAGATGATTTACAGTACATGGGAGGATGTGCTAGGTTATGTGGAAGTACTGCAGTGTTTTATACGAGCGATTTCTGAGTGTCTACAAATTTTGGTATACGAGGGGAATTCTGGAATCAGTTTTCTATGTATACTAAGGGATAACTGTAGGTATATTTTCTCTGCATATTTTAGAGAAACTTAAGTAGAAAACATTTTTTAAACTACCAGATTATGTATTTCCTGTTAAAAACCTCACAGAAAACACTGCCATGCTTTTTGGGGAGAGGGCACCCTTCCCTTTCCACCTTGCCCAGGTTTCATGAGGAGCCATCTCTTAAGTAGTAGTGATGCATTCTATCTCAGACTACTTAACATGTTTGATTAATTCAGTATTTCCCACTGTTTTGGGGGTACTAAAAGATTTGCCTAAAAAACATGGTTCTTTGCTCAGTAAACTGAACTAAACTCACTTTTATGTGCTACAGGCCTTCTTAGGGAGTTTAAGACAGTAATATGTATTGGGAACTCTAAGCGGTGTATATGTAACATACTTTCAAGTACCCAGGATTTTGGTTTTGTTTTTTTAATCCCAGTTTGGAGAAATTCGTAATTAGCTTTCCATTTCAATTACTCTTTTCTAAAACTACATCTAGTGAAGCAAGCTGAATTTGGGTGTTTCCTACAACTCCCCAATACTTTAATTGGTTGCTCCAAATTTAGTGTCAGGGAACTGGAGCATTGAAAATGTAATATTGGAATTTAACATTAGTTACTAGTTTAAAACTTGCCATTTAAAGGCTTTTTCATGTTAAAGAAAAAAACTTTTGTGTTTTTTTGTTTGTTTGTTTTTGGTGATTCTGGGGCTTAAACTGAGAGCCTTATATTTGCTAGGCAGGTGCTCTACCACGTGAGCTAGTCTGCCAGCCCCCCAAAAACATTTTAACAAAAATGTAAAGGGGGGTAATCTCAGAATAAGAGCATATCATTAAATTGAATATTGCTTTATGAAAATCGCTGGGTTTTTTTTTTTTTCCTTTTCCCCTCATGGATCAGCACAGGTACTAAAGTTCACATTTGGGAAGCATGTCCTGATTATAGACCATCTCAGCATGTATATATGCTGGTTTTATTAGCCTCAACCTCATTTCAAGTTCAGGACTACCTTCCTTCATTCTTGTTTACTCACTACAATAGCGATGGTTTTAATGAGTCACACTTTAAAATTACTATTTTGTCTGAATACACTGTGAACCATTCTGTGTTAACATGAGAAAAAAAAAAAGAAAAAAAGCCAACTTCCATTAGGTACTGAGCAGTTGTAGAACTTAGAATAATAATGAAAACTCAGTAAAGCTTACCTTATTCATTGTGGTCCATGAATAATCATGTAAAAGTGGCAAGTAGGTCACAAAACTATTAATAAATAATAATTTATTTTATTTAGCCCAGGCTGGCCTTGAAATCATGATCCTTCTGTCTCAGCCTCCAAAGTATTGTGATTACAGGCTATACCACCACACCCAGCTCTACTTACATACATACATAACTCTTTATGAGTTATGAATAATGGTCTTGACAGATTTTCTGTTAAATTACATTTTAATTTTAATTTCTCACCCTTCACTGTTGCATTTTAAATGACAAAGACCATAACTCTGTCAGCCCCACGTTTAATGTCCCTCTGTCGCTTTGTCCTAGGGAGAGAAGGTACTTCTTGGATACACTTCATTCCTATAATCGAGGCCACAACCAACAGCTCACTAGCCTGCTCTGTCATGATAATGCTATCAGCTGTTTGGGGGGTTCCCACCCCAGCAAGGGCTTGGACTCCTTGTCACCCCAGTCCTGGGACAGAGAGAGGAAAAGAGGAGAGGTTAGGATTAGCTGTATAGGGTGCTGGGTAGACTTGAACTTGGAATAATATGGGTCCTCTGTAATTGGAAGAATTTGCTTATTACATAAGTATTTCTTGACCATAGGTAATGTATCAGGTCCTGTACTGTGCTGGGAACACAAAGACCAGTGAGACTCAACTTGTGGGACCTCAGCTAGTAGCAGTGATAATTCCTATAATTGTGACAGTACTGGGAGACCCTATAGGATGGAAAAGAGACCTAGGGGAATGGGGAAGTCTCCCCCAGAGAAAGACCATTTGAGCCAGGTCTTAAAGGAAGGAAGAAGAGTTGTTTGGTGAGTAAGCTGGGGGGTGGGGTGGGATATGGCTAAGAACTTAGATTTGGAAGTGAGGACAGCTGTGTGCTAGGTCAGCCCAGGGGTTGGGTAAGTCACATTGCCTGTGTGCCCAGCTTTCTTACTTGTAAAATAGTGCTTTCCTCAAAAAGTTTTTGATGAGGGTTAAACAGGTTTGTTTAATTAAGCACATTGCTTATTATTGTTACCATTTCAACCAGAGGAAGTAATGTCACCAAGGTAAGGAGTTAGAAGGTAAGTGGAGGAGTCTGAGAATTGGTGAATTGGTGCCACAGTGTTGCCTGTCTGGAGGAGAGGGGAAGGGAAACATGGAGTTGATTTTGATGGGTTTGTATTCTAAGACATTTGGATTTTGTAGAAAGCAGTTTAAAAAAACAGCTTGCCTAAACTGATGTCATACTGAGGACTTGATGAAGGGGAGAGATTATGTGCAGGCAGACAGCAAAGAGGAATGAATGGCTGGAGAATGAGAACGAGGGCACAGACAGGAAAGATGGGAAGACCAGATTTGATTTTTTTTTGTCTTTTTTTATTAGCTTATATTAATTATACAAAGGGTTTTCATTGTGACATTTCCATATATGCATGTAGTGTATTTCACCCACTCTATCATTCTTTTTTTTATCTCTTCTCTTTAAACAAATTTTAGTGGTTTTATTATTCTGTTTTCATACATGTGTGTGAAATACTTCAATCATATTCACCCCACTTCACCCTCCTTTCGCCTTCTCCTCCAAACAGTCCCGTTTTATACTTAAGTCATTTTTTTGAGGTCTAGATTCTGCATATAAGAATGTGTAGTATTTGTCTATCTTAGTGTGGCTTTTTTCACTTAACATGATTTCAAGTACCATCCATTTGCCTATAAATGACATAATTTAATTCCTGTTCATGACTAAATAATCATCCATTTTATATATAAACACCCCCCCCTTTTCTTTATCCATTCATCATCAGTTGGTGGATTCCTAGCTGATTGCATAGCTTGGCTATTGTGAATAGCTTTGCAGTAAACATGGGTGTGCAGGTGTCTATATTGTATGCTGACTTATGTTCCTTCAGATATATGCCCAGGAGTGAAATAGCAGAATTGTAATTCTATTTTTTAGGTTTTTTAGGAACCTCCATACTGCTCTCCATAGTGGCTGCTCTAATTTACATTCCCGCCAACAGTGTATAAAGGGCTTAAAAGACCAGATTTTAGAGATACTTCTGAAATGGAATATGATGAGAACGAGGGAGAGAGGTGGATACCTCAGGCTGGGTGAAGGAGCAGTGCCGCAAATTGGGGAGAGTACTCAGTGGGTGGAGGTGAGGGGAGTCATTGGGATGTCTGTTAGGGTGAACAAGGGTGGGGCACATTTTGCTTTGCATATGTTTTAGATTTGCCAGACAGTTAATGTAATGTGGGAAGCAGAAGGAAGGGGCTAAACTCAAGAGTGATTTTAGGAGCTGTCCATTTACATAGAGAGATGGATGGGTACAGGAAAACGAGTGGTGCAAGAGAAACCCAGACAGGAAGGGGTTTAGGAGAGTAATGGATAGCATCAAGGCCGTGCCCTGGGGATCAGCTAAGATAAGCCCTGAATGTGGACGGTTGATGTAGCCATGGGGAGCACTGGGCTCCATGAGGCCCAGCAGCCATGTTCATCCTGCTAGCTGCTGTCTGTCACGTGTTGGAGTTTCTCCTGTGAGTTTTCTGCTCTCTTCCTGCCAATACATGGAGCAAGCCCCTGTTCTGTTTGAAGGTTTTGGTTTTTTGGTTTTTTGCAGTGCTGGAGATCGAACCCAGGGCCTCCAACATGCTAGACAGGGCTCAGTCTGTCACTGAGCTATATCCTCTGGAACTTGTGCTGTAACCCCAGCACTTACACAGCTTCTGACCCTCTGACACACACAGTGGGTATTAAGCGAACAATTGCTGAGTAAGTGAATCAAGGGTGACTTGAAATAATTCATCAAGTATTTATTGAGTGCCATGTGTTCTAGGAACTTTGCTAGTCTCTGGAGATAAAGCAGTGAGCAAAAATAGATAAAAATCCCTGCCCTTGGTGGGCTTCCATTCCCCGCCAACTTTGGTGGTACTGGGTTTAAATTCAGGGCCTCATACTTGCTAAAGCAGGTACTCTACCACTTGAGCCATGCTTCCAGCTTTCTCTTTTCTTTTCTTTTCTCTCTAATTCATTTTCAGATAGGGTCTTAACATTGTTGCCTAGACCAATGTCAGACTGTGATCCTCCTACCTGTGCCCCCCAGTAGCTGGAACCACAGGCACATGCCATCATGCCTGACTTTTTGATTGAAATTGGGTCTTGTCAGCATTTTTCCCAGGCTGGCCTGGAACCATGATCCTTCCTATCTCTGCCTCCTGATAGCTGGAATTATAGACATGAACCATTGTGCCTGGCCTGGGCTTTCATTCTTAAGTGTGATGGAAGGCTGGGGAGGGAGCAGGTAGAGAGGTGTGAAAGTGCAAAGATGGGCTGTCTGTCTTAGGCATCCATGAACTGATCCAGGCACTGAGCAGACATTTTATTGACCCGAGCCTGGGAAAGAAAGGAAACCTGAGTTGAGGGAAGAGGCTTGCTACATAGATGACTGATGATGCCTTACATGCCTTAGAGAGAAAAGTAAGTTTGAAGTTGGAACAAAGAATATTGGAGGGAGATCCCTTGGGAAGATGCCTCTGTAAAAATAGGAAATAAAGAGCCTGGGTTTTCCACCCCTAGACAAAGAAAACCTGCTGCCAGCTGTAGTGCGCCACTGAGAGAAGGGGAGGTTTTACTGGTGATTGCTGTGATCTGTGAGTGCAGGGGCCTTCTCTTACAAGTTGAAGTGAAAGATGCAGTTAGTTGTGGTTGTTTGAGTAAGAGAAGGCCTGGATAACTGGGGTGTGTGTATGAATGTTCATGAGAGTCCATAAACCTGAAGAATAGGGAAAGAGAGGTCTGGGTTGGAGGTGGGACCTTATAAATTAGAAAAGAAAGCTAATGACTTCCCATGACTTCCCGTTTGCTTCCAAAGAATCCAGGCACACTGTTGTTCTAGGTGTTTTACATAAGCTAGCTAACTTACGTATTGTCCTTAAGACCCTGTGGACTAGGTGCTGAAAGGTTGGGTAGAGAGCCTTGGCTGTTGAGTTTGTGTGCTTGAGCACTCCACTGTTCTGCCTTAGGAAAACAGACAGGAAAAAAAAAAAAGCTCTCCTAGACCAGTAGCTTTGCAGTGGCTTCCAGAAGCCACTGGATCAGCTTTCCTTCTGGAAAAAATATCTGGGGTAATGCGGAAGGAGCCAAAGACTTCCCCCCTCCTTGTTTTTCAATAAATATATGCACGTTAGACAGCAATGTACATGTGTCACTCCATATCCAAGCATTTTGCATTTAGATTCAATCAACTACAGATCGAAAATATTCCAAAAATAAACTGCAGCTGTACTGAACACTTACAGACCTTTTTTTTTGCCATTATTCACTAAACAGTACAACTATTTACATAGTAGTTACATTGTGTCAGTAATTTAGAGATGACTTAATGTACATAGGAGGGTGTATATCAGCTACACAATTTTATAACTTGACTATTCTTGGGTTTTGGTATCTGCAGGGGTCCTGGAATCCACAGTCAAGGACTGACTGACTACTGTATGTATGTAGCACTCTTAGTTTTTCCTGCCTGCTTTGCTCGTTGTCTTTCAGTAAGAATGAAAGAATGTCCAACATTAACATTCTGTTAATGAAGACTTTTTAATGCAGAGAAGTCATAGAGTAACTGAGCTGCAGCACCTTCTCTATTCGCTTGTCCTCCCCCCATTATAGAGAGAGGAAAAGCCAGAGACCCTGGGCCTTCTGCCACTTTTGAAGATTGGACAGATTGAACACAAGCTTGACAAGATGCATGTGCCTATAGGGAGGGACTTCATGTTGCCTGTCACAAAACTATTGGTAGTGTCTGCATTGGATGGGAAGGATACATACAGTTCCTAGAATGAGAAACACAGGAGTGTGTACTCTGTTGGGGAGAGTTCACCTGGGTTTAGTTAAATAAACTCTTCTAGATAACTAGTTGGACTTCTGCTGTTGGGTAAGTTATCCCTGGTCCTATTCCCTCATCTGCCTCAGAGGTCTGTGATATGCCTTGGGGTCTAGGTCCTTTGGAAGCCCAGGAAGACCCCCCCGCCTTTTAAACTTAGCCTGGTAGCCCTTGGAAAGCACAGGGGCTTTGTAAATGTAGACAGCTTTGTCCTTCTAAATGAAGGGAGAATAATTGGCAGAGACCATAGTGTATATTCATGGTGCCTCAGCATTTTGTTTGCATTCACTTAATACCTGGTTTGCTCTTGCAGCAGTTTAGAAAGGAAGTGCCACTGTATCTTCCATCTCTTCCACATTAAGAAATTTTCATGGTTTTAAAAGAAACAATACACGGAAACCACATAATCTGACTTGAAAGAAACCTTAGTCAAATATTAAAAATATAGAGTAGACCAGGGATGGGTGGCTCATGCCTGTAATCCTAGCTACTCAGGAGGCAGAAGTCAGGAGGACTGCTGTCTGAGGTCAGCTCAACCCCACACACAGCAAGACTTCTCCTCAACCACTAAAAAAGCTAGGTGTGGTGATGTGCCTGTCATCCCAGCTAGGCAAGATGACATAAATAGGAAAGTGGTCCAGGCTGGCCCAGGCATAAAGTGAGACCCTGTTTCAAAAATAAGCAATGCAGAAAGGACTGGAGGTATGGTTTAAGTGGTAGAGCACCTGCTTAGCAAGCATGAGGCCTGATTTTCAACCCCCAGTATCACAAAAGAAAGAAAGAAAAGAAAATAGCAAATTGATTATCTGACATTACTTGCTGACAGTTTTTAGAGTCATTTTTAATCTTAGTGTTTTCTGTTGAGGCCATGTGTTTGAAGTATCCTGTCCTCTGGGATGTTCTCCATTCTGTTTGGTTCTCTTCTTTTCAGATACTACTAGGATGGCCTGTGATGCATGACGTTCTTAATGTCTTTGGTTTTTAAAATTGTTTACCTCTCATGGGTTTTTAATGTGATTTTCTGTCATATGAAAACAATCCTAATATTTATCTGGTAAAAAATCAAATAATCCACCACCAGGATGACTGCGTTTAATGGTCCCAATGCCCGTGGGCCAGGATCTATTGGAGTCTCTGAGACTGGTTGCCATCTTTATGTGGAAGTCTAGGTGGAAAATGTAGCCTGTATAGTTCTCGTTTCTTCCTCCCCTGAATACTGATACTCTCTCCTGGGTTATTTTAGGTCATGGAACCCTTGCTGGCACTTTCCACATTTCCCCTCCCCTGGGTCAGGGTCAGTGATGGGTCAGACACAGCTCATGCTAGCAGTTATGACCCATGTTCTTCAGTGGGCTTGCTCTCAGGTTCTGTGGGATCAGTGCTGAAACATTACTCTGAATAATACTGACTTTCCATGAGGTTCTCTGGGGAAAGGATATGAATAATATTCACTCAGTGCCTATTATATAGCAGGTATTTCCCTTACCTCATTTAGATCTCCTGACAACCTGTTGGGGAGAATGGTTTTATCTTCATAAGAAAAATGCAGTGCCTGACTGACAGAGTGGATCAAGTGGTAGAACACCTGTCCAGCGAGCATGAGACCTGGAGTTCAAACCCAGTACTGCCAAAAAAAAAAAAAAGAAAGAAAAAGAAAAATGCAGTACCGGCCTTTAGCAGCCAGGCCTAGGCCCTGCACACAAGGAAGTGGAGGAACTGCGGTGCTGTAACTCCAAGGTGTGCTGTCTTCCCAAGCCTTCCTAAATGCAGTATAGAATAATACATTAATACATTAATTGATTGGGTGAATCTGTGTGTTGTAAAATGGGATGTCTCAAATAAGGATGGCTAAAGTAGTCCCCTCTTCACTGCATTCGTAATAAATATGAGACCCGTGCTGACAGCATGCAGAACAGGAGAACTTTGGGAGCAGTTTTTCTTTTTGAGCTGCATTTCAGAGCAATTAAAAAAAAAAAAAAAACACTGGTGGCATAAACTCTTTATTTTAGATGATTATTGTAAGGCCAAATTGATTCAGAAAGAAACATTTTGAAAAGAATCTTAACTGTATGGGTTTAAGTTGTAATTCTTAAAGTGTGATCAAGTAGGGGTTATCAAAGCTGTAATGAAGAAGCTATAAATCATTTGTAATTAGGCAATAATTAAAGGCATGCCCAGTGATTTTAAAGTGCTTAAAAACAATTAGTTTCCTTAAGTAGGTTAAACATCTGGGTTACAAGCTTGTTTATATTATTAATTTACTCAGCAAACCTGTTCTTCATAGATGATGCACAGATGAACTTTAGTGCGGCTTTCTGAATGATCACAAGTTCATATTTAATGGATATCCTTTAGAAATACATTTTGCATTATTATTATTATTATTTTAATTCTAAAAGTGTTCTTCTCTTCCCTCCTGAACAAGTCAGTCCCAAAAGCTAGTAAGTAGGCAGAACAAGGTACAGGAGGTGCTATGACAGACCCTGAGTAGGCTAAGGAGACATTCACACAGGAGGAGAAACTGGTATGGTGTCTGAGAACCCAGGCGAGGTGGAGACGTCCTCGAGGGGCTGTGGTGGCAGCAGCAATGGGAGATTGGTTAAATAAAAGTAATATATTTAGCTCCCACTATTGGAGAAGGGGATTATGAATATTGTTGGAGGAGTAAACTAGAATGAACCCTACAATGTTAGATAGCACTCAGAAGTACTGGTGTGGAAGCTGGGAATGTGGCTCAGTAGTACAGGTCTTGGCTAGTATGTGGGAAACCCTGAGTTTGATACTTGGCATCAAAAAAAAAAAAAGACACAAAAAGAAGAGAAAATACTGTGTGGGATATACATGGATTTTAGTAACTACCAATATATAGAGAAATAATATGCATGCATGTCATGTGTATTTATGTGTGTGGGTGTGCACAAACATACCTATGTCTGTGTCCTATGTCCTAGCTCTGTCTACATTGGAGGGTGAGCGTGCCTAACAGCAGCAGTCTTGGACTGGGGATATCACTCAAGTGCAAGCCTTGATCAACCCAGTACCACTAAAATAAATAAATAAATAGAAGTTCTTCAGTAGCACTGAGCAGCTCACATGCCCAGATCCTGGGTAATATATAGCATTTTCCACTAAAAGGAACCCCAGCTTTCTTAGAAAAATGGCTGATGATTGAATTGCGGCAGATACATTTAAGTTGAATCTGGGACATCTAATACTAGAAAGCAAGGAAATCTTTGAAGAGTGATGAAAACATGCCAAAAGAACATGGCTTCCACTGGAATCTGTGATACTTTGTCAAGAATTAAGAAATGATAGTCATGAATTAGGACCGGTTGGATAAGAGTAAACTAAAAGCTCTCATACAACTTCACCTTGTACAAATTCATGATTCAGAGTTTGAAGAATAGGTTATTTAAATTTCAGAGCACCTCTCCACAGAGTGCCTATTGATTATAAAGGGAGGGAACAGATGCCACATTAACCAGCTGAACCAAGCGAACATCATGATTAAGGGGACAGATTGAAATTATGCCACCTTCAAGGATGCAGCATGATTTCTGATAATCATGTGAAAGTACATGGGAATACAGTGCTTATTGATCAAATGGAGCACCCCTCTCCCCAAAGCCACTCAGCCTTGTGTTACTTGGAGGTACCATCACATCTTTATGATTCTTCTTGAGGGAGGCAGTGGGTATGGGTATGAGTGTAGAATTGAGCTTTAAATTCATATCCCAGCCCTGCCAGCAACGGTGAAAACTCAGCTTCACTGGCTGTAGGCTGGAGATGTCACTAATCCCACTAACAGCACTGTTGTGTGGTCTGCAAAGGTGGTAGGGACAGACACATGCACAGTGCTCAAGAATGAATGTGGCATGTAAGGAGCAAGAACTTATAAACGGTAGCTCATGTCGATGCACATAGGGGACAGTTTTGTACTTCTACAAATCTAAAATTGCCTTGTACACATTTTTGCATATTTGTGCTTTAGAAACTTTTAAGAACATTTGTCACCTCTGTATCATGTTAGTGGCTTTGTTAGTCTGTGATGTGAAAAACTGGAAGGAGAATGGGGAGCATTTGTCTGAAATTCTGTGCCAATAAAACTGGAACATGAGCAATATAGGATATGAAATACTTAATTCCAGCATTATTCCACCATTGTTGTTCTTATATGGAAATTCGCCCATTTTCAAACCATTTAATTGTAGGATAAAGTTTGAAAGAATTGCATAATGCTGCCCCCGAGAAAGTGTGAAGTCACCATGTTTCATGTACTTATAAGCCAAGAAAATACTGATACAAGGTTTTTAGAACTTTAGACGGATTTTGGATGTCAGAGAAAGGAGTAGACACTAATTCCTGCTTGTTCAAGTTTAGTGATTTACTTTGATGTTTATATTCCTGCATACCCTGCTTCTAACTCTACTATCTTTAAAAAACAGGGTAGGTTTTTAAAACCTCCAAATGTCTTCTTTGCTTGTTTTTTGGTGAGTCTGGAGTTTGAACTCTGGGTTTCACACTTGCAAAGCAGGCACTCTATCGCTTAAGCCGCACCTCCAGCCCCTTGTCTCTTTTTTTTAAGAACTATTTTGCAGATGATCAACTTTCTATTTTGAGTTTTTAACAAGAGTGTTGCCTCTTGTTACCTTTCATATTTGAAAGAGCCAAATAACTTATTTTTAGTGTATTATAATTGCAAATCGATTGTGATTGGAGGTAAATAAATCACTGCTATTGTGACCGTATAATAGGCTCATGATCGACAGGAAATGTGCTTGAAAACTGTGAAGCAAAAAGAGAGAACCCATTTCTTTAAGATGAGTCTGTCTGAAGAGAATGAATGATTTCTGTCTCAGCCCAGTGTTGGATGATAACTCTGGTAGCCTAGTGAAAACCAACATGTTTTCTCCATGCCACTGACCTATGTGGGAATCCCTAGTCCTTGAAGATGTATTGAAGGGGCCCATCTGTCCAGTGTCTGCTGGAGGAGGAACAGGAGTGGACTGGGAGCAGAGGATATTGCATGTGGAAGGGAACTGTGCTTTTCAGATCATCCATCCAAGAGTTCATACTGCTGTGAATCTCAAAATTTATAGCCCATTACCATTGCTTCCGTCTACTCCCTCCACCCCTGAAAACATTTGTCTTTTTTTTTTTTCTTCAGTACTGAGGTTTGAACTCAGGGTCTCCACCTTGAGCCACTCCACCAGCCCTTTTTTTTGTGATGGATTTTTTTGAGATAGAGTTTTGAGAATATTTCCTGGGCTAGCTTAGAACCCTAATCTTCCTGATCTCTGCCTCCTGAGTAGCTAGGATTACAGGCATGAGCCACTGATGCTTGGCTACATTTATCTTTTAGAGAGGAGGAATTTAGTCTTAGACTGTGTTAGCCACATTCTGTGTTGAGTGAGCTTCAGCTTTACAGGTTTACTGGTAGTTTTCAAAAAATGCTGGCCACAGATGATGATGATGCCTGAGCTATTGATTGTGCTAGAAAGAACGAATTACTGGGGTTTTTTTGGTGGTACTGGGTGTTGAACCTGGGATCTCTTGCTTCCTAGGCCAGTGCTCTACCAGTTGAGCTGGGCCTCCAGCTCGTCTGTTTTTTTATTTGGTTTTTGAAGCAGAGTCTCCATAACTATGTCTGGACTGGACTCAGACTCCACCTCCCAAGTAACTGGAATTACAAGTTTGCATCACCACACCTGGCTGATCACATGTGGTTTAACAAACTTGACCAATAGCTCAAAACAAAACACATTTGGTCCTAAACTACTGCTGCTCCTTAGCCAGGTGCTAGGACATTCTAGTGCATCACAAAGACCTCACATGTCACAGCATGTCAGGTTTCTCCCTGCTTAGGGTCTGGCTTGCCCTCTTAGTGAATTCCCATCAGGGTAGCTTCTGGCTGTATGACCTACCTTCCTCTTTCCATCAGCCTATGTCCTACCATTTACCCTTCCATAACAGAAGTCAACTTCATGAGAATACTCTTTGCTGCTTCTTTAATCTCTTCCAGGTATGTCATGAAAATGCAAAAATGTCTAGTTCTATGGTAAAAGAATTGGGAAGACATTCTTTGATTACTTTGATAAATACCACTTATGGTAATTCTTCACAATTACAAGAAATTGTGTTTTTATTGGTGCTGGGGATTCAGGCCCTGCCTTGCTCATACTGGGTAACTGTGCCACCACTGAGCCACACCTCCAGCCCTCAGTTACAGAAGTTCTATATTTAACATGAAATTTTGAGAGCCAGTATCTTCTTTGTGTATTCAGTGTTCTGTTCAGTCAGCAGAACAGCCTCATGTGGTGAGGCTGATTATGTTTTGTTTTGTTTTCATTTCCTGCCTCATGTCAGGTGCAGCTGAGAAGTACCTTCAGAAATTGCTGAAAATTCTAGCCTCATCTTTGTAAGGGTTCAGTAATGTAGAATACAGGTGGAAAGATAATAGGTAGCATCCACTTGGGCCTCTTGCTTGTCTTTTCTTCCTCTTTATAATGATTTTCTCACTTTTTCCTCCCTCCTTCCCTCCCTCCCTCCCTTCCTTTATCTTCTTCCTTTCTGTTTTCTGTCTAAATCATCTTCTACCCTCTACTTCTCATGGCTGTTTGCCTCTTAATAAATAAAAAAGGAAATAAAAGAACAAAAAAGAAAGAGAAGGAAGAAGAAACATTATACTACAATGTTTTGAGCAAAGTGCTGACGGGATCTTGCTCTGTGTCTTTGTTGGCCTTTCTCTCCACCTTCCTACCTCAGCAACATCTTGCCACATCTCTTCACGTTTTTAAAAGAGTTAAATATTTTGTTTCTTGTATTTCATAAACCACTTGTCTTATGTGTATTTAGACAGTGTGTTTTTTGTTGTTTAATTGTAAGAGAAGAAAGTATGAGGGCATGAACTGGGCTTGTGAATTTGAATCAGTCTTGTGAATTGTAAGAGTCTAGTATTTATTCACAGGCCATTAGGATAAACTAGGCATGCAGATTTGATTATTTTCCCCTGTGGGGATGCTGTGGCCAGTGGCCAAGCCAGGCATTCCAGATTGGCCCACTGCGTCACCCACTGGCAGAAACCAGACAGTGCATTTTCCTGTCTGTCTAACCCACAAGGAAGCCCTTTATGCTTCCTCTGTACCACTGAAAATGCTAACAAATGACTAGCCACAGTAAGTTTTTTATGTTGCAGAGCAGTTTGTGGAGTTTAGATAGTAATGTTTGCAACAGTATTTGTAAGCATGATGTATCTCTAAATGATCACATGTGTAACCCACCCCAGGGGGCTACCTGGCGTACTACAGATCTACCTGCAGTGGTCAGCACCACTTGCTGTTGTTCTCTCTCGGTGGTGGTGGTGGTGGTGGTGGTGGTGGTGGTGGTGGTGGTAGCTGCAGCAGCAGCTGTGGTGTCTGCTGCTGCCTTTTCTATTTTTAATACATTGCCAATTACCTGGTTTTTGTAGGGATACCAGCAGTTCACTGAAATGGCACAGGGAAAACATGGTTGGTTTCTAACCCTCATTTTCATTTTCTAGTGAAATTAATGATATTAAAAAGGACTCTTAGCAGTTGTTATTTTGAAAGTATGATGCATTTTGATCTTACTGAATAGCACTGTTTTGTTTGTTCTATTCACTGTTCTCTCTTTTTTGCCATACTAGGGCTTGAACTCAGGGCCTTGTGCTTGCTAGGCAGGCACTCTTCCACCTGAGCATTTTGTTTTGTTTTGTTTTGTTTTAATTTTTATTTTATTCATATGTGCATACAATGTTTGGGTCATTTCTCTCTCCTTCCCCCACCCCCTCCCTTACCCCCCCACCCCCTCCCTCTACCCCCCATCCCCTCGCTACCCAACAGAAACTATTTTGCCCTTATCTCTCCCCCCCACCCCCTCGCTACCTGGCAGAAACTATTTTGCCCTTATCTCTAATTTTGTTGAAGAGAGAGTATAAGCAATAATAGGAAGGAACAAGGGTTTTGCTAGTTGAGATAAGGATAGCTATACAGAGAGTTGACTCACATTGATTTCCTGTGCATGTGTGTTACCTTCTAAGTTAATTCTTCTTGAACTAACTTTTCTCTACTTCCTGGTCCCCTTCTCCTATTGGTCTCAGTTGCTTTAAAGTATCTGCTTTAGTTTCTCTGCATTGAGGACAACAAATGCTATCTAGTTTTTTAGGTGTCTCACCTATCCTCATACCTCCCTTGTGTGCTCTCGCTTTATCATGTGATCAAAGTCCATTCCCCTTGTTGTGTTTGCCCTTGATCTAATGTCCGAATATGAGGGAGAACATACAATTTTTGGTCTTTTGGGCCAGGCTAACCTCACTCAGAATGATGTTCTTCAATTCCATCCATTTACCAGCGAAAGATAAAATTTCGTTCTTCTTCATGGTTGCATAAAATTCCATTGTGTATAAATACCACATTTTCTTAATCCATTCGTCAGTAGTGGGGCATCTTGGCTGTTTCCATAACTTGGCTATTGTGAATAGTGCTGCAATAAACATGGGTGTACAGGTGCCTCTGGAGTAACCTGTGTCAGAGTCTTTTGAGTATATCCCCAAGAGTGGTATTGCTGGATCATATAGTAGATCATTAGCTTTTTAAGTAGCCTCCAAATTTTTTTCCAGAGTGGTTGTACTAGTTTACATTCCCACTAGCAGTGAAAGAGGGTTCCTTTTTCCCCACATCCTTGCCAACACCTGTTGTTAGTGGTGTTGCTAATGATGGCTATTCTAACAGGGGTGAGGTGGAATCTTAGTGTGGTTTTCCACCTGAGCGTTTTGAAAGCAGTGTATACAACCCTGTAGCTAAGAGCACTTTGTTCAGCATATATTACTTTTGACAGTGATGTTTATTTCAGGCTTATTCCACAGATAAGGTCTAAGCTGATCAACTGTTCTGACCACTCCTGAACCACACCAGAGTGTGCTGAGTCATTTTTCCCATTGGTTGGCCTTTTTGTTGTTGGAGAAATTGTTAGTTTAGTATTTGTAGTGCTATAGTAGGCAAGTAAATGTAAACTAATGATGGTGCCCACAGACGTATGTTAATATAAGGTGAGAATATAATATATATAAGCTGAGACCAAGGTTTTGTGTACCAACATGGAAAAGGTTTCCTTGGTGTTGACTAAAACTCAGAAAATTACTTGTATTCTGGAAGTGCTGATTCTGAGGCTTATATAGTTAAGAAAATTTGGGGGTAATGTATTAATGTAATTGCTGAAAAACTCACAAGAATAGTCAAAAGAAGTTGGTTTTCCCAGAAGCATTAACAGTCATCAACCTAGAAGCTTTGGGAGTCCCAGCAGGGTCCATTGTGGAATCTTAACAGTGAGTAATTAATTTGAAAACGGACAGTTATTGCGCATTTAAAAAAATTACTGAAAAATCATCTGGAAACTAAAATTGTTAGAAACAGGAATATTAGTTTTTTTGTTTTTTTGTTTTTTTGTGGTGAGGGGGGTTGGGGAGGAGCCAGTCCCAGGGCCTTGCATGTGCTAGACAAGTACTCCACCACCAGAGTCACTGGTTTTGTGACATTCTCTATTTACTATATTTAATTATTTTTAAAATGTGGTTATTGAAAATATTGGATGTTTTATTATCTGTAGAGCATTTTATTCTGAATCAGGAAAGTTCTTTTGAATCCATGGATGCATATCAGCTTTTTTCTTTTCTTTTTGCAGTACTGGTGTTGAACTCAGGGCCTACACCTTAAGCCAGTCCACCAACCCTTTTTGTGAAGGGTTCTTTCAGGATAGGGTCTTGTGAGCTATTTGCCTGGGCTTGCTTCAAACTGCAATCTTCCTGATCTCTGCCTAGGCCTGAGTAGCTAGGATTACAGGCCTGAGCCACTGGTGCCCAGCCATTTCAGTATTATTTTGATTGGGAGAATCCACCAAATGAATTTGGGCATCCAGTAGGGATTTTGATTATAGGAAGGTCTGAGCCTTTGTTTTGTTTTTGGAGACAAAATCTTGGGTATATTGTCCAGAACAGTCTTAAACTCATGGGCTCAAGTGGTCCCCCTTCAGCCTCTAGAAAGTGTCTGGGGCTACAGACATACGCCATAGGACCAGGCCATCTTTGTGAGTTTTGAGGTTAAGGTGGGTGTTATTCTTCTCATCTGTCACAACAAAGAGGCAATCCACAGAATAGGATGTAAGAAGTTATTCATTGGAACCAAACATTGGCTTGTACTCCTGGAGCTACTTCCTTGAATCTTTAGCCCTATAATCTTTAGTTTTCTCAGCTGTAGAATATGATTAACAGAATTTACCTTAGGTTTATGAGGTTGCTACATTTAGGTCAGTGCCAAGCACATAATGAGCATTGAAATACAAGATGCTTTTATGGTTATTAAAATGCTTGACTTATGGGTCAGGGATGGGAGAGCACTTCTGTAATCCCAATTTGAGGCCAACTTGGGCTACTTGCTGAGATTCTGACTCAGAAAAGAAAAAAAAAATAGACTTCTGTATGAGTTATACACTCATGATTAGAAAGTGTTTCTAATAATCAAAGAGTTTCATCTTTTAGTTAAATGATTTGCTGTTTTTTGTGGGTTTTTTTTTTTCTGTGTGTGTGTGGTTTTTTCCCCCCCACCTCGGTACTAGGGTTTGACCTCAGAGCTTTGCACTTGCTAGGCAGATGGTCTACCACTGAGGCATGTGACCAGCCCTTTTTGCTTTGCTATCCTCAAATCACTATGCTCCCAATCTTTGTCTCCTACAAGCATGAGCCACCATGCCTGGTCAATTCCTTGTTTTAAGGATGTAATTTTTAATGGATGGAACTGGAGAACATCATTCTGAGTGAGGTTAGCCTGGCCCAAAAGACCAAAAATCGTATGTTCTCCTTCATAATCGGACATTAATTAGATCAAGGGCAAACACAACAAGGGGATTGGACTTTAATCACATGATAAAGTGATAGCACACAAGGGAGGTATGAGGATAGGTAAGACACCCAAAAAACTAGATAACATTTGTTGCCCTTAATGCAGAGAAACTAATGCAGATACTTTAAAGCGACAGAGGCCAATAGGAGAAGGGAACCAGAAACTAGAGAAAAGGTTAATTCGAGAAGAATTAATTTAGAAGGTAACACACAAGTACAGGAAAGCAATGCAAGTCAACTCCCTGTATAGCTATCCTTATCTCAACTAGCAAAAACCTTTGGTCCTTCCTATTATTGCTTACACTCTCTCTTCAACAAAATTAGAGATAAGGGCAAAATAGTTTCTGCCTGGTGGTGAGGGGGTGGGGGGGGAGAGGGAGGGGGCGTGGGGGGAGGGTAAAGGGGGGAGAAATGACCCAAACATTGTATGCACATATGAATTTAAAAAAAAAAAGAATGTAATTTTTAGGGCTAGGGTGTGGATCAAGTGGTATAGTGCCTGCCTAGCAAGCATGAGGCCCTGAGTTCAAAACTCTAGCACCACACACCCACAAAAAGAATAACTTTTAGAGATACAATTATAAGAAATTTGGGATTAAACTTAACAAGACTTGCATGGAAGAATATGCAAACTATTAGAAAATATTAACTTTAGACCTAAATTGACATAGAGCTGTCATGTTCATGGATAAAGAAGGCTTCAGTAATTTAAAGATGTCACTTCTTCTCATATTGTATGCAAATTCAAAACAATACCAATATAAATCCCAACAGCTTTCTGAATCTTGGTAAGGTGATTTTAAAATTGACAAGGGAGAGGGAACAGGAATAACAAGTAGGAGCACTTAACCTGCTGGGTGTCTAGCTTATCGTAAAGCTGTGGTAATGCCGGCAATGTGGTGGCACACTGGACCAGCAAATCAGAGTGCGAGCTTGACTCTGACCACCATGTGTGAAGCAGTTTTGTTCCATGACAGAAATGGCCTACTGGTCCCTGGGGAGAAGTGGCAGTTGACACCAAGGGGGAAAATAATGGACTTTCCAACAAATGGTGGATAACTCCACATGGAATATGCATTAGTCTCTTAAAGCTGTCAACAGACTGGGTGTCTTAACTGATCCGAAGTTGATTCTTACAGTTTTGGGTTTTAGCAGTGCAAAATCATGCTCCCTTTGAAGATTCTAAGGAAGAATTGATCTTCGTCTCTTCCTGGCTTCTGGTGTTTGCTGACAGGCCTTTGTGTCCCTTGGCTTACCACTGTAATTGCCTCCATCTTCACATCAGTGTCTTCTTCCATGTGTAAGGGATCACGTCAGACACCATGTACAAAAAAAAAAGTGGATTCAGATAAATGATTTTTAAATTATTTCTAGAAATGAGTGTAGGAGAATATTTATGACCTTAGAATGGGAATTGTTTAGTTATAATAACCAAAAGCAAAAAATGTGAATGAAAAAAGTTGATACATTCATATTCATTATAATTAAGACTTAGGCCTGTGCCAGTGACTCATGCCTATAATCCTAGCTACTCAGGAGGCAGAGATCAGGAGGATCACAGTTTGGAGTCAGCCCGGGCAAATAATTTGAGAGACTCTATTTCAAAAATACCCAACACAAAAGGGCTGGCAGAGTGGCTTAAGCAGTAGAGAGCCTGTCTAGCAAGTGTTGAGGCCCTGAGTTCAAACCCCAGTACAAAAAAAAAAAAAAAAAAAAAACCAAACTTACATTCACCAAATGACACCATAATGAAGCTGGTAAGCCTGGGGATATGACTCAAGAGGCTGAGTTCAAACTCCAGTTAACCCCTCCCAAAAAGTGATAAACTAGGAGAAAATATTTTCAGCACTACTATACAGTAAAGAACTCAGAATTAATCAGAAAAAGATCTAGTAGAAAAAATAGATGAAAGAAATTCACCATAAAGGAAATATCCAAAGGGCCAATAAAGTAGGAGGGAAAAAAATCCAATGAACTTGGTAAGCAAGGAAGTGGGAGTGAAACCGTGAGATGGCCTTTTATACCCATCAAATTGTCAAAGGTTAAAAGATTTAAAAATTCCAAGTTTTGTTGGAGGATATGGAACAGTGGAAGCTTATACTCTTCTGGTGATAGTAAATCTTCCTTGACCACTTTGGGAAACAGTGTAGCAATGTGCAGTAAAGTTAGAGAACAGCGCGCCGCCCCCCCATGACCCAACAGTTGCAGCTTAGTCACAACTGCTACCAAAGAACTCCCCTGCACACCTGCACAGGGGACATGCACAAGGATGTTCATAGCAGCATGGCTGCTGTAGTTGTAAGATCTGGAAACCCAAGTGCCCAGCAGGTTCTCTTACCACATTTACATGAGTGAACTATATCAACATATGTGAACTCCAGCAACGTAGCATTGAACAAGAAATGCTAATTGCAGAAGAAAAGAGTGTACAATTCCTTTTATAAAATTCAAAAACATAAAACTAAGATATGTTTAGGATGCAAAGCATCAAATGGTAACTCAAGAGGATTAAGTATTTAGTTAAAGGGAAGATGAGAAGGGGGATTGTACAGGACTTGTGGATATTGGAAATGTTCTGTTCCTTAAACGGAGTGGTGGGTACGCAAATTTCCTTTGTATCTGTTAAATATTTAATAATAAAAGTGTTTAGAAATTACCCCAGTAGTTTTATTGTTTTCAAGACTGGAAAAGTAACAGAAATGTTGTCTCCATCCAAAAAAGCAATTCAAATGTCGAATATTTATTTTTAAATGTGTTTTGAATTCTTTGCCGCTTAGAGATGCTTGAAATGCGGAAAGGAGAGGTCTGATCGTTGTTTGTTCCAGAACTTTGGCATTAAGTGGTTCTGCCAGTGTAGATGTGGCAGTATGTATCAAGAACTGGCTGTAGGAGGTTTAAGTGGCATGTGAAAGCTTATTCACAACAATATGCCTGTCTCCTTGTTCACTTTATTTTTTTTGGTATCAAGTAATTGAGCCAGATGGAAAATTTTTCCCACATTAGATTCTCTTTCACCGTGTCAGCCATTTAATTTTACTGTCCCTAATCTCCTGTTGATAAGACGTCAAAATGTGGAAGTTGACTAAGGGAGTCCAATTTATTCTAGTCTGTTTGTGGGACAGCACTAAATGCTCTGGTGCTGCAGCAGGAAAGAATGGCTTACACCCAGTCCTTTCTATTGAAATCATGTGGTTAATAGATAGTATGATCAAAATAAAACCAGCTTTCATTTCTTTCAAGCCTGTCTGGACATAGCAGTCATCTGATTAGCAATTGAAAAACTCCCAACCTTTATCTCACAAAACAGCATGGAAAATTCACTGTGAAGGTTAGTTAAGACTAAATAATTAAGGATGAAAATGAGGGTGGTTTAAACCAGTTCACTTTAGCCCTGTCACTATCAAAGCTATTCCCAAAGATGGCTGAGAGAGGGAGGGAGAGAGACCTTAGTGCCTTTTGAGAGCTGATAAGAGTTGAAATGCTAGCCACAAATGGGGTGCAATGTGCATTTCTGTCTCATCATATTCTTGGGGTTCCCATCCTTTCGGTTGGCCATCTGCATATGAAACCCTGATAACCTGTTTGTCCCCAGCAGATGGACCATCAAGCCATGTTCTCAGGACAAAAAGAACTGAGAGCAAGAGGAAAGCAGTAGCTGTCTATGGGAGGGAAAGACTCAATTTTTGAAGGCCAGTGTTGTTCACCTGGAATGTTCTACGTAATGGTCATGGTGATTTAAAATGATCTTTAGAGCCGGCACTGGAGGCTCACGCCTCAGGAGGCAGAGAGAAGGAGGATCGGGGTTCGAAGTCAGTCCAGGTAAATAGTTTGTGAGACCCTGTCTTGAAAATACCTATCACGAAAAGCGCTGGTGGAGTGGCTCAAGGTGAAGCCCTGAGTTCAAGCCGTAGTACTGCAAAAAATGATCTTTAGTAAGATTTTGCCACTTCTGTCAATATTTGCAGCTTTTGAGGCCTAGTATATATAAAAGGCAGATGTAATCAGAAAATGGGGTACTCAGTTCTTTAGAAATTAAGGATCCCCCCATTACTGAACCTTGGGTCTCTCAGAGATTAAAGCCAAAGGAGCAACTGCCTCATGGTTGGACAATATAATGCTTTCACTTTTTTTTTTTTTGGTGGTACTAATGTATGAACTCAGGGCCTGGCATTTGCTAAGTAGGTTCTTTATCACTTGAGCCATGCCTCTTCCTTTTTTGCTTTAGCTGTTTTTCAACAGGGTCTCTGGTTTTTGTGATCTTTCTATTTAGGTAGCTGGAATTATAGGCATGTACCTCCACATCTGGACTGCATGAACATTTTCTTGAGGCTGATAGGTGATCTGATGTCAGCTAGCCCACTTAGTGGCCAAGATATCACAACATCCAGTCTTCTTTTTTTGGGTGGTAAACTCTAACAGCTCTTAAGTGCTCAAACTGCCCATTAGCAGGTGTGGCTTTGGCTCTGAGATTCCCATGACTACTGATTTCCCAGTCTATCTGAGACCTCTTACCTAAAAGTACAAGGAAAAGAAATGAAGAAAACAACCCAAATACCTGGGAATTCTAAAAGCTAGAATTTTCCCTCTTTAGAAATAACCTCTTGCTGCAACCTTTAAAAGGTTGCCCTTAGCTGGGTGTTGGAGGCTCACGCCTGTAATCCTAGCTACTCAGGAGGCAGAGATCAGGATGATCACAGTTCAAAGCCAGCTCAGACAGATAGTTCAAGAGACCTTATATGGGGGGGGGGGGGCGGGGAACCCATCACAAAAAGGCTGGTGGAATGGCTTAAGGTATAGGCTCTGAGTTCAAACCCCAGTCTGGCCAAAAAGAAAGGTAGCCCTTGACTCCTTGGCCACTGCAAATCCAAAGGTCAAATGCTCTCTCACAGTGCAAACTAATTCTGGATTCCAAAGCCAAAAAGATCATGGGACTCAATGCTACAAGAGCAGAGTCAGGCCTGAGAGGAACTATGGCCCTCACTCAAAAGGGTCAGTGACATCTTCCTTGCCTTCCTGAAGGAGCTTCAGGGATCATCAGCACTGTCCTGTCCAGTCCCCTTGACAATTACCAGACTGTCAAAAGAAATAATTAAGCTGGTGTGGTGGTGCACATCTGTAATCCCATCACTGGGGAGGCTAAGGCAGGAGGATCTCAAGTTTCGGGCAAGCCTGGACTACATAATGAAACATTGTCCAAAAAAAAAAAAAAAGAAAGAAAGAAATTACATCAAATTTAGTTCAAAGATCTTAATAGACTTACAATTACAACTCTAGAATCAGTAACATCCCATTCCATAAAATAGAACATGTTTCAGAGGAGGTTGGTTTATAGACTGGGGGGAAAAAACAGATCATTTATTTCAAAGTTACTTTCTTTGTAATCCAAGCAAGGGAATTTCTTTGTCATGCCAGCTAAAAATCTCAAACTGGCTTATTCTTCTGATTTCTCAGTTAGATAAAGAACTTAGTTTTATCTTGGATCATAAGTAATTCCCATGTTACTTTTGCCATAGAGGCCTAGTGCAGGAGCTCAGTCCAAACCAATGGCCTCCTGTAAATTTTCCTTAACACTAGGGTGCCATGGACTCCACCCTTCTCCATATCTGTAGACTGTGCTTGCTATGGTTTGCTGCAAGCTTACTTTGTCCTTCCTTCCAGAGAGGGATAGCAAGAGGGTGTCACAGGAAAACCCAGCAATAGTTCCTGAAGGAGCCAGTCCTCCTCTAACAAAAATGTATAGGGGGATATCTCCATTTTACACATAAGGAAATTGAAACTCTAGGAGGGGAACCCGGTGCCCAAGGTTATTTTGGGTAGAGCTAAGTGGAGTCTGACTCCAAAGTCTAAAGTCTTTCTGTTACTACATGCTGCATCTTAACTCCTCTTTGCTTTTTTTATCTCTCTCCTCCCAACAGAAGCTCTCCTTCACTTCAAATGTTAGCTTTTAAATTTTTTCTTTTCTTTTGACCTTTCCTTTGACCTTTCCTTCCCGTCACTTCCCCCTTCCCCTTTCCCCTTTCCCCTTCTCCTTCCCCCTTCCCTTTCCCCTTCCCCTTCCCCTTTCCTGTTCCCCCTTCCCTTTCCCTTTCCCCTTTCCTTTCCTTTCCCCTTTCTTTCTTTTTTTTCCCCCCATAAGGTCTCCCTGTGTAGCTCAGGCTGCCCTCAAACTCAAAATCCTCCTTCCTCAGCCTCCCAAGTGCTGAGATTATAGGTGTGCACCACCATGCCTGCTTCCCAAATGTTAGCCTTCTAAAGTATAAATTTGATTGTTTCATTGCCTTGCTTAGTAGATTCCTTCGGTGGTTCCTAAGATAAGGTCTAGACTCAGCCTTAAAGACAAAAGTATTTACCTGCTTCAGGTTAGAGCCCCAAGCACTCCTGCTTCAGCACTTCATGCTTCTGCAGCTTTCTCAGCCTTAAGGGAGTAGTCAAGATCATGGACCTGAGAAACCGGGCAGGTAAGTCTTGATTCTACCACCTATGCCCTTGTACCCTTACCTGAAAAGCTCTGTGGTCTGTACCTGTTAGCTGATACCTGTTCTTTAAGATACAGCATGGCCTTCCCTGGAGAAGTCTTGTTGACCTCCTCCTGCTCTTAACCATTCCATTCTTAGCCTCTGTACATTCTGCTGTTAGCACTTTCATTAGGAACCATATCACCACCATTTATTATTTTTTTAATTTGTATCTTCAGGAAAAGATGGGTTTGGAATTTTTGTAGCCTTTGGATGTGAGCATGCATACTTTTCCTCTGCAGCTGTGTAGCTTTGCCCCTGCCTATATGCCTTGCCCTTCACCAACTGGGTACTTCCAGGTTTTTTTTGAAGTAAGCTTAAGCAGTGCTATTTAATAGACTTTCTGTGGTGATAGAAATATTCTGTTTGTGTTGGTCAAAACCTTAGCCACCAGCTGCTTATGACTGTTGAGCATTTGATACATAACTGGGTATGACTGAGGAGCAGATTTTAAAATTTAATTCAAGTCTAATTACCACATGTGGCTAGTGGCCACCATATTGGACATTCAGGTCTTAAGGTTAATAACAGTTATCCCCTCATTGAATGAAGTTTTATGTCTACTCTTATTCGTAGCTTCTTATATTCTTCTTCCTCTCGTTTACAGAAAGCTTAGGTTCTGCATTGCCTGCTGCATCTAGATATGCGTAGTAAGCTTGAATAAAGTACAGTTGGCCTTCCATATCCATGAGCTCCATATCCATGGCTTCAACTAATAACTGACAGAAAATATTTGGGAAAAAGTTGCATTTGTTCTGAACATGTACAGTCTCTTTTGTCATTCTCCAAACAGTGCAATAGTTATTAGTATAGCATTTACATGGTATTAGGTATTACCAGTACTCTAGAGATTATTTGCAGTATGCAGGAGGATGGGCATAGGTCACATGCAAATATACCATTTTATGAAAGGGATTTAAACATCCTCAGTTTTTGATAGCTGAGAAGGGTACCAGAGTGCATGGTGAAGGGACACACAACCTGGGGTGAAAGACCATCCAGGAGGTTTTTGCTGAGACAGTGCTCTGAGTCTGATAGGTATAAGCAAAGACCCAGGGGAAACAGATGGTTCATGGCTTCCCACTTACCTGAAGGGGCTGGAGAACAGGTGGGCCAAAAGAGCTGGTGTTGTGTCACAGGCCAGGGAGAGGAGACTTTGTTGGGAACACCATGGGAAGCCATTGGGGGATTTAAAGCAAACAAATTACCTGTGTAGATTTTATTTCTATACAGGTCACTCTGGATGTTCTGTGGGAAATACATCAGAGGGTGGCAGAGCTGGACCAGGAGAGGCAGCCAGGCTAAGAATAGTCACAGTGGTGATAGGAACAGCCAACGTGCAGTGCTGCAGTAGTGCAAGAGGAGACGATGGTGCCCAAGAGGCTCTGAGTGATGTATAGCTAAGAAACGTGGAGTTCAGAATGATGCCTTCTCCTGTTTGAAAAATAAGATATCCTCATTCGTACAAGTCTTCACCCATTTTGCAGTATATTGCTGTAGAGGAGTAGCTAGCCTGAAGCCAAGTAAAGATATGTTGTTCATTAATAACTCTATATGGAAAAAGAATGACAAATGACAGAATAAGATGAACTCTTTCTTAAAAAATAATGTGGGGCATGAGGAGTCCTTGTGATGAAACTTCTATATGTTGATTATTGTAGTTAAATGAGTCTGCGTAAGAAAAATCGCAGTGAAAGAAATGCTCACCACTGAGTGCTTGTAAAACTGCTGAAATTTGAGTAGTCAGTGGATTTTATCAGCGTCAGTATTCTGATTGTGATATTGTTCTATAATTAACAGAAGATGTTACCATTGGGACAAACTAGGTAGAGATATTCAGGATCTCTGTGTGCTATTTCTTAAAACCGCATGTGTACATATAATTTTCTCAAAAAGTTAAAAACAAACAATAAAGGGATTTTATTTGGAGCTCCTAGTTTTCAGTATTCTCTTTTTTGAAAGGGGCTGCTGGGCATGGAACCCAGCAATGCTAAGCACACGCTCTACTACTGAGGAACACTCCCTGCCCAGTGTTTCCCTCTTATCTGTGTATTTCCTCAGTAATAATTTTCTATAGAAATTATGTGTTTTAATTGCATCTAACATGTTACTAAGGAATGCCTGGTTATTTTTTTCTTGCCTTGTAACACCTTTGAAATAAGGGTATATCTTACAATTCATGGAGACTTAACATCAAGACATTTTAATTGGCGACAGTTTTTCTTAGTGGCATATAAAATATTGGTATGTCTTAACAATTGTTGATTTTCTCCTAGATTTGATGTATGTGATTAGTGAGTCGTTTGGTTATGTTGGAAAAGAACAGTTGATGGTTAAAAAAAAATCTTATTAGGCACATGTTCTGTGATTTATCAGTTATTAAATATTTGTTCCTCAGCTCTGAGCCCACCCATCTCTGCTCTGGTGATGTTAAAACTGGGCTTCTGCCAGCCACATTTCTGACTGCTACCTGGTTTTTTGTTCAGCAGTCCCAACAGGGTGGGAGAAGGTGATTGCATGACCAGAGAAGAAAGAAGAAACTCGCTGCTTCTGTCTGCTTCCTGTGCCCATCAGGAGCGCTTGAGCGACATTTATTTGCCCAGCAGCAGCAGTTCCTTCCTATTGCAGCAGCTAAATCCATTTTCTACTCACAGGATCAGCTTGATGGCACCCTCTAAAGTGGTGACACTAGACCAAAGTCCCCAGTTCAGGGGAACCCGACCCTTCCTCAAAGCCCCTTCCCTTTGATTCCTCAACCCTGGTTCCTACCTCTGCACCACGTTAATGCACATGCTCGCTTTTTTTTTTTGCCCTTTCAGTGACTAGTTAATAATTTATACCTAGTTATCAATTCTTTATATTATTACCCTTTATACTAGAACTTGTCTGTTAAAATAATGACTACAGTTTGTCTCCTGGGTGGACCATGACTGATACCTACCCAGCAGGCCCACCAGTTGAGCATGTTCTGCGTCTGAGCATCTCTCTCAAACATACTCTGTTCCCTGCTGCCCATGACCTTTTGAAATATAAGCCTGATATTACCCCACGTAACAACTACCAGTAGGTTCCCGTGCTCCCAGGAAAAAGAACATTCTTAATGAGACCTATAGAGCCATGAGTTGTCTGGCCCCATAAAGGTCTGTCTCATCTCATAGTTTGGCTGGGAATCAAACCATGAGAAAAAATTCACTTATTAACTAGAAGTAGTGGTCTGTCAAATAGCTGCCTTCTGTAATAATTAAGTAAAAAGATAATATTAAAAAAAACCCTATCCACCCACTGAGGCCCATTTCTTATAGTGGTTTCTGTGTTACCACTCTAGTAAAAGACAGACACAAAGTTATCTTCTTTTAAGTTGCCATTAGTCCCAAATTGAAGGTTTTACTACCACATGAGCACAAAGTACAAATATTTGCTCTTCTAAAACTTCTTGTAGCCCTGTACAGTGCCTTGCGTTGACTGAAGTGGCTGTGCCTTTGCCTTCCTTTCTTCCAAGTCTTCCCGCCGCTGCCTCTTGTAGGCAAGAGCTTTGTGCTTTTTGCCCTGGGCAGGTGTGCCATATATATGTTCTGGAGCCAATTAGCATGCCCTGAAAATTCCTTTTGACCTTGGAAGCATTTCCTTCATTGTTTTGTGTCTTCCATCACCTCATTGTTGGTAGAGACTCTTTCATAATACTTGTCCCACAGAGTAGTTCCAAAATTATTCTTTGTTGAAGGTGTATTTCACTAATTCTCTAAAATCACCATAAAATGTTAGGACTGAAACTAAACTGGCATCATCCAGCCCCATTCCTGCTCTCACACATGTACGTTCCAGAGCAGGTGAGTAGTCTGCCCAGGTTCTGTAGGGTGTTTGAGGCAGTCAGGGCTTCTGATGCTTGCCTCATGTTTTTGGTGACAGTGAAGAACTGGTAACCTTACTGTGTATAAGGTAGTGTTGGGAAAGGATGCTTATGATTATGTAAATTAATTTCTTTCTAGAACTTACACAACGAAATCAGTGTTGCTTTAAATAAAGTAGACTATGCAGATAATGAAAAGGAGGCGTTCTAGCACTGATTCATTCTGAAAGGAAAGTTCTAAGCCTGAGCCAAGAAAATGTTACAGGAATGAGCACGTCCAGGGTAATTACTTTGAAAGGGACAAAATTCATTTATCTCAGTAAATTCTAGTGTAATTATTGTAGTAAGAACACTTGATGGGACACCTACTCTCAACAAAAATTTGTGTGCAGTGCAGTTACCTGTAGACATAGTGTGAAAAAACAGACCTGTAGAACTTACTTACTCTGTACCACTGAAACCCTTCCCCGCCCCCCAATAGCCCTGGCAACCACCATCCTACTTTTTGATTCTATTGATTTGACTATTTTAAAATACTCATACCACTGGAATCATGCAACATTTGTTCTTCCTTGTGAGGTTTATTTCACTTAGCATAATGTCTGCAAGTCTCATCCAAGTCATTGCAGTTTGTAGAATTTCCTCTTTTAACAGACTGTTTCTTCATGATTCAGTTATAGAATGTGCCTGCTGTTTAGAGGCTGTTTTTAATATTCTTAGAGACAGTGACCTCATTTAATACTAGAATTATTTTTTGGGGCCTGGCATGGTGGTACTTATCTATAATCCCAGCCACTCAGGAGGCGGAGATCAAGAGAATCATGGTTCAAGGCCAACCCAGGCCAAAAGTTAGTGAGACCCTCATCTCAAGCCATGCATGGTGATGTGCAACTGTAATCCCAGCTACGCAAGAGACTTGCAGTCTGAGGCTGGCCAGGCCAAAACCGCAAGACCCTATCAGCAAAATAACTAAAGCAAAAAAAGGACTGGTTGGGTGAGAAACCTGGCTCAAGTTGCAGATTGCCTGCCTAGCAAGCACTAGACCCTGATTTCAAACCCAGTACCACCAAAATGAAGAAAAAGATTTTTTTTTTCTTCTCTTACACCCTTTCCCCCCAGTTCTGGTGATTAAAATCAGGGCCTCGCATGCTGAGCGCTCTACCATTGTATTACATCCAAGCCCTAGAAATAATTTTTTAAATCATATAACATACTCCCTTACTGGTTACTAAGTGATTTTGAGGACTAAGAAGAGCAAGCATTGCTGGCAAAGTGTGTGGGGAGATTTAGCTGGTTGAACATTGTTTTAGCAAGCATTTATTAAATAACCTTTGTTGAACCAAGCATGGTGGCACAGAGTGGCAGGAGATGAAAAACTACAGGCGAGTTCTGGTAACAGCAGTTGAAGGTCTGTTTAGGGAGGCATGGTGGAGGAATCAGGAGGATAAGTTGAGGCCACATTCTGAATAATAGACTTGGAAGTGCTGGGCTCAGGTGTGGAGTCTTGATCCTGATGGGGAAGGTAAAGTTGTTGTCCACCCCTCAACACTTTTGAGAAGCCACAGGCATAAATCAGAACTTTGGAGGCATTCTGAGAGGCAGATTGACCTGCTTCTTGAATTTTCAGGCTAGAGTTAAATTGCTGTAAAAGGCAGTTATCTGATAAAAAGTCACAATTACCCATTGAATAGAATGTGTTTGCTTACCTGATCTCCCTGGGAAAACAAGGCTGAGTCTAGTTTTTCTTCTGCATCCCCAGGGCCAGAATAATACCTGGCAGTTAGTAAGCGGGCAGCAAATATCTGCTTAAAAAAGGAGGAAGGAGTAGTGGCGTAGCTCAAGTGGTAGAGCACCTGCCTAGCAAGCAGGAGGTCTGGGTTCAAACCCTAGGACTACCAATAAATGGGTGGATGCTTGGATGGACACTGTGGCAAAAGGGTGGGAAGAGCCTTAGAAGGTCCAGGCTTGGAAATGAGGACCAGGAGCTTCCAATAGGAGGCTGGAGTTTATTTGATTGCTGCTCAAGGAAAGGAAGCATTCTGGAATTGATGGCTTTCCCCTTTTGTGCTGTTTAGGCATTCTCCTGTCCCCTACTGCTGACTTTTCTAACTCATTTCTCCCCTGCAGACTTTGGGGAAAGTACTGTTCACAGTAACCAGCCAGACTGCCTCTCCAGGCCTTTAGGCTGCAGCTTCCCTCTTCCTAGATTGCTCTCCCCACAGCCTTTCTTCAACATGCCGCTCTTAATATGCCATACACCCCCATCAGAAGCCTTCCCAGCACCTTATCCACAACAAAGCCCATCTCTGCCCTCTCCATACTCTGTCCCATCAGCCCATCTGGTTTATTTCTTCATAGTATTGATCATTACTACAATCATGTTCATTAGTGTACTAGTTTAATGCCCGTTTCCTCCTACTGGAAAAACAAACATGATTTCTGTCTTTTTCTCCTGTGTTCTAAGTACCCAGAACAAGATGTTGCCCACAGGGGACACTAAATGAATGTGAGGGGAACAAACAATTTTCTTATAGATGGAGGTCCATTGCTTTAAACAAATTGTAAACTTTATAAGCAATTATTTTATTTTTTCTTTTTATTAGTGGATATTGTTATTTCCATACATGAATATGAGGTACTTTGATCCAGTTCACTCCCTCTGATGATCTTTTTTATCCCCCTTCCTCCAAAATGAACTTTAACCCTCATTAATATGTTTGTTTGGCTTTTCTTAGGAGGAGGGTGTTACGGGGTTTAAACTCAGGCCTCATGCTTGCTAAGTAGGCACTCTGCCACTTTAGCCACTCCTCCATTCAGATGAGCAATAAATTATGACAACGCCCCAATTGATCTGGAAGATTGCTGTTGTAGCAGAGGAGGGCACGCACAGCATGCCCTAGTTGACCATCCTGCTCCCACACTCTTGATAGCTACACACAGGCTGCAGAGGTCCCAGACCTGGTTCCAGAATAGAGTGTGGAGCAAAACTGGAAGGCATGGTTAGTGGTGTGTCAGATGCAGTTTCCTGTTCCTGGGGGAGAGGAAGTTTGTGCCCTTCCACCTCCTACCCTTACTGAGGAACTTTTGTCTCTGTCAGCTTTAGAGTGGCTTAGACGGCAGGTGGGGATTAGGAGCTGTTTGAAACTACTCTGCTGGAGGCAGTAAATAGTTTCTAAGTATGTGTGCACTCTGTTGTGCAAGTGTTGTGCCTAAATCATTCTAACTTAGAAATTGTTGTACCTTTTTGGCTAGTGCCTTTTGTGTTTAGTTTTCATACTTGCTGTTAAAATTTTCACCTTTTATCTTTATAGTTTTTATTTATTTTATTTGATGGAACAAGGATTTGAATTCAGAGCTTCATGCTTGCAAAGTAGGCACTCTGTTGCTCTAGCCACACCTACAGTCCCCTTTTTTTGTTGTTGTTTTTAAAGCCAAAGATGCATGTACTTACAGTAGAGAGTGTTACTGTAGACATCCTGAGCTGGCCAGAATTGGCAGGCGTGAACACGCCTTCTTTCTTCACTTTCCCTTCCCTTAAAGCCTTTGTTTTGGGAAAAAGGAAATTGGTGTGTCTGGAGAGTAGTTGTTAGCTTTTCAAGATTGGACCTGTTAGTCTAATTTGGTAAGGCCAGAACTACAAATCTGAGTAAAAAAGTTAGAGCGAAGGCAGGCATCAGGGGAAGCGAGCCCTTGGACAGTTTAACTCCAAGGCCCCACCATGTGGGCTTTCAGCAAAAGGACTGGCTGTTTCTGGAAACATTTAGGTTTCCTGATGAGAAGGGGGCATCCGTCCAAATGTCCTAGGACTCTGCCCTTCCCCCCAGTTCTCTCTGTGATGCAGCATGGTGGGGTGTTTCCTTCTTTGCCATGTGTGGATTGTTTGTATCCACTCAGACTTCTAAGTTAGATCTCAAGTGATCAGCTTGAGAGTCCAGGTGATGTTTTAGGAGCAGTATTGCTCCCCTGGCTGAGTGCTCAGGAGCTAGCTACACATGGACATATTGAGTTAGAATTTTCTCTTGAAGCTAGTTCAGCTGGGTAAAGGTGTTGGCTGTCCTCTTGGACCCTTTATTGGCTCTTTCTACCTTCCTGCTGCCCCTTCTCCAAGGCTGCCACAGGGCATTCTGCCTGTGCCTGTCTAGCCTAGGTGTCCTGTGTATGAGAATTAGTGGCTTGGTGAGCAAGGAATCCTTATATGGGGTGGTTTAATTGAAGGATCTTAATAGTTAGTGACCTGACCTATATAGGTTAAGGTGCCCTGGCCTATGCATCTCTTTTTTTCCATTTTGAGGTGTAGCCAGGAGGCAGTATGATTCATACCTAGTAATGGAGGTACTTGCAGCCCTGGGAAAAGTGGAGACACCAACAAAAGCTTTGCCCGTGGACGACTCCTGGAGGTAAAAACAGGGAGTCCCTGAAACCTCTTAGAGATTCATGTGCAGTTTATTGAGGGGGGAGGGTTTAACTCTCCTGGCTAATTTGGACAGTCTGTATCTTCATATTTGAGGATACCTTTAGTTAAATCTGTGAACCCCTGTACAAAATGCTGAGGTGTCAGGAATAAAAGAGGTTTAAAGGAGGTGGGCAGATGAGTGGGAAGCTTCTTGGCTATTTGAAGTCTTGAGTAGGACAAGAAGAAAGGAATGCAGTGTTGAGCAGGAGCAGGCAGGAGCTGCAGATCAGATGAGGCATGGGGCTCATTGGAGGGATAGAGGGTTCTTTTTTTTTTTTTTTCATTTTTCTTTTATTATTCATATGTGCATACAAGGCTTGGTTCATTTCTCCCCCCTACCCCCACCCCCTTCCTCACCACCCACTCCGCCCCCTCCCTCTCCCCCCCCCAACGCCTCAATACCCAGCAGAAACTATTTTGCCCTTATTTCTAATTTTGTTGTAGAGAGAGTATAAGCAATAATAGGAAGGAACAAGGGTTTTTGCTGGTTGAGATAAGGATAGCTATACAGGGCATTGACTCACATTGATTTCCTGTGCGTGGGTTACCTTCTAGGTTAATTCTTTTTGATCTAACCTTTTCTCTAGTACCTGTTCCCCTTTTCCTATTGGCCTCAGTTGCTTTAAGGTATCTGCTTTAGTTTCTCTGCGTTAAGGGCAACAAATGCTAGCTAGTTTTTTAGGTGTTTTACCTATCCTCACCCCTCCCTCGCTTTTATCATGTGCTCATAGTCCAATCCCCTTGTTGTGCTTGCCCTTGATCTAATGCCCACATATGACGGAGAACATAGGATTTTTGGTTTTTTGAGCCAGGCTAACCTCACTCAGAATGATGTTCTTCAATTCCATCCATTTACCAGCGAATGATAACATTTTGTTCTTCTTCATGGCTGCATAAAATTCCATTGTGTATAGATACCACATTTTCTTAATCCATTTGTCAGTAGTGGGGCATCTTGGCTGTTTCCATAACTTGGCTATTGTGAATAGTGCCGCAATAAACATGGATGTGCAGGTGCCTCTGGAGTAAGTCTTTTGGGTATATCCCCAAGAGTGGTATTGCTGGATCAAATGGTAGATCGATGTCCAGCTTTTTAAGTAGCCTCCAAATTTTTTTCCAGAGTGGTTGTACTAGTCTACATTCCCACCAACAGTGTAAGAGGGTTCCTTTTTCCCCGCATCCTCGCCAACACCTGTTGTTGGTGGTGTTGCTGATGATGGCTATTCTAACAGGGGTGAGGTGGAATCTTAGCGTGGTTTTAATTTGCATTTCCTTTATTGCTAGAGATGGTGAGCATTTTTTCATGTGTTTTCTGGCCATTTGAATTTCTTCTTTTGAGAAAGTTCTGTTTAGTTCACGTGCCCATTTCTTTATTGGTTCATTAGTTTTGGGAGAATTTAGTTTTTTAAGTTCCCTGTATATTCTGGTTATCAGTCCTTTGTCTGATGTATAGTTGGCAAATATTTTCTCCCACTCTGTGGGTATTCTCTTCAGTTTAGAGACCATTTCTTTTGATGAACAGAAGCTTTTTAGTTTTATGAGGTCCCATTTATCTATGCTATCTCTTAGTGCTGTGCTGCTGGGGTTTCACTGAGAAAGTTCTTACCTATACCTACTAACTCCAGAGTATTTCCTACTTTTTCTTGTATCAACTTAAGAGTTTGGGGACTAGAGGGTTCTCATTCAGGAGTCTGGGGTCTTCTGGACTCACGATGGCATTACTGCTTAGTTCAAGCAGTCACTCATGTGACCTCCATACTGTTATATTACTTGTTCAAATAAAATGGTTATTTTTTATTATTTAAATTTTTATTTTGAGATAATTGTATAGTCAGTCACAAAGCCTGTTTAAGAGATACTCTCATGTATCCTTTTACCCAGTTTCCCCTAGTGGTAGCATCTTGCTGTATTATCATTTTTGAAATTAAATTTGTGTTGTTAAAAAAGCTATACAATTGTCTACAGCTACCAGCTTTTCTTTCTCTGATACAGTAGTATAAATAAAGCCTTAAATACAACCCCCTTTTACTTACATACATGGTAACATAAAGTACAGTTTTTTGCATCTTGCTTTTTAAATGTAACTATATATCTGGAACACCTACCTTCATTGGTACTGAAAGAGCCTCCTTATGTAATTACATTGTATTCCTTTGTGTGGGTAACGTAGAATTTATTTAACAAGTTTCCTAATCTTTTGCCATTACATTGATTCAATGAATATTCTTTACATGCATAACTTCCCACATGTATAATTATTTCTTGTGATAAATTCCTTGAAATAAGGTAACCAGGTCAAAGATGATATATACTTTTAATTTTGGTGAATAGTTGCCAAGTTGTCCTCCACAGAGATTGTACCAGGTTCCATTCTCATCACCATCTATGTGATGTCTTTTCCGTCACATTGACAGCACCATGTTGTTGCCACATTTTATCTTTATTTCCTTCACCCATTTTCCGAATAGATTGTTGGTTTTTTCATTGTTCATTTATAAGAGCTTTTTATGTAGTATGGAACCTAACTCTTGACAACATAAATTAATGATTTTTTTTTCCCCTCAACAATACTGACTTTGTTCTTCGGTAGTTTTATCATAAAAATGTTTTAAAGTTTTCATATAGTCAGATATAGCTACCATTTGTTTATCACTTCATATCGTATCATATATGTATGTATCATATTTAGAAAGTGTTTATAATTATAAAAAGAAAAATTACCTGCAGCTTCTCAGAATGTTTTAATGGCCTTTTCCTGCCCTTCTCTTCCTTCCTTCCCTTCTGCCACCCATCTGGAGTGCATTTTCATGTAAGGAGTGAGGTGTTCAGGTCTCGCTTTATAGGGAGTCCAGGGTAGTTCTTGAGCACCTTGTCAGGAGTGTGGTGTCTTGTACCCAGGGCTCCTTCTCTGTCACTTTTATACATGTAAGTGCTTGACGTGGTGGAGGAGGGCAACCATGCAGCAGTGGCAGCAGTGTGTCGTGTTGTCAGGTGCATCAAGATAGTGCCTGTCCCCCCTTTTTAGAGACCAGAGAATTTGCCTGAGCTCTCACCATTCGTGTGAGAAGTATGCTTTGATCTCCAACTGAGCTTCTTCTCTTTCCCCTGGCTGTAATTTGAAGGGACAGGACCAGCCATGCTTGGGCAAAGGATTGTGAGGGGGTGATTCCAAAGAACTTTGAAGTAGAGTCCTGAAGCACTAGGAAATAAAGAAATATTGTGTGAATTCATTAACAGAATCTCAAGACTCAAGTGATACATGGAAAGCTTACTTTTCAGCTAAAAAGTAGGAAAATCCTCTTGCTTGTTTAAGAGACACTTCAGTAACATGGCATTGACATGAAGCTGTTACTGAGATTGCTCATTTCACTAAACATTATGTGCTAAATGGCTGAGATGTCCTTTTGAATGAGCTTGGTATCCTGTCTGACCCAACCGGGTTGGCTTGGTTGTTACCAGAAGGCTGTATATAAATGGTGTTTTAGATTGAGTCATTCCCTACTGGTGTATGATGTTAGCTGAAGAACTGGGTCATAAGAGTTCAGAACTTATTACTCTGTAGTTCAGAACTTATTACTATTAAACATGCTTACCTTTCAAAAGCATACATTTCCCCCAAGGTAATTCAGTTTTTATCATTCATCTTGCTAAATTAACGTGACAACTACTGGCACAGAGAACACAGCTTTCCATTTTTACCATTCTGAAAATAGAGCACAAATTAGAAGCATTGAGAAGTAGGGTACAAAACCTGTGGAATCTGGTGTTCTTTCTTGGTTAATTTTTTTTTTTTCAATAACAAGATAAGTGTCACAAATAACACCCTTTCCTGGAGGGTTTCCAGAATTAGAAAACAGACCCAAACTTAACGAAATGGAAGCTTGCGCCTGTACTCTCACTGTCTGCAGCAGATACTAGATGATCCCCGAGGAAAGTCCAAATCTCTTCTGCTTAATTTCTGATATAAAACCCTTTGTGTTTTTTAAAGGTACATATCTAGAGACATGTGGGGAAAAAAAAAAAATCACTCCCCTTGAAGGCCCACACATGACAAGACTCCTCTGATCTTCCCCTGTCTCTTTTCCATGCAATACACACCAACCCCAGAGCTGTGGACACATGGTCAGAGGAGATCCACATGTACTGTTAAGTTCACTTTTTTTTTTTTTTGATCATAAATTTGAACCATGCTTTTAAAGATTTTCATGGCATTATTTGGCCCTGAGAGGAAGCAGCTGGTCAGTAGGAGAGGAGGGCCCAGTGCCTGAGGGAAAGACTCCCAGAACCGTTCTCCTGCATTGGAGCAGGCTGCTGCTCCCTCCCACATGCTCAGGTCATTTCCAAGTCCCAGGCAGAACCACCACGTGATGCTTCTGGATGCCATGAACTTAGGGGTCACATGTCATGCTTTAATTGCTTTACAGTTATCTTTCAGTGGAGTTTCAACTTACTGTAATTTTGGTGTAGAATTGCTAACAATCTTACCAATTTCAAAGGTCAGTTATTATTCTTTTAATGTAGAATAATTACTGTTGGAGCATGTGTGGAGACAGGTAAAGAAGGCAAATAGCAACACAAAAATGAATACCTCACTGCTTGTGAGAGCAGCCCCTGTTCTTCTAAGTAACCTTGCCTCAGAACTTCTCCTTGGAGAAGCCATGTTCTGTCACTCTTCAGTGATGAGTTGTTCTCTCCAAAGTCATGGCTCAGACTCTTCTTCCTCACTTTTCCATTATTTGCTATCAAGTACTGAGGATAGAGTGTGTCCCTGGCGTCTGTGGGTTTGTCTGGCCCTTAGAGTCTAAACAGTTCTTAGTGGCTCCAGATTATAAATATTAGTGGGTGTGGCAAAATCCTCATTGTGATGCTGTTCTTAGGCGTGCTTGGAGATTAGCAGAACAACTACTAATGCTAGGCTGTCTTAGGGGGCTGGTATATTAATCGTAGTGTTTGAGAGTAAAATGTGAGGTGATGTTAAATTAACAAAGATTTATTTACCAAATGCTACCTTAAAACCCAAGGTAAGGGCATTTTGAATTTGAAGAATCTTACTTTAAGGCAAGCAAATATACAAGAATGATTGAAAATTAACGCCTTTGATTTACTATACAGACACTCCGTATAAGCATCACTGATGGAATCTAATTTTAGAAATCCAGTGAAGATACTGGCAGTTTATACTGGTCCAAAGAGTAAAGCAATGAAATATGAAGGTAAAGCTGTAAAATTCAGACATTTGCCTTACCAAGCCTCTTTTTACAAGAGAGCTCATTGCACTTAAGAATCAGACTTTAGCCAGACATGGTATGCATGCCTATAATCCCAGCTACTTGGGAGGCAGCAATTATGAGAATTGCAGTTCAAGGCCAGCTTGGGCAAAACATTAGTAAGACCCCATCTTAACATAAACCAGGCATGGTAGTTCTTGTCTTTACTCCCAGCTGCATGGGAAGCATAGGTAGGAGGATTGCAGTCCAAAGCCAGCCCCTGGCAAAAAACATAATACTCTGTTGAAAGAAGGGCTGGGCACATGACTCAAGTGGTAGAGCACCTGCCTAGCAAATACAGGTCCTGAGTTCAAGCCCTAGAGCCACCAAAAAAAAAAAAAAAGAAAGAAAGAAACTTTATACCCACTGGAGGGATGTTATCTTAGTGCCGGTACCAAACTGTCTTGCTTAGCATAACTTTGTAATGACTTTGCTGGCTATTCTGGGTCTTTCACGATTCCATGTGAACTTTAGGAGTTTATCAAGTTCTACAAAAAAGTCCTACTGGGATTTTGGTAGAGATTGTGTTCAGTCTGCAAGCTAATTTGGGGGAGAATTGACATCTGAATAATAATTAGTTTTCTGATCCATGAACATGGTACACATCTCCACTTGTTCAGCTTTTTAAAATTTTCTGTGAGCAGTGTTCTATAGTTTCCATGTACAGGGCTTTTACATTTTTGTCACGTTTATCACTGAGCATTTTTTTTGTAATTCTTCCATATGTTTTCTGATTTATCAGTACCTTTTATTTTATTGGTTTGTGGCAGTAGTGGGGTTTGAACTGGGGGCCTTGCACTTGCTAGGCAGGCGCTGTATCTCCTGACCCACACTCTGAACCCTGCAACTTAATTTCTATGTTCAGTTCTTTGATATTTGAAAAGTTTTTAATCTGTTCCCCCTGTGGAGGTTAAGGACAATAAGTAATTGAAGAGTTTTTAACGGACACATGAAAAACACAAAATTGCACATCATTAATGGGGCACTGCCACGTAATGCTTACTTCATGAGCACATTGATAATGAGGCTAACGTCAGCCTCCTTGAATGTCGATTGTTTTCTGTATGGCGAAGACGTTTAAATGGGTTGTGCACGATCTCCATCTGTTGTCACCTCACTGAGTAACAGCACACAGAGCTTCTTACTCCTAGCTAACAATTACCGATTGGTCAGCCTTTCTCCTCTTATTTTTTGACATTGCTATAATGAATTTCTTTTTTAAATTTCAATTTCTGATGGTTACCAGTATGTAAAAATACAATTTATTTTATATACACCATAAAACTACATAGAAAACACATATATTGTATATTATATGTGCATATAAAATAATGTGTCCTACAGGCTTGCTACACTCATTCATTAAATCTGGTAGCTTTTTGGTAGAATCCATTACATGTCCCAAGTAGGGAAGGTTTTAATATAGGGAGGTAAAGACGCACACAACCTTTAGCAAGCCCGGCATAAGAAACTCAAGAAGGCCACTGCTATTATTGATGAAGCTAGCTAGAATGCAGGCTCCAGGGAAGCTGTGATCTTGGCTCTCCGTGATCTTGGCTGTCCGCCACTCTGGTATGGGTTTGGATTGTCTGGAAGCTGCAGAAGTGGGAAGCCCTGTTTGCTTCATGTTTGCATGCAGCTTTTCTCCAGAGTATTGACTACTTTTCCTCCTTCCACATCTTAAGCAGGTGCTCATAGTGGCATTTAACTTGGAACCATATGGGGAATAGGATTCTGGGAAATGTACTTTCATCCTTTTCCCTGCATTGCAAGGTGGAGGGGGGGAGGCAGTAATGATGTTAGTTTGATAATTTGCCATTAAGGTCATTAAGAGATTTGTGGGAGAGCCTCACATTTGTCGAAATGTGACTTAGAAGTACTGTGAAAAATTAGGGGTGTTATGTGCTGTGACTCATTAAGATGTGCTTTCCAAGAAAGCAACAGGCTCTTCAACAGCACATATTCTGAGACAAAGAAGCAGCAGGCCCACTCTGCTTGGGGCTGCCTTTCCCAGTAATTGGATGAGTGTAGAGAAAGTGAAACGTGTTTAGGAAATAATGACCTCAGTGGCAAGGGGATAGAAAGCCAGGTCACATGTAGAATGTTTGAAAGAACTAAGAATGCATCAGGGATGCATGATGGATGACTACAAATATTTCAAGATTTGTTCTTGTGATCTCAAAAGGAAGAGTCCATTTCCCAAGGCAATATAAAGAACGTCTTACCCAGCTGTGTTACCTTTGCTAGAAGGCCATGTCTCACCAGAGAGATACCTGCATACCCACGTTTATTGCAGTTTTTTCACAACAGCACTGGGGGAACATCCAGGGTACCCCACAACTGATGAATGGATAAAGAAGATGTGGTGTATGTGTGTATATGAATATATATTTATATAAATAATACATATTTGTAAAAATTTGTGTATATGTATGCATATATATTATTTATATGTTTATGTACACACATGTGTACACATGCACATATATATATATATATACCATGAGTTATTACTCAGCCATAAAGAAAAGTGAGATGTCATTTAGGAGAAGATGGATGGAACTGGAGATCATCATCTGAGTGAAATAGGCCAAGCTCAAAAGCCAAATATCAAATGTCTTCACTCATTTGTTGAACCTAGACCTAAAATGATGGTGATGAGGAGGAGACATGAATATATGTGAGGGATGTTGAGGGCAGAATCAGCGGGAAGAGGAAAGGAAAGAACATGGAGTGGTGAGGAGAATGGAAGTACACTACATTTATACATATGAAGACATCATAATGAAATCTACCAAACACTTTGCAAAAGGGGGAGGAAAGAGAGAGGGATGAGAATATAACAGAGTGGGTAAACTTGTCCTCGGTACACTGTATGAATGTTTGATCACACTAAAATCCCCTCATTATTGTTTTATAATTCAAAATAAAATTTAAAAATTAAAAAAAAAAGTCATGTCTCTGTTAGAGATTGCTAGGAGCCCTAGCCAGAATATATAAAGTGTAAAATGAGTAGTTTCAAGTGAGATGTTCTTCACATACCATTCTAACCTGAAAGTCTTTGCAGGGAAAAATCCCCCAAATCGTTGGTTACCACTTTTGCCACATGGAATTTCTGACAGTAAAAACAAATACTTTTAAAAACATTATCTTATTTTATTTGGCTTGAGTAATTCCAAACCAGCCATTTCCTTGTGTGTGCCTTAAAATGTGGAATCTAGGCAGAGGTTGTCAGCAAGACTCTTCCTGCCATATCTTATTGATTCTGAGACTCACATTCTTTTGGCATGTTGTTTCAGTGGAGTCTCATGCATAGTCAGTACTACATGAGTTGTTTGCCCTTTAAAATACTTTTGTAAATAATGGCACAGTAATTTCGCATTGAAACACAGGTAGGTATAACAAGGCATAAGCTTGACATTAATAAAGTTAAGGCTCAAGGAAAAATGGCTGATTCTGTATTTTCTTAGACAGAAACAACTATGAGTGCATTATATCTGTTTTACTCAAAGACCAACACCTTTTTAGAAATGGAGAATTGCAGGCTCCATTCCACACACATTAAATAAGAATCTGCATTTAAAATTTGAGGAGCATTGTCTTACACAACTCACCAAAGGAATCTAACCCATATCTAGAAGGAGCTGGGTGACATTTTGTTACTAATAGGTCACAGATGCAGCTGAGGGCAAGAGAAACTTCTCTATCCTTCTGGATTGAGGAAAAATGCATTTACTTAATTTTTCTAGTGATACTGTTTTCTTCCTATGAGCTTCTCAGTCTCAGGATGATTTTTATGCTCCAGCAGTGTTTGGCCTTGTCTACTAATTTAATGTCATATACAAATTACATTAGCATCCCATTAAATTCTCCCAGTCAGAATCAACAATTGAAAAGTGTTACAAGCAGATCCAACACAAATATTTGGAGTACTATGCCATGTAATTTCCTCTGCCTGAATGAATACATTTCAACATTGCCCTCTCTTTTTGTGCATTTTTTAATTAAAAACACTCTGAATAGTTACTTGGAGCACTTTGCTTACTCTTTTCACTACACTCCTTTTGTTAATTTTTCTTTCCCCATGACACCATGACACTCATGTGGTGTCATTAGCCCTTAATTGGTTATGATTGATGATGGTTTGTGCTTAATTATTTTCTTACTATTTTATAAATTGCCAAGATTATCTTTTATCTTTCAGGGAAATACATGATTATACAAGTCACATATATTAGATGTGTTCTGGGAAATTCTATCTAGACCTGTATTGAGCAGAGTGCTTAGTAGTATCATACACTCCCATTGGTGCACGGAGGTGATTAAATGGTGATGCCATCTCACAGGTACTTGAGAAACTGAAGGTCACTCAACTGCTTTCAGGGCCACACCTCAGGACTGGGGGCTCCCAGAGAACTTCGTCCTCTTCTTGCCTATTTGAGAAACAGCTATAATAGATTGAGACTCCAAGACTGTGTTATTACTGTCCTGCTTCCTGACAAGATGGGTGCCTATATGTTCCCTAGTGAAGTTATGCACAAGTATACCTTATGTCAGCATAGATGACAGCTCCATCTCTAGTAGTAAGGAAGGCTGGGAAATAGACAGGAGGGGCGTGGAATTGGTGTTGACAGGTGAGAAATATGCCATCACAAGGTGACTTACATCCCTAGAATTCTCGGTAAAAGAAATTATACTGTGAATTATGTGGTAAGCATTTTGAATAACTTTATGGCATCTGTCACATATCTAATGTACTTAGGATAGCAATGTTTGGTCAATCAAACTACAACAATTTGAACATGATAAGGGAAGTGTAGATTCTGAAATATTTTTGGAAATGCATTTCTGTGACTGTCAGGATTAAACAAGTTCTAAAGTTCCTTTTGATTCCTATATGACTTTAATAAAGAGCTAGTAATAAAATGGTTTAAGGGTCCTTGAAAAAATTTTAAATAGGAGACCAAAAGATGAGTCAGTGTTTGAAACTCATTTTTTAATCAAAATTTTTATTGTGATAATTGTAGATTCACAAATGCATTTGTAAAAAGTAACACAGAACTGCATGTGTTTTTACCTAGTTATACCAATGTTAACTTTTTTCAGAACTAAAGTATAATGTTAAAGCCAAAATTTGGACATTAATACAATCCATGGATCTTATTTAGATATCTCCAGTTTTATATGTATTCTCTCTCTCTTTCTCTCTGTGTGTGTGTATGTGTGTGTGTGTGTAGTTCTACACAATGTATTGTCAAGTACAGGTTCTACCACTGCTATCCACCGCTGTCCACTATCAAGATACAGAACAACTCCATCACCATAAGGTCACTAGCATCACCATTTTTTTTAACCACATTTCCCTCACCCTCACCTGCAATCTCTGGCAACCAGTCCCTTATGCTTTCAGAAATGTTACAAAAATGCTATCATGTAGGACAAAATGTTTGGTATTGGAGGTATTGGCAAGATACAACCTTTTAAAAACGTTGAGCTGGGAGCTCCAGGGGGGCCAGAATACTGTGTGTGCCTTGTTTGCTTCCAGGGTCTTGGCCTCTCCACAGTACTGGGCATTAAGTGGCAGCAAGGAGATGAGTGATTGATTGCGGTGGAAAAGAAGCTGGAGAACCGAGGCCCACATCTTTGGGGCTTCTATGTAGGAAGCACAGAAAACTGAAGGGTGTATTTCTATCTCCCCCCTTCTCCTCCCTTATCCTCCCCACTTTTTGAGACAGTCTTGCAGTTTTGCCCAAGCTGTCATTGAACTCCTGGATTCAAGCAACCTTTGGGCCTCAGCTTCCCAAGTAGCTGGACTACAGGTTACACTACCTCGCTCCCAGATGGCTTTCTTCATTTAGGTCTCTGCTCAAGTGTCACCTCCTCACAGAAGTAGAGAACATCTCATGTTCCCTGTCCCTTCCCCCTTGGACACTCTCTATCCTCCTACCCAGCTTCATTTTCTTCATGGCATTTGCCATGACTTCCTAGCATTATGTTTGTTTCATCTGCTCCTGCCTAGAGTGTCAGCTCCCTAAGACAGGGACTGCCTGTCTTGCCTACTGTTTTATACCTGGTGCTTTTCTGGCACATGATAGTCATCCGCTGTACATTTACTGGATGATTTCAGTCATTGTGTAGTGGCTTTTCTTTAAACACATCTTCCATGGAAGGGGCAAAAAGTGTTGCAGCTTGCTTTTGCTTTCTGCTGTTTTGGAGGTTAAATCCAGGGCTTGCACATGCTGGGCAAGCACCCTACCACTGTGCTAGCAGGTAATAACAGTGCTCACTCAACCTACAGTGCTCACTCTTTAAACATGCATTTCAGTGACCTGTACATGGAGCCTCTCCTTGTGTTTCTAGTACTTGTGTGAGGTTCATATGGCAAGAAGAGCCAAGTTTTCCCTCATTTATCCAGGGTGTGGGTGTTTTGGATGAGGCATGGTAGCCACCTGGGAAGTCAGTGTTGACACTTGCTGGGAGAGGTGGCCTTCTGGTTGGAGGTCAGAATAAAAAGTTTTGTTGCTCTTTTTTAACCTCCCTCCCCCTCCCTTTTAAAACAATTTTTAACCAGTTTCATTATTCTGTTTTCATACATGTATATGAAGTACTTTGATCGTATTTACTCCCATCTTACTCTCTTCCTCTGGTTTCCACCCCCAAACAACCCCCCCACCCTCTTGTGCACTCATGTCATCGAAAATGCCTTCATTCTATGGAGAAACCTACCGCCTCTCTGACCTTATCTCTGCCATCTTGTCCCTTGTTTCCTGTGCTGCACACCTTCCTTACTGTTTCTCAGGCATGCCAACCATCTCAGACCCATGGACCAAAGCCTCACCTCAGTGGTCTGCATTGTTAGATCACCTAAAGAGGGCTTTCCCAACTATCCTACTTAAGTCAGTGCTCTCCCTCCTGCCATTCTTCCTCAGCTCACCAGCACCCCCACCCCCAGCCCTGTCCTCTTCGGGGCCCTATTGCCAACTGAAATGTTTATTTTATACATGCATTTTGTTGTGTATCCTGTTACCTGTCTCCTTTGCTGGAATGTGAGCTCCTGCAAGCTGGAGCTTGGTTTTATTTCTGCCACGTCCGGTGCTTGGAAAAGTGCCTAGCTCCTGTTACACATCTAGTAAATGTCTGCTAAAGAAATGGGTTAGTTTCTATGCATCTTGGTAGTATGGAGGGAAAACACAGAGGGGGCCCCCAAACCAGTCTCTGCCTACAATATCCCTGGTGACAGCAATTACGCTACAAAACACTTCACAAGCTCCAATGGTGTGACTAATGGTGTCTGCCTCAATACCTCTGGGGCCATGCAAAAGGCAGGGCAGTAGTTGTGGGGTTTACAGAAGAGAACAAGTTTCTGTGGAATTGGAGATGGTAGGGAAGGTCTCGCTGAAGCAAGATATTGAGCCAGGACTTGCCAATGGGTTAAAGTGTTATGGGCAGTAAAAAGGATGGTTTCTATGTCAGATGTACAGATGGATGGGGGGGCGGGGAACATGTGGCAGCTGGGTATTTACCATGAATGGCCTTGAGTGCCAGCAGTAGGGAGTTGTGAGATCCACAGCTCTTAGCTTTTCCCAGCTCTGTCACAGACATTGGAGGGCTTGGCGCAGGGCTACAGCAGGTTTTTAGGAGTGTCTACATTTTTGCCCTCAGCGTTCTCAACTGGCCTGCAGAGTAGGAGTTTTGCTGGGTCTCAGCTCAGGTGAATATTGGGTAGTTTTCTTTTTACTTAAGTACTACCTTTCTTAAAGTCTATCTAAACTAATAATTATTATAAAAATAAGTAAAGAAATAAAATGCTGCTGTTTGCCTTTTTCACCTTAGAGACTCTTAATATAAGCTTGGCATTAGGGGTTACTGCAGTGGTAGAGTGTATGCTTAGTGTGCATAAGATCCTGGGTTCCCTCAGCACCACCACAAAAAGAAAACAAAACAAAAGAATAGTTTGGCTTTTTACTGTTCTAGATTTATTCTAGATTATAATGTTTGTACTGATGTATCTTTTGTTTACCCACCCTGTCCCTCAGTTCTTACAGTACTGACGAAAAAGTGAAAAGGTGGTGCCTACTGCAGAGGCAAGTGTTGGCCACTGGTATTAAACCCAGCTCCTAGACAGTTCTCCCTCACCTTTTCATGTCAGGACCTACATTGGAGAGATTTATACAGCACACTGGGGTAAATGGATGAGGTGATTTGGTCTGGCAGCCCCATCTTCCATCTGGGAGTCTTTGAGGACTGTAAGGGATTTGAGGGGCCTGTAAATCAATACATACCTGGACACTGAGCCCACCTGGAGACCATGTATTTCCTGCCAAGTAGTAGGGACTCAGTTAATACTTTCTGAGTTTGTTGTATGAAGCTTGGAAGAGCTAAGCTTTACATCTGGCTTTGTATGTAGGGATGAGGTAGAAGATAAACAACTTTCTTCCTGCCCCTCAACCTTCAAAACAACTGATCATCAAAGGGGGCCCAACTCATCACCTGGCATTGTATTTGGTTAGCATATGGGAAATTTCATTTTTTGAAGTCTAAATCAAATAATGTTTTAAAGTGTAGATTTGAATGAATATTGGTATCATCAGTTCTCAATCCTAGTTACATGTTAGAACACTTTTAAAAGTCTTTAGTGGTCAGGCATGGTGGCCTACACCTGTAAACCCAGGTGCTCAGGAGGCGGAGATCAGGAAGATCTCAGTTCAAGGCCAGCCCTGGCAGAAAGTTAACAAGAACCATATCACGATCTATAACCACATTGTGGTGCCAAGTAAGTGTGGTCTTAGCTACTTGGAGACCATAGGTACGAAAAGTATGGTGTGGGGCTGTCCCCAGCCAAAAAAAAAGGACTGTACCCAAAAAATAAAGGTGTGGCTCAAGTGGTAGAGCACCTGCCTAGCAAGTGCAAAGCTCTAAAGTTAAACCCTTGTATTGCCAAAATAAGTAAATACATAAATAAAGTCTCCAGTGATTTCTTTATAATTGATCTGGAGTGCATCCTGGGCGATAGTTTTGTGTTTACTGTTTGGATTTTGTTTTGTTTTGGAAAACAGTTTTGAACATACAGAGTTTCTATCTCTATGGTTTTGAAAAGCCTTTGTTCCTGAGCCTGTTGAGAATAAGCTGCTGACCCAGTTCCCTGTTGCTTGCAGCTGTCTCGCCAGTCTTTCTCCTGTAGTCTTGCAATATAACCACCAAAGGCAAAGATCATCATCGATGCCTAACTACCACTGACTCTTCAGCCCCAATTCAAGGTGTGACACTGGCCTTCATTGCAAAAGCACCCTATGGTGTATTTGATCAAGTGTCTTTGGTCTCCTCGTATTCAGAGAAGTTCTTCAGTAATTTCTCTGACTTTTGTGGCCTGAAACTTCAGAAGAGTGCAAGCCATTTATTTTGTAGGATGTCTCTAAATGTGGAGTTGTCTCATGGTTATTTGGGTTGTGCATATTTAAAGGGAATATCACAGTGGTGCTGTTCTTCTCACAGCATCCTGTCAAGTAGCTCGCATTTCACTTTGTACCACTACTGATGACCTTCACATGGATTACTTGATAAAGGTGGTATCTTCCAGGCTTCTCTTTTCCCTTTTAAAAGTAGTAAGTATTTCAGGAGAGGTACTTTGAAAGTATATGACATTCCATTCCTGTCTCTTACAATTTATTCATTTATTTATTTCTCCCTATATGGACTTGGGTTTTTCTAATTTACACCATGGTTTATAATCTCTTCTACTATCATTGCTTATTTATTTATTTGCAGTACTGGGGCTTGAACTCAAGGCCTACACCTCAAGCCACTCCACTAGCCCTTTTTTTGTGATGGGTATTTTCAAGATAGGGTCTTGCGAACTCTTTGCCCAGGCTGGCTTCAAACTGCAATCCTCCTGCTCTCTGCCTCCTGAATAGCTAGAATTACAGGTGTGAACCACCAGTCCCAGCTCATTTATTTTGATAGTTGTGCTGTCCCAGATACAGCTTGTAGAAGCCCCTTCAAACTATCTTCTTTGACCATTTGAACTTTCTATCACTTTTTGAGTACTTCTTTGCTTTGTGGCAAGCATATATTCCAGGTTCATCTTCAACTTGCCTTAGCCCCTGAATTAGCATTTTTCCCAAAGAACTCTGGTTCTTTTATTGAAGAATGGTATTTAGAAGCCATAATTCTGAGTGCTAAATAGGTTCATTGCAGTTTGGATGTTGCTAGTTTTGTAACTCTAACATTTTCAGAGCTAGGGAATGACTATACAAGTCCGTGTCTGTGTGTCATATGCATGTGTGTACATGAAGGAGTATATACATAGGTGAACAAAGCTGCACTGATACTGTTATATCTGTCTATATATATTGAAGACAATGAGTTCATGCTAATAACTAGTTTAGCTCTAACTCTTCAGGAATCATGTGAACCTTCTTTCTTTCCAGTTTTGGGACTCCTTTTTTCAGTGGTAAGAAACCTGGCTGTTGTTGTCCTTAATATACTTGCTTATTGATCATAGAGCCCCATCTATAACCATCCTTCCATTACCATCAGTGTGGATATCCTCCTTGCTGTTAAAGCTGACTCGTGGGTTTTTTTTTTTTAAAGCTCCCCAAGCAATGTGCTATGTGCAGCCTAGATAGAGCATAGCTGAGTTGGAGAAAGGTGACTCCCACAATGTTTGATTCATGTAAACCAATGGCAGATTTTAAAGTCAGGTTTGGCAAAGTGAATTCTCCCTAAGGAATTGAAATTTAAGGAACGACTAAATCCTACCAAGATATAGTTAAAAAAAAAGAAAAATCAGGGTGAAAGCAAAGCTTGTCTCCTGGAAAGCATTGAAAAATATTTCCTTTGGAAATAAATCCACTTTCAGTGAGCATGAATTTCAATCTTTTTCCTGAATTTCCTGTTTATAGGAAAATGTTTGAAAAGGTTAGTTATTTTTTCCAAGAATGTGTTTCATTAAAGGCTTACTGCTATTTTTTAACATGGCACTTTAAAAATAAACTTTTAATTTTAGAATAATCTTAGACTTAGAGAAAAATGGCACCTTGGTTTTTTAAAGCACCGAATATTTAAACAGGAGGCATTCAGGCTGTGGCTGCTCCTTTTCTGTAGTCAGTTTCACTATCAAATGTGGACGCAAAGTTACTGTGAGGCAGAGCCTCATTCTTGCCTTCCACTCACAACCAGAGGAAACACAGGCCATTAGAGCCAAGTATCACGACGAGATCTGTGGCCAGTTTTCCTAAACCTGTTTTCCTAGAGTAGCCGCTGTTGCAGGTGGTTTTCTCCAAGAGTCTCGCACATAGACTGATGTATACAAATCTGCATCCAAAGAAATCCAACATTAGACCTACGAGGTGTCAGTAAAGCCTCTTCCTTGAAGTATTTTTAAAGTTTTCATGGATATTACTTTTAGCTGTGAATTTTGCATATCAGGCTTATATACATTTATGCCCAGCAGTGCATAAGGAGAAAAGCTAATAGTTTTGAATGTGGAATCAGTGAAAACGTAGATAAAACAGTTTTTTTTAAATCTTTCTATGATTTAAACATTAATTGCCTATTCATGAGCGCCCTTCTGTTCCTTTTGTGCAAGTGGAGTATATTTTAAACAACATCTCCACTTCCTAGGCTTAAGTCTTGCAGGAACCTCTCTGCCCTTTTACTGTTTGCAAACCTAACATTTTTCTTTCATTGATTCACTTTGAACTTGTCCATACTCTAGTGAAACCATGAATTCGATACATTGGATCACCTGTAATCCTAACTTGCACAGGCCTATTTGTTCCACACTGTGGGGAACTGGGAATGAGATCTCTGACTCTGCTTCCACCTCTAAAATTCAGTGAGCATCGAGTCTGGGGTTTCTTCTTGCTTTGAGCTAAGGTGAAGTTAGTGGTTGATGATCTTAACTTCTTTAGATATAATATGTTTCTTCAACTGGGATATTTATTACTAAATACTGTTTTTATTCTAATTGAGTGGAAGAAACCCTGATTGATCTAATTTATATTTGTAGGAGGATAGTGGAGAATACATTGATTTAGAGGATACTTAGTACCTGCCTTAAAATCAAGAAAATATGTAAAACAGGCTGGGTGTGTTGGTAATCCCATCTACCTGGAAGACAAAAACAGCAGGATCTCATTTCAAAGCCAGTCTGGGCAAAAATCAGGAGACCCTATCTCAAAGAACAAGCTGGGCAGGATGGTGTACATCATAATTCTAGCTATGCAGGAAGCATAGGTAGGAGAATCATACTCCAAGGCCAGCCTGGGCAAAAGCACAAGATCCTATGTGAAAAATTAAGGCAAGAGGTCTGGAAGTGTGGCTTAAGAGGTAGAATGTAAGGCCCTTAGTACAAACCCCAGTACCACCAGAATGTGTGTGTGTATGTGTAAAACATACAGAATAATAAATGTAGAAGAAAAATTTGGAATATAGAACAAAGACTTAGATGTTCACTACTCTAAAGAGCCATGAACAAACACCTAAGTTACGATGTATACAATGTATACCATAGCTGAGTTTGTATATTTTGTGTTATTTGTTACAAATATTGCCAGAAGCCAACTGGATGTTGTCATATTTAAATCAGATTCTTTGCTGAGTGAAAACACATTAATCCTCTGTGTGTACACAGAGGATTATATATGTGTCCTTTTAGTTAGATACTATAAAAATTACTTTAGTGGACTTCTTTGAGACAGGACTTAATGTAATGTTTTGTAAAAAGCCTGGCAAACCAAGATTTGGTAATCCAAAATGTGGTGAGTTTTGTGTATCCTGTTTTGGTCTAAGTAAAATACTGTGCTGTAGTCACATAGATGAACTTTGTACCGAAATGGATTGTGAACATAAATGTGTAAACTTGTATGATATTACTTTAACAGAGAGAAGGAGCAAGAAAGGGAAGAACAGTTAATGGAAGACAAGAAAAGGAAGAAAGAGGATAAAAAGAAAAAAGAAGCCACTCAGAAGGTGGGTTTAATCAATGAATTTGTCTTTGTATTCACCAAGCATCTAGAATAAGTGACTGACTTGACTTGGATACCTGACATGTTAATAATGTTACTTCAGACATTATTTTATTTAAAAGCTAATAATTTAGAAAATAAGAAAAAGTTCAAAGTCTGTATTTGTTACCATGAAGTGGATGTTAAATAATGCTGCAGCTGATCTCATGAAAACAATAGTAAACAATATTGACAAAGTTGAGAGTTATCAGAATCTTACGCTTTGCTTTAAATCCCTATTTGTATCATAATTTAATGTCTGTTTTCTTAAGCAAGTGCATAGACCAACTTTTCAAAACTAGCTGGAATGTGCCCTGGTGTGGTTTAGATGAGTTTGTGTTTTGGTTATTCTATCTAGAAATCACCATCAGAAAGGGTCCAGTGGGCCTTCATGGTGCTTGAGGGGGTAGACAGAACAATGTATGGCTCTAAGGAATTTGCTTAGAGAAAAAAGAAGCTAAATGAAAACAAAAACAAAACGAAGGGCTGACAGAGGCTACCTGTCAGAATGGTTAGACTCCTCTTGCCACCAGCCCCCTCTCTTGTTTCAGAGCATGCTCCCCGCACCTGACCCTGACCTGGTCTGACTTCACACTCCCATCCTGGGCTCTGGCTTAGCAGAACTGCTATAGTGCTTTTTTTTTTTTTTTTCTTCTCTCTGATTTTTGGAGGCAGAGGATTTGCTGCCAGTTCTTGCAGTTCTTGTTACTCTGCCTGAAACACTCAGGAAACAGGGCCTCACTGTGGGGCAGGCTTGAAGGTCCCTGTGGTGCTAATTTTAGGGATGTGTAAATTTTTCTGAGGCTTTGAGGGAACTCGTTATTTTATTTATTTATTTATTTTGATGATGCTGGGGTTTGAACTTAAGGCCTTACACTTGCTATGTAGGCACTTTACCACTTGTGCCACTCCAGCAGCCCTTTTTTGTGTTATTTTGAAGATGGGATCTTGAGAACTACCTGCCATCCTCCTGATCTCTGCCTCCTAAGTAGGTGTGAGCTACCAGAGAACTCGATGTAGAACAGAGTCAAAGTAATAGACACAAGCCAGTATGACACACAGGGGCAGTGTTAATTTTCCCAGCATCATTTTCTATAATTTCAGTTTTTGAAGTATTGAAGTAGATGAACATAAGAAAAATCTTGGAAATATTTTCTGAATTGGGTTGCATGTGACCCTGCCATGTTAAGCATATGAAATATAATTTATCTTTATGACTTAATTAAGGGGAACATTCATTATTATTTGGTGCTGTAATAGCTGTGCTCTTAAAGATTTTACCTGCTTTTAATTGTGTTTCTCTCTATTAATAATGGTGTTTCCCCTTCATATCTTCATGCTATCAAAGTACCTGCTTCCAGCATGGGGCTTTTCATCTGAGCTTGTTAGAATTGTCTAAAATTCTGCAGCAAGCAGTATGAATAAAAAAGCCAGATGACCAGGGACCTGTGTATCACACCTATAATCCTTTCTACTTGGGAGGCTGAGATATGGAGGATTGCCATTTGAGGCCAGCCCAGGCAAATAGTATAAGACTCCATCTCAACCAATAGTTGGGTGCATTGGTATCGCCTGTCATCCCAGCTATGCAGGAAGCTGAGATAGGGAGAATCCATAGTCCCAGGCCAGCTCGGACAAAAAAAAAGTTCCTAAGAGCTCATCTCAATGGAAAGAAGCTGGATGTGGTGGTGAGCACCTGTCGTCCCAGCTATGCCTCAAAGCGTGAAACAGGAAGATCATGGTCCAGGTCCGGCTGGGCATAAAACAAGACCCTGTCTCCAAAATAACCAGAGCAAAAAGGGCTGGAAGTGCACCTGCTTAGCACACAATTAATTCCTGAGTTCAAACCTCAGTACCACCAGAAACAAACAAAAAAGCCAGATAACAAGCCGGAGGTTTTTGTACTTCACTTTGGGTGCACAGCCACATCCCCTGTCGGTGAGGTTGCAGTGTGCAGGTGCACCAGCCGTGGGATGTTAGCACTGTTGCCCTTGTGACCTCTGGGCTCTTGCCCTGCGCCCTGCTGATGCCCCACCCTCAATGAAGTGATGTGATTGAATGTAGGAGACAGCTTTCCTCAGCTGTCTGCTGAATCAGTAGATAATGACTTTGCTGTCCGTGGGGATGGACAGTAAATAGCTGGGTGTCAAGGCCTTGAGCAGAGGCTGTTGGCGAGATGACAAGAAGACATGCCATCTCTGTTCTTAACATGTCAGTATCGAGAGTAATTTATAAAATGTGCATCTGTCTGCTTTGTGGGTTTCACTAATAGGAAAATCACTTAAAGTACAGGAAAGTGGAAATATTGGAGAGTAATTGAGATTATTTACGCAAAAGACGTAGTTTATGCAGCTGGATAGTCCCCCTGTGTGCTTACATCTGCATGAAAACTGACTAAAGAGTGATGACAAAGAGGACAGCCACAATAAAATCTGTAGTGGTTAATTGTGGCCAATAAAAAATTCATTCATTTTTGCTCAGAAATGTTCTAGGTCAGCTGACACAATCCAGGCTGACACAAGTTGATGGCGTGTCTTTTGACATCATTTTATTGTACTGAGCTATTGCATAATTTCAAAATTAAATTCCAATTTAGCAGTTTTAAGGAGAGAGCACAGAGAGCTAACCACGTGATTGTCTTAGCGGGTTTTCAGCATGATTGCAAAGACATCCTAGTTAGGAGGCATAAAATGTGCTGTGGTAGAAAGAATTGTAGAGAATGTGCCAGACATTCAATTTTGTGGTCATTTGTTCAGTCAGCAAACATTTGTGGTGCCTCTTCTTAGTGCTTCCACATCTTTCATGCTGCCTTTCTCATTGCTTTATAACATCTCTTTGCTTTGTGTTTATCTTTCCGTTTATACTGGCTGTAGGTGTCTTACTCATATTTTTATTGCCAATAACTAGGGCAGGTCTGGTGCCCAGTAAGTTACTCAAAAAAATTTGTTTAATAAATAAGTGAATGATTATGACTGATGGCGAGCTGGGAGTGTGACTTTGTGGTGGAGCCATTGCCTGGCATGCTTGAGGATCTGAGTTTGACACCCACCATTGAATGAAAGAAAAAATGTGAATGAATGATGGCAACATGATTCTCTTGAAGTACTGACTTCTATTTAGAGCTAAAATCAAATTACTTCCACCCAGAAATTAAACATGAGCTTTTTCCTGTGCAGTACTTGTGGCAGTTTGCTCTTTGCAGAGCCATTCCTGAGTAAACCCGGTTAGGTTTCCATTCATGAGCAGTGTCTAAGAAGGACCCATTCATTCATTAGGCTAACACCACGAAAGGAGCATTGTGTAGCGTTGGCAGAACACATGCTCTGACCACCCAGCTTTTCACTGTCTAGGGCTTGGCTCTTTTAACAGAACCAGCGTTATGACACATATCTGATGGTATTTGAGTTTGTTGCTTACAACCGGGGAGGGCACTGACTTCCATACAACTGGTTTTCAGAGTAGCATTCTAAGATACATACAATAGTATAAAATTGCCTTAGGTATTGATACATAGGTGCAGATCCATACATTCTTGGATAAGTGGGGGTTATAGAAAAAGTTATACAAGGAATTTTCAGTAAAATTGAGCTTTGTAGCAATTAGTTCTGAGAAATAGGTTCATTTTAAGACACTGTGTTCCACAAATCCGGTACATTAGATTTAGCTTGTCCTTTAATGCAAGAATGTAAGAAGTGTTCCAGGAGGTCCTCAGAGCAGATTGTTTGGCTTAGATTCAGAGTCTGATAGACATTTGTGGGGTCCTTTTGAGGTGAGCTGCTTAGCTAAAGGTCATAGCCTCCAGAGATGACCGTGTTTCCATGAGCTGACACAGCGTAACTGGTCACAAATAATCAAACCTCTTCCTTTGTACGAAGGTTAACATCACTTTATAATAACTTTTATTATAAAAGTCAGATAACCAGTGTAAAAGTTCTTCAGAGGGTGAACAGTTGGGGAAAAGTGAGTTGAAATCACCTGTGATCTTAATAATGTATTCCAGCCACTGCTGGAATTCTGGCATTTTGCTGTCTGCAGTTTTCCTTCTGCATGCCCTTTTGTGGTCTTGTTTCTGTAGCAGAGGACAGTTATAATAAGGTGCCCTTTTTTATTTTTCCCTCTTAACAATATCATCATTTGCAAATTCTACAAAAACCTATTTTTTTTATTCAGCCGCCCAACCTTCTAGATTAATCACCTCTTAGATGTCTTAGTTACTACGCAAAGAAATACTTCAGCAAAGCACTCTTTATTTGTTCAAAATTTGCATACTTTACTGTTCCTGCTATACTTCCTGCTGTCTATATAATCCTGATAATAACAGCAGACATTGACCATCTGCACAGGACATCACATTTCATCCTTAAACAGTCCTGTGCATAAGACAGGTGGACCACTGAGTCAGGAAGTTGCACGTTTTGAATTTGAACCCTTTGCTGCTATCATCTCCGATGCCTCTCATGGTGAGGTTTTGCCTTTTAGATTTTAGATCAAAAATATCTGACTTCATGCCCACTGGGGAATCTTTTTGTCTCTCTGGCTAGTTTAGTTTCTGGGGCACATGTGTGTGATTCTTTCTAGTCACAGTAACCAAAATGGCAAACAACATTCCCAGTACAGGGACTGCATTATTTAATGAATGGAGTGCTTTTAAAAAGAAAAAAAAAATTTTTTTTAGAATTCTTCTCAATGGTGGTCATGTAAGCTATAGTTGGACATAATTTCTAGATTTGACTTCCATTTTCTTTTTCTGATTTTTAACTAATCCTGTGTGCTGTATCTGACAGCTTGAATTACTTGAGTTATCAGATTAAAGTAGTCTTATAATAAAGTACTGAACTAAAAAGTAAATCTCATTTAATTACATCTGTTTATTTTGCAGGTCACGGAACAAAAAACCAAAGGTAAGATTCTCCCCTAACCCCCAAACTCATTAGAACCTTTTGTGTTTAGATTTCCAGTGTTGCTGACTCAGCCTCCAATCCACATAAAAGAGAGTGGGTGTGGCGTAATTAAGGTGGGTTGTTTGAGCTCACTGAAGAGCAGTAATGACAAATTAAAAATACTGGTAGTAGTGATTCTAGTTGGGCTTAAATTTTTTAGGAAGCAGAAGAGTACTTTGTTTTAAAAGTATATGAGTCATGATTTTGAACTGAATCTTTTGAAAATTTTTCATAGAGCAGTAACACAAAACACCAGCTCTGAATTTCAGGGAGGAACTGCAGAAGGTGGTTAACCACCTTTGATCCACGACATGCATTGAGTCTGAAAATGGAATGTTCACAGTGTCTTCTGAGCTAGAACTTAGAAGATGCTTTTTTAAAAGGATAACATTTTGAGTAGGTTAACTCTTTGAAAATAGTGTGATGTATTGCAGACAGAAGCAGGTGATCCACAGGTCATTCTCAGCCTAAAGGGCAATGTCTTTTTTGGTCCTTTTCTCTTACTAGTTTTGGTTATGTAGTTTTGTCTGCTTAGTTTAGTGCTCCTTAAGAATAGAAGGCTTTATTCCTTGACATAGCTCCTGTTGTTGCCCACCTAAGTAAGTGGTTCCCAGTTAGGTATGATTAGGAATTACTTGCATAGAGTTGTCAAAATGCACAAGCCCAGGCTATTGCCAAACCTTCACTGTCCCAGACTGCAGCCCTAACAGGTGGATTTTGAAAAGCTCTGTAGGTGACCCCAGTAAACACTGCCTTGGGTGAAGGAATCAGATGTGACTGAACCTAAAGGAGGATAAAGGTGATGGAGAGGTCAGGACTTGATGAGAAGCCTTCTAATGTTGGTTTCTCTGTTGTTCTGTTTTGTTGGACAAAATGTGTCACACAGTGATGAAAGACTAATAAAGATTGTTTCTAAGGAGATTTAGTTATGGAAAACAAATTCTCAGGTAAGCAGATACTATGTAATATATTTCCAATCAAAAGGCAATTCAAAGAACAACGTAGCCTGAGACTTTGTAGTGATTTAGAAAATCAACTGAGAGAAACCATTATTAGCTATAATTATCTTAATTGACTAAAGAGGTTATGGTTCTCCTCTTGTATATTAGCCAGTTCCCAACTCTGAAGCAGGCTTTCTTTCAGAAATATCTTTTTGTTTTTTGTTTTGTTTTGTTTTGAGATAGGGTCTCTCTGTGTAGCCTAGGCTGGCTTCAAACTTTCCATCCTCCTGCCTCACCCTCTTGCATCTTGAGATTACAGGCCTGTGCCACCACACCTGGCTCTGGAACTATTTGTAAATTACTGGTTTAAAATATAAATTACACTTTGCTATACAAAAAGTGTTATTTGTAATGGTAAAGCGTCCATATTTTTAAATAATTTTTTTTGACAGTACTGAAATTTGAACTCAGAACCTTACATTTGCTAGACATGTGCTATCCCACTTGAGCCATACTCCCAGCTCCAATGTCCATGTTTTCTAAACCAACATACTGTCTAGGAAAGGACTTGGGCACTTAAATTATTATAGGACTTCTTGATGGTTTGTGAGTACAAAGGATGAGAAAATTGGTGTTTTCCTGGACAAGCCGTGCTCTGTGACTGCTGGACCATTGTGGCTGGGTTCCTAGGTCTTGGCCCCAAGTTTAATGCTTATGAAGCCAAGTTCTGGTTGTACTATAGAATCAGTGGCATTTCTATTAGAAAGAAGAAAATCCATTAGACATTTTTCTTTTAAAAAAGAATTTTGGTTTTATTTATTAACTGGTCCCAGGTCTGTTCTCAAACACATTCATTTTTCCTCTGCCAAAGTCTTAAAAATCAAACTTGCCGTTCTACTTACTACCTAATTTTCTTTCCAGTCAGGGTCTTTTTCATGCCTACCATACCATAGATGAAAAATACTTCAGTTTCCATATTCTCCTCCCTCAATCAAAAAATAAAGTCAGATAATCCTAAAGAGAGCTGAGAACCTGTTTCAGATCTCCTTAGGCATTTAATTGCTGGAACCAGGGAGTAGCAGGAAGCAAAAATAAAAATTATCGCTGAGGTGTGTCAGACTGTAAGTGAAGGGAGACACTCCCCTCTCTAGTTTTTTTTTTTTTTTTTTGCCATTTTTACAGTCATCTCTTCATCTTTGTTGAGTACTTTGCATCTCATTCTTCCTCTCTTCCCTCAGCTGACATTTCTGGGTCCCATTCCTCTCCTCTGGCAATGTTCCCTTAACTCTAAGTCTACCCCTCTTTCCCCAACAGAACCTATAAGAAAAAAGAAAAGATTGTGTTGGTGTCGAGTCTTGAGTTGTACAGAGGACTGAAGTAAGATTTTTCTGTATTTCAGAGAAAAAATAGATTCGTTATGTGCTTTTCCTTTATCTGCCATCATTATTTAAAAAACAAACAAGCAAAAACATTGTAAAATTCTGAAGCGCAGAGTAGGACAGAGATTTTAACTGAAGTTCTGTGAGGACATGGACCAGAGCTAGACTGTCACTCAAGTAACAAAGAAGAAAAAACCTTTAAGGCAGAAGTTCAGATCCTCCTTCGTGGCTATTAGGCTTAGAATCAAGATTTTAAGGAATTGATGTAATAGATGAGATTTAACAAGTTAAAATTTAACAGGGATGAAGGATAAGATTATGATTAAGAAATCCAATTGCATAGACTGCGTAATGGAAGACTTCGGATGTACCAGTTTAGCCTTATTAAAAGTGTTAGGGTAATGATTGCCTTAATGAAAGTTATCAGTATGAAATAACTGGTTTATAAACCCTACATGACCGTAATCTGCATTAAGAGACATACAGTGTCCAGTTAGGCAGTGAACACCACACTATGGAAAGGAACAGGAAACAAACACTGTGGACTGTGGGCAGTTTGGGCCAGGTTGGTCAAAGAATTTGTTACCTGGGGTTGTTTAGCTCTCGGGAAGGCTTCCCACCTGGGAAACCTCAGTTAACTCTGTCTTCAAAGCTTTGAAGGGCTCTGATGTCTGATGCTGAACATTTCCTTAGAAAATATCTGTCCTGTGTTTTTTTCATTGAGACTTATTCTGACCCCAAAAGTACCAATGGTGAGTCAGAGAAATGGAGAAAAGCCTCTAGTTCAGTGAGTCAGTTAAATTTTTTAGATATTGTATCAGACCCCAAACTCTTAAGTTGATACAAGAAAGAGTAGGAAATACTCTGGAGTTAGTAGGTATAGGTAAGAACTTTCTCAATGAAACCCCAGCAGCACAGCAACTAAGAGATAGCATAGATAAATGGGACCTCATAAAACTAAAAAGCTTCTGTTCATCAAAAGAAATGGTCTCTAAACTGAAGAGAATACCCACAGAGTGGGAGAAAATATTTGCCAACTATACATCAGACAAAGGACTGATAACCAGAATATACAGGGAACTTAAAAAACTAAATTCTCCCAAAACTAATGAACCAATAAAGAAATGGGCACGTGAACTAAACAGAACTTTCTCAAAAGAAGAAATTCAAATGGCCAGAAAACACATGAAAAAATGCTCACCATCTCTAGCAATAAAGGAAATGCAAATTAAAACCACGCTAAGATTCCACCTCACCCCTGTTAGAATAGCCATCATCAGCAACACCACCAACAACAGGTGTTGGCGAGGATGCGGGGAAAAAGGAACCCTCTTACACTGTTGGTGGGAATGTAGACTAGTACAACCACTCTGGAAAAAAATTTGGAGGCTGCTTAAAAAACTGAACATCGATCTACCATTTGATCCAGCAATACCACTCTTGGGGATATACCCAAAAGACTGTGACACAGGTTACTCCAGAGGCACCTGCACACCCATGTTTATTGCGGCACTATTCACAATAGCCAAGTTATGGAAACAGCCAAGATGCCCCACTACTGACAAATGGATTAAGAAAATGTGGTATCTATACACAATGGAATTTTATGCAGCCATGAAGAAGAACAAAATGTTATCATTCGCTGGTAAATGGATGGAATTGAAGAACATCATTCTGAGTGAGGTTAGCCTGGCTCAAAAAACCAAAAATCCTATGTTCTCCGTCATATGTGGGCATTAGATCAAGGGCAAGCACAACAAGGGGATTGGACTATGAGCACATGATAAAAGCGAGGGAGGGGTGAGGATAGGTAAAACACCTAAAAAACTAGCTAGCATTTGTTGCCCTTAACGCAGAGAAACTAAAGCAGATACCTTAAAGCAACTGAGGCCAATAGGAAAAGGGGAACAGGTACTAGAGAAAAGGTTAGATCAAAAAGAATTAACCTAGAAGGTAACCCACGCACAGGAAATCAATGTGAGTCAATGCCCTGTATAGCTATCCTTATCTCAACCAGCAAAAACCCTTGTTCCTTCCTATTATTGCTTATACTCTCTCTACAACAAAATTAGAAATAAGGGCAAAATAGTTTCTGCTGGGTATTGAGGCGGGGGGGGGGGGGAGAGGGAGGGGGCGGAGTGGGTGGTAAGGAAGGGGTGGGGGCAGGGGGCAGAAATGAACCAAGCCTTGTATGCACATATAAATAATAAAAGAAAAATGAAAAAAAAAATTTTTTTAGATATTGTGTTTCACAGCAGTAGTTCATAACCCATGGGCACATATCTGAAGGACAGCATCTCCTCTCTCCTTACCTGGGGTTATGGAGCTTTGCGGTACATTGGCTACAACTCTGTCTTCTGAACTTATTCTAGAAGGCATATTACAGTGAGTGCACAGTGGTAGTTGGGATAATCTTGAGTCTACTCTAACTTGTTATTTGGAAAGGTTTTTTCCCCCACTGAGATAATTTAGAAACTACCTGCAGCACCCTTCACACCTTGTAGAGATACCGATGTTCTGCTAGAATTCTTGTTCAGAAGCAGAACTGGCTGCTTCTGAGAAAGTGAGTGGATGTGAGGTATTAAAGACCTATGGCTTAGGTAAGTGAGCACAAAAAGTCCAGATGGGAAGTGATGAGGACTTTACCTGGTTAGGAGCAGTGGTGGTAGAGAGGAAGGAAGGAATTGGGGAGATGCTTAAGTTCAACTTCACGTTGATGGAGAATGGTAAGGGTGTTGGCAGCAGTAGATTGAGAAGTCTTAGATGTGGGTGATGGCATCATTTTGCTAGGAGATAGTGGAATTCAGGGCCGGGGAATGCGAGAGCTTGAGGGGAAGGGAACAGCTGAAAGAGAACTAAGTTTGAGGTACTGATTTGGAAAACATTTATATAAGCAATAGCTAAAGCCTTAGCATGAGAGAATTTTTTTTGTGCTCAATTATCTTAAAATGTGAGAAGGGTGCAAGTCCCACCTTCACGATGGTTTTTTGTTTTGTTTTGTTTTTTTTCTTTTTTTGGTGGTATTGAGTTTTGAACTTGGGGCCTTGTGCTTGGTAGACAAGCACTCTATCACGTGAGCCATTCCCCCAAACCCTTTTTGCTTTGGGGATAGGGTCTCATGTTCATACCTAAACTGGACTGGCTTAAGCTTCCCATGTAGCACAGGTGCTCACCACCACACCCAGCTTCTATTGGTTGAGATTAGGTCATGAACTTTTTGCCCATGCTGGCCCAAACCAGCACCCTCCAGATTTTCGCTTCCTGAGTGGCTAGGTTTACAAATATGAGCTGCCATGTCCAGCTGATTTTTTTAAGGCATAATTCCTCATCAAATTCAACTGCCACTTTGCAGTTATGATTAAGAAGATAGTCAAAAGCAAGGATTGCTGGTTATGTATGACCCATGGGCCCAATGTGACTTGACTGTTTTTGTACTGCCTGTGAGCTAAGTAAGTTCTTTATGTTTTTCAATTATTGGGGGGAAAAGTGCATTATCTCATGTTATATAAGAATAATATAAAATTCATATTTCAGTCCATAAAGTTTTATTGGAAGACTGCAACACTTTGTGTACCTATTATCTGTGAGTGCTTTTGCTGTGTAAGTACAGAGTTGAATTGTTGCAACCAAGACCTTATAGCTAATGAACCCTAAATATTTACTACCTAGCCCTTTACAGAAAATTTGTTGACCCCTGACCCTCTGACCCACAGAGGAAGAGAGAAGTGCTGAAAAGATAGCTAGAGAGAGTAGAGGGTGAGAATGACCAGTAGTATCCGGAACTGCAGATGAGTTAGAAGACAAAAAGGTCCAGCAAGTTCCCAATGCCTGTTAGACTGACATTAACTCACCAGTGGTGACTTAATGAAGAGGGAGATGTTGAAGGCAAAAGCCAGTGTGTGTTGGGTTGAAGTGTGAGTGGAAGGAAAAGGAGTACAGACAGTGCTTTGAGGTCACTGAAAATTGTTTAAGATGTTTTGGCCGCTCACTGTGGGTCAGTCTTTTGAGGTCTTAAATTGTCAACCTGAAATAGTGTCCTTTCTAGGCCTCATTTGTATTTTAACTTTGACTTTAAAAACATTTCTAGATGATGATTTTTCCCTACTTGATAACCATTAAAATAGTTTAAAAAAATAGTTTGTATTGGTCCTGTGTAATTGTTAGATTTATCATGTATATAAACCTAAAATGTTTAGAAGCTTGCCTGTTTCAGAAATTTGTTAAAGAATGCATTTATCTGAAAAAGTAGCAACTTACTGATGTTTCTCTGAAATAGAAATTAGAAGTTCAAACTGTAAGATAGGAGAAATGGGTTAAGATAAAGGGGATTGGGAGAAGGAAAGACTTAGTCATGAGATTATGTAAATGGTTTTTAGAAGTAACTGAGTGGAAATTAGAAAATTGGATATGCAGGATTTTTCCCAATGTTTTTGTCTCCTGTGATACAGAGACCGTATTTAAAGCCACAAATTTTTTTCTCTGGGAAATAAGAAACTGTGACCTTATGTTAAGCAGCTCATCTTTGGAAATATTTGTGCTACAACTTACAAATAATTAAGATTCAGAAAAGAGAGGGCCTGAAAAGTAACACTTTCAGACTTGATAATTTTTCTCTCTTCTGTTGTCATCTGACATTCTGGAGCAGTTCAAGGTACACAAACTGATTCTGAAGTCTTAACTTGGGGAATTGGCATTGGACCTGACCTTCTCCTAACAGCTGCTTATCTCTGATAAGTGTCAAGAATTTTGATGGACTTAAAGTTCTTGAATGTACAGAGAAGTATTATCAGAGAGATTGAGTAAGAATCCACTTGGTCCCTGAAGCACAGTTAACCTATGACTCAGATGTCCTGTAGGGTTTTTCTGACTGTGTCCTAGAATTTTGAATGACTGATCTCCTGAGGCAACACTGTGTTAGAGGGAAAATAACCTTATCATATAGAATCCATTCTCTGATAAGATGGTGAGAAAATGCCCTACGGAGCTTGTGTAAGGTTTCTTGCACAGTATACAGTGCTCACCAGATTTCTTTGGTTGAAACAGTGTTGAGGATCTTACAAAGTTAATCAAGCTGGAGTTTGGCCCTTGTTTATTTTAGGCTGTTCTTTGTTTTATTCTGTTTTGGGAAAATGAGTTAAGGCATGCTGACTTGGTTAACTTAAAGTGAGATTCCAGCCCTTTTACAGAGGCAGCCTCACAGAAGCATAGCTCTTCCTCCTAAAAACCAATTTTGAAGAATCCACCCAGCCTTTGTCAGCTTCTTGCTTATTCTCATAAAGGAAAAGGAGATTGGTATTGCCCTGTGGAATCTTCCAGAAACAGAAAAGGAATCATTAAAATAATCTTTATTCATTCATTTACCACTTATTTGTCCATTGGCTAGTATAGGCCCTGTGGAGGGAACTATATTAACACTAGATAATGATGGGCTTTTGAGTCACAGGTTTATTCTGCTCATCACATTATGGATCCTCTCACACACATCCCTGAGGTCAGGACTGCCTTGTGATTGGCTAACGGTAGACATACGGTTGCCTATAACTTACTTCAGGTACCTGCTCTTTCCTGCTGACACTCAACAGCATTCACTAATGTCCAGTGTGGAATAGATTGGGCCCCCGATTTCTGATGATGTATTTCTCTCCTCATAAAGGAACAGGTTAAATGGTAACATGCTGGCCCAGCATTATTCTGGGGGCAGGGATTTGGGGCTTAAATTACTTCTGTCATACTGCCTGCCTCTTTGTCAGGCAGATTTTCTTGGGAAGGGTAATATCTTTTGCTTAGATGAAGGAGGGAGATGCAGATCTAAGAGAACCCTCTGTGTATGGTTAAGGAGAAGAAGCCAAAGGCATCTGGCAGAGTGGAGCTTCATGGTTGCTAATGTATGTTTTGTGCTGTTTGCCATTTTAAAACTCAAGGTAAAAAATTATTTTAAGTAAATAGGAAAAATACCCCATTTTGAAATTTTTATATTAATGAAAGAGCTAGCTGGGTGTGGTGGAGTACACCTGCAATCCCAGCTACTAGGGAGACATGAGTAGGAGAACCTCAAGTTCAAGGCCAGCCTGAGCAAAGTTAGAGAGACCCTGTCTCAAAAACAAACACAAACAAAAAAGGCTGGGGGTGTGGCTTACGTAGTAAAGTGCTTGGGGTTTAAGCTCCAGCACCACCAAAAAAACAAAAAAGGATAAAAATTAATTTTTGATAAAAGCTAGAAGATTTCTAGGGTTTTTTCTAATACACTGAAAGCCAAGCAAACCTTTATATTTTGGTGGCTGTAGAAACCAAAGCCAAGTCAAATTTTGCAGTTCTCTAGGCCTGAGGCTCTCTGTACAGGTTTACTCTGTGCCTTCCAGAAAAAAAGATAAATGATGAGCCCTGACCTTGAGGAATTTATGACTAGTGAGAGAGAGGGACCTGAAAATGAAGCATTTCATTCTACCCAGATCAACTCAGTGGTAGAAAGGATTAGCAGCATTTTGTAGGAACACAGAAGCTGATTAGCTGTCCCTGTCCAGGGACTTCAGGAAAGGTTCCCGAAGGTCAACTTTTACATGAAGGGGAGGGGCTCCAGACTAAGTGATCTCGCCCTTTCCCAAGAACCCTGCCATGGCTTTTTATACCTACTAGTCAGCCATTCCAGGAATTAATTCCACTGTTGGTTTGGTAGCATGAATGATGGTTGCTTCTCTTTTCCTTAATTAAAGAAATGTAATTCTTTGATCTTTTTGTCTTTGAATTCTTGTCATCATCATCCACCACCTCCATGTTACCTTCAGTAAACTAAACATACTGACAGGAATTTGGAAAAGACTGTGTGTCCTTTGAGAGCAGAGTGAAAGGAGATTTGTAGTATTAGAAATAAGCCTTCTTAAAAACAATCTTTAGAAAACCGTATTTTATTTCATGGGCTTTCCCAACCCCTCTGTTTCAGTGCCCGAAGTGACGAAACCAAGTTTAAGCCAACCAACGGCCGCCAGCCCGATTGGCAGCTCTCCATCGCCACCAGTCAATGGTGGCAACAATGCCAAAAGGGTGGCAGTGCCGAACGGACAACCGCCAAGCGCCGCCCGCTACATGCCTCGGGAGGTGCCTCCGCGATTCCGTTGCCAGCAGGACCACAAAGTGTTACTAAAACGTGGACAGCCCCCTCCACCATCCTGCATGCTCCTTGGGGGTGGGGCAGGGCCTCCTCCCTGCACAGCACCTGGAGCAAACCCAAACAACGCACAAGTGACAGGAACGCTGCTGCAGAGCGAGAGTGGGACTGCACCAGGTAAGGCACCAGCGCCAGTTAACTGAGAGCATTGGGCTTCAAAGGGAGGGAGAGAGCATTTCCTTTGCATTAACTGGTGTGAGGTCCACAAAAAATTGGGATTATTCAAAAGACAGAGGGGATCCCAATGTGAAGTGTATGTGGATAGTTCTTTGAAACTAGGTTGTAGTGCCCGGGAACAAGAGGCCTATGATGGCTGCTGTTGGTCATCACAGCTTGGGCCTTTTCCCCCAAGTTCCTGCGTTCCACAGGTACGTGTTCAGAGAATAACTGGAAGTGGGACTTGTGTGGAGGCCTGTTGTGAATCTGCAGAAAACATGCTTATGCTTCTAGAATGCTACAAGTAGAGAGAGAATGGCCTCTTAATTATAATACAGAATCTTGGCAGGTACACCAAATAATACATGAAGGTTTCTACTAGGAGTCAGGAGAGTTTTTAATGGTTGAATACTAACTCAAGCAGTAGCAAAGAGCTTCCAGTTCCTTTTTTTTTTTTTTTTTTTTTTAAAGCTAACAGATTTCAGCTATCTCTTAATATCTTTTAAGGTTATATTAAGATTAGGAGCTTGAACATGATTATGCATTGGCAAGGCCAATGTATTAGTGATTGTCACCAATTGGATGCTTTGACTTTGGAATTTGCCTAAAAAAATCTGTCACCACCTGTTTGTATGTGAAGTAAGGATGGGAAAAAAAAAAAAACTAGTCACAGGTTTCATGCGGAGCTACATCCTCCTCACAAGGCTTTGACCAGGCCCAAAGTAGACTAGGAAAGACCGTATGGCCCTTCTTCCTGTTCCACTGTAATCAATTGCAAAAGGCAGCATGTTAGGGGACTGGACATGAGTCCAGTGTGAATCAATCTCTTATTCACATAATTAAAACCAAACAGGCCCCTAATACTCAAGGGTTTGGGATTCTGTGCTTATTTTTATATGGCCTACATAATACTCTTTTCAGTTCATATTGATTTAAAATTGCTTGGTTAAAGTAGCTAAAATGCAGCTTGGGGTTTTATTATTTTTACCAAAAGATGTCTCTTTTTGGTAAGGACAAACATGGTTTTTAAAAAGCCTGGTTTTTCTCAATAGACCTTTAAAGGCTTTTAAATTGCTTCATCTCTGGTCAAGCTGAGATTTTTATGAACTTCATTTTTTATTTGTAATAAATGTTTGCAACTTTATTCAAAAAAAGTCAACAAACTACAACAAACCCCTGTCAATAAAAGTCTTAAGTAATTGTCAAAAAATAAAGATGCTAAATTTAAAAATTATCTCATTAAAAATGCCTTTTTTTCCACCTAATATGGTAAATTCCACCAAAATATTTGCTGAGCTGGATTTATTTATCAGCTTAGTTCCTTGGGATTTATTTATCAGCTTAGTTTCTTGGGGGTAGGAGCCTATTGGTCCATGATCATTCTAAGCAGCTAGCTCAGGGCACTTGCCAGTCAGAAGAAGCTTATTGAGCAGCACTGCAATGATTAGTGTGTGGAATTCACACATTAGCAAGATAGGGTCTCTGATGAAGAGGTACTGATGTGAGGAAGGAAAGGTGTGAACACAGGGCTGTAACACTGGGTAAAATGACTATTGACAGGGAAAGATTATTTTCAAGTGGTGAGCTCAAAAACAGCCTCTTAGAAGAAATGGCACTTGAATTAAACCCAGAAAGATGACTGATTTTCACTTTGTGAATTCAGGAGGAAAAACAATAGTTGCCTCATGGACTGATGCCAGGGTGAGAAGGCACAGTTGTGGAATGTAGTCATCTACGTAGAAAGTTGTAGAAGATAAAACTGGAAAGTTTGGTTGGCCCCAGGTCATGGAGCATCTTAATCAAAGCTAAGAAACTAGCGGGGTGCCAGTGACTCACACCTGTAATCCTAGCTACTCAAGAGGCAGAGATCAGGAAGATCACAGTTCGAAGCCAGCCTGGGCAAATAGTTCGTGAGACCCTATCTCAAAGAAAACCCATCACAAAAAAAAGGGCTGGTGGAGGGACTGAAGGTATAGGCCCTGAGTTCAAGCCCCACTACTGCAAAATAAAAAAAAGAAGAAGAAGCTAAGAAACTGGTGAAGGCTTTCATATAGCAGTGATTGACTCAGAGAGGGGTATGTTTAGAAAAATTACTTCATCCAGAAGTGTTGGGGTGGATTGGAAATGCAGAGCAAGTTTGGGCTGCTATAGCATTCGTTTTAAAAAACAAGAAGGGGGAGGGGGGCCGTGGGCAGGGGGGAGAAATGGCCCAAACAATGTATACACATATGAATAAATGAATGAACAATTAAAAAAAAAAGAGAGAGAGAGAAACAAGAAGGACCTTCTCTAGCAGTAGGAATGGCAAAGAGGTGAGTATTGCTAGATGATATGGAATTTGACTTGGCAAATATAACAGTGAGCCAATGAAGGAGCAGAGGTGACTACCAATAGTTGTGACATAGTCAACCAAAGCGAGTAACTGGGTGAAGAAACCAGTGATGGTGGTAGGGAAGGTCTGACAAGCTGTCCTGGGGCAGCTCCAAGTATTTAAGGTAATTCTTGGGCAGCTATAACTGATCACATGATCTCTTTCTTAGAGTCAACCCTTGGAGGTGCTGCTGCTTCAAATTATGCAAATTCCACTTGGGGCCCGGGAGCCTCCTCCAACAACAGCACCTCCCCCAACCCAATTCACATCTGGGACAAGGTGATTGTAGACGGGTCTGACATGGAAGAGTGGCCTTGTATTGCCAGCAAAGACACTGAATCTTCTTCCGAAAACACCACCGATAACAACAGTGCCTCAAATCCTGGTTCTGAGAAGAGCACTCTGCCAGGAAGCACCACTAGTAACAAAGGCAAAGGGAGCCAGTGCCAGTCTACAAGTTCTGGGAGTGAATGTAATCTTGGGGTTTGGAAATCCGACTCTAAGGCTAAATCTGTTCAATCTTCCAACTCTACTACAGAGAGCAACAATGGACTAGGAAACTGGAGGAACGTGAGTGGTCAGGATAGAATTGGACCTGGCTCTGGCTTCAGCAACTTTAACCCAAATACCAACCCATCAGCCTGGCCAGCACTGGTCCAAGAAGGAAATTCTAGGAAAGGGGCATTGGAAACGGATAATAGTAATTCCAGTGCACAGGTGAGCACAGTAGGTCAGGCATCCAGGGAACAGCAGTCAAAGATGGAAAATGCGGGTGTTAATTTTGTTGTCTCTGGCAGAGAACAGGCTCAAATCCATAACACTGATGGACCAAAAAATGGAAACACTAACTCCTTGAACTTAAGTTCACCAAACCCCATGGAGAATAAGGGAATGCCCTTTGGAATGGGCTTGGGGAACACCTCCAGGAGCACTGAGGCCCCTTCACAAAGCACTGGAGATCGAAAGACTGGGAGTGTTGGATCTTGGGGTGCAGCTAGGGGGCCTTCTGGAACTGACACAGTCTCTGGACAAAGCAATTCTGGAAACAATGGGAACAATGGAAAAGATAGAGAGGACTCCTGGAAAGGAGCTTCGGTTCAGAAATCAAGTGGGTCAAAAAATGATTCTTGGGACAACAATAACAGGTCTACGGGTGGGTCCTGGAACTTTGGCCCTCAGGACTCTAATGACAACAAATGGGGTGAAGGGAACAAAATGACATCTGGGGTCTCTCAGGGAGAATGGAAACAACCGACTGGGTCTGATGAGTTGAAAATTGGAGAATGGAGTGGTCCAAACCAACCAAATTCTAGCACTGGAGCATGGGACAATCAAAAGGGCCACCCTCTTCCTGAAAACCAAGGCAATGCCCAGGCTCCCTGTTGGGGAAGATCTTCCAGCTCCACAGGAAGTGAAGTTGGAGGTCAAAGCACTGGAAGCAACCACAAAGCAGGAAGTAGCGACAGTCATAATTCTGGCCGTCGGTCATACAGGCCCACACATCCTGATTGCCAGGCTGTCTTGCAGACTCTTTTGAGCCGAACTGATTTGGACCCCAGAGTGCTCTCAAACACTGGCTGGGGCCAAACTCAAATTAAGCAGGACACAGTGTGGGATATTGAAGAGGTGCCAAGGCCTGAGGGGAAATCTGACAAAGGAACTGAGGGGTGGGAGAGCGCTGCCACACAGACCAAGAACTCAGGGGGCTGGGGAGACGCACCCAGCCAAAGCAATCAAATGAAGTCTGGATGGGGAGAGCTCTCAGCCTCTACCGAGTGGAAAGACCCCAAGAACACAGGAGGCTGGAATGACTATAAAAATAATAACTCTTCTAACTGGGGAGGAGGACGACCAGATGACAAGACTCCTTCCTCTTGGAATGAGAATTCCAGCAAGGATCAGGGGTGGGGGGGTGGACGCCAGCCCAATCAAGGATGGACTTCTGGGAAGAATGGTTGGGGAGAGGAAGTTGATCAAGCAAAAAACAGCAATTGGGAAAGTTCTGCAAGTAAGCCTGTGTCTGGATGGGGTGAAGGAGGGCAGAATGAAATTGGAACCTGGGGTAATGGTGGGAATACAAGCCTAACTTCAAAAGGTGGGTGGGAAGATTGCAAAAGATCCCCAGCATGGAATGAGACCGGCAGACAGCCCAATTCCTGGAATAAACAACACCAACAGCAACAGCCACCGCAGCAGCCACCGCCACCACAACCAGAAGCTTCTAGTTCATGGGGAGGCCCACCGCCACCACCTACAGGCAACGTTCGACCTTCTAATTCCAACTGGAGCAGTGGGCCCCAGCCTGCAACCCCTAAGGATGAGGAGCCCAGTGGTTGGGAAGAGCCATCCCCGCAGTCAATTAGTCGGAAAATGGACATTGATGATGGCACTTCAGCATGGGGAGACCCTAACAGTTATAACTACAAGAATGTGAACCTGTGGGATAAGAACTCCCAAGGGGGCCCACCACCTCGAGAACCAAACCTGCCTACTCCAATGGCCGGGAAATCAGCATCAGGTAAGCAATAAATTTTTCTCAAGGTTTTGATGAAAAAAAAATTCTAGACCAAGATATTTTTTATTGAGGAGCATTTATTCAACCTAGCTTTATTCTGAGGCTATTTCCTACAGTTCCTTCTGTTGCTAAGAAAACCTCTCTGTGTGTAAGATGCTAGTGATGGCAGCTGCCGTGGGACGTTATTGTGTTCTTTCTTGCCAAAAGGAAAATCTAGCAACATTGTGTTAGTCCTAGAATTATTTTTTTGTAATTGTATTGGTCTTCAGGATCCAAAAGTTTGTCCAAACTTTGCTCTAGATTTAAACATAAAGAACTGAAGTGGTTTCAGAAGTAGACCTGCGTTCTACTCTAGTTCTACCCACAGACCAAGTACCCTTGGTACTTCTCACTTCCCAACCCAGGGGAATACTGCGTGCTTGCCAAGTGCTCCACTTGTGAGCCATAGCCCAAGTCCTTCATGTACTTTTGAGCTTTCCATATTGGCACATCAAGTTCTTTTAATTGCTCATATAGTATTCTATAAGGGACTCACAATTGGTCTAACCTGTCCCCTTCTGATAGGTATTTAAGTTGGTTCCACATTGTCTCTAACAGTGTCGCAGTGTTGTTCTTCCAAAAGCCTCATAATGCTGTAGCAGAGCTGGTATCTGGACCATTGGAGTCTCTGTCCAGTGATTTTTAGTGATTACCTCTAGAAGGGACTGTACTTTGTAGAAGAAATTGCTAGAACACTTAGTACTGAGAGTTAACCTCTGTTCCCTTACTGTTTGAATAGGAAACCTCATATTTTTAACTTACCATATCTAATAAGTTACTGATAACTGATAATTTCATACTCAGTTTCTCATGAATGTCCCCAAAAAGCATGTAGTTCCCCAAGCTAAGAGGATATACTTTTAAAGTTTTGTTTTTGTTTTTGTTTTAGTTGAAAGCAATCACAATATTTATAATCAATTTTTCACTCCTCAAAGTAAACCTAGTATTTAGTGAATGATGTTCAGACCACTTGGGGCTGGGGATGTAGCTCAGTGATAGAGGGCTTGCCTGACATGCTCCAGGCCCTGGTTCAATCTCCAGCACTGAAGAAAAAAAAAAAAAAAAAAGTTGGGGGTGGTGGTGAGGGAAGGTGGGAGGGAAAAAAGAAATTATGACCACCTATAAATTGATTACTTTTAACTAGTTTCTTTTTTTTTTCAAAAGTTGATAAGAATCAGGAAAGAAATGAAGATTCTTTAACTCCCTATCTAGAATAAAACCTAAAATTTTTTAAAATTATATTCACATAAGAAAAGAAATAAAAAATTATATTCACATAGTAAGACCTTGAAACTATACAGAAAAGCAAAAGATAATAAATAAGAAAATACCAACCCTTTGGGTTTCTCCCCATAGGTAATCTCTTAGAAGTTTGTGAGCGGTTTTTTTATTTTTCTTCGGTTTGGGGGCAGGGAGGAGGTTGGTGGTACTGGGGTTTGAACTCAAGGCTTCACGCTTGCTAGGCAGGCACTTTGCCACCCAGAGGTTTTTATTTTATCTACAGAAAAAAGTACCTATCCTTTAAAAATTGTACCAAAAAGATACTGTATTATCTGTAGTGTTCTTCATCCTGCTTTTTAGGGGAGGGCCATTTTTAGGGTTTGAACTCAGGACCTCGCACTTGCTAGGCAGTTGCTCTACCACTTGAGCCACACCCCCAGCCCTTTTTGCTTTGGCTATTTTTGAGATAAGGCCTTGGGTTTGTGTCCAGGTAGGCCTGGACCTCAATGCTCCTCTTTAAGCTTCCTGCATTAGCTGCGATGACAGGCCCATGCTACCATGCCCAACTTTTTAAAATAGTTTTATTGTATTTTTGAAATAGCTATGTCCAGTTTTTTACTGGTAGAGATCGGGGTCTCACGAACTTTTTGCCCAGGCTGGCCTTGAACTATGATTCCCCCCAGTATCTACCTCCTCTCTAAATAGCTAGGACTATAGGTGGGAGCCACCATTCTGGGCTGTATCTTGCTCTTTTTGTGTGTGGTACGGGGCTTGAACTCAAGGCCTGCACCTTGAGCCACTCCACCAGCCCTTTTTTGTGATGGGTTTTTCAAGATAGGGTCTTGCAAACTATTTCCTGGTGCTGGCTTCAAACCACAATTCTGACATCCTTCACCTGAGTAGCTAGGGTTACGTGCCCAGCTTCATCTTGCTTTTTACATCTACTCTTTTTTTTGGTGGAGGGGAGGAGTGTTATGGATGGAGCTAACCCAGGGCCTGTGCGTGCTAGGCAAGTACTCTACCTCTGAGGTAGATCCCTAGCTCTTTGTGTACTTTTAAACTTTTCATATTACCATTGACAGTTCTGTCTTTTAATTGCTTCATTTTATGGGGGACCACAATTGGTCTACCTGGCCCCTGCCCCCTTTTCGTGATGGTAATAGGTTTAAACTCAGGGCCTCATGCTTGCTGGGCAAGTACTCTACACCCAAGCCCTTTTTTTTTTATTATTGTTCTATTATTCATATGTGCATACAATGCTTGGGTCATTTCTCCTCCCTGCCCCCACCCCCTCCCTTACCACCCACTCCACCCCCCAAGCCCTTTTTTGACTGGCGTCCACCTCAGACTGTAATCCTCCCAATCTCCGCCTCCCGAGTAACTGGGATTATAGGTATTAGCCTCTGTACCCCAGCCTACTCTATCCTTTCTGATGATACTTAAATTGCTTCCAAATTTTTTCTAACAGAGATGCAGTGAACGTTGGTGAACATGTGGTTTCATCTACTTTGACATGTATATCTATGGTGTTTCCTGGCTGTAGAGTTACTGGGACTCTTAAAAAGTGTCATTGTCAAATGCCCTCCATAAAGGCTGCCAAGAGAATATAGGTGTGTCTGCTAGTGCCGCCTTCACCCCCATTAGATGTTAGGTGTTTAGCAGGTCATTCTTAAGAGACAAATTTGTTTTTTACAGTCTGGAGCAAAAGCACACCACCTGCTCCAGATAATGGGACGTCAGCCTGGGGTGAGCCAAATGAAAGCAGTCCTGGGTGGGGTGAGATGGATGATGCAGGAGCATCGGCCACAGGTTGGGGGAGCACACCCACCAACGCTCCCAATGCCATAAAGCCCAGTAAGTAGACCACATTTTTAGTTGTGAGGGATTCTTTGTTAATTAGGGAGTCAGGCATTTTGGTGAGGGCTGTTTAGTGTTTAAACTGTTGATTCAATGAAATTCATGATCTCAAACATTAAATAGTAGCAAATGATGGTAATTTTTCTTAGCATGTGTTAAAATGTTTACAATGAAAGAAAAGTCATAAATTAATATTGTTTATTTTATTTATTTATTAATTATTTATTTATTTGGCAGTATTGGGGTTTGAATTCAGGGTCTTGTACTTGCTAGGCAGACACTCTATCACTTGAGCCATACCTCCAGCCAAGTATTGTTGATTTTTAAGAAAACAGATTTGATATCTGGCCAGAAATGTAGTTTCAATGTACTATGTTTTATCTAGTAATTTAGATATGCTCACTCTGTCTAATAAGAACATTTTAGGTTTATTGAACCTGACAAAGATTTCTTCATTTCTTTTTTTTTTTTTTTTTTTTTTTTTGGTGGTACTAGGGTTTGAACCTAGGGTACTTTTTAAGTGAAGAACATCATACTTACTCATTCTAATCATTGAAAAGCTAAGCTATATTTTCTAGCTGGCTATGTGCAGTCATTGTAATTTGCAAAACTCCATAGACTCATGCTATGGAATGTCTCATTGGAAGTTCCTGAATTGAAAAATTCAATTTCAGGTGTCATTTCCACTTGTTTGTAAGTTTCAATATGGCTTTTCTACCATACAGCAGATTAAAGGTTTCTTTGTGCAGCTAAGATGAACCCCATGGAAGGGCCCTCATTCACCTGGGCCTACTGTGGGGTAGGATGCCATAATTAGAGGAAATCAACCGTCCTGCAGCTGTGTAGTTGGTGGAAATCTACGTGGCTGTTGTAGACCTGGTCCAGGGGATAGCAGTAATCACTGAAGGAAGGACCTTGAAAATACATTTTCCATTTTTACACTTTGCATGAAGCTAAGTCCTATTACATGGAGAAAGGAAAGGTGTAGGCAAAAGTTTCTAAGCAAGCTGGGCACTAGTGGTTCACACCTGTAATCCTAGCTACTCAGGAGGCAATGATCAGGAGGATCGCAGTTTGAAGCCAGCCTTGGCAAATAGTTTATGAAACCCTATCACCCCCCCAAAAAAAAAAAAAAAAAAAAAAACACAGAAAAGGCCTGGCAGAGTGGTTCAAGTAGCAGAGCGCCTCTCTAGCAAGAAGGAGGCCCTGAGTTCAAACCCCAGTACTGCCAAAAAAAAAAAAAAAAAAAAAGTTTCTAAGCAAGAGACCCTTATTCCAGACAATATTTTTGGAGGAAAATGAAGAATTTGTCCCAATCTTCTAATTGAAGGTATTTGTTTAAAGGGGATGTTGGTAGAATGGACTGAATAGTCTTCTGATTATCCCCTCCTCCTTTCCCCTCCACATTTCCCCCGTCTTACCAAAACCACTGCTTACACATTGTCTTTGCCTATGATCTCTAGTGTCATATGCATTTCAAGTATGCAGATCTAATAAACTTCAAGTTTCCATGGCTATGTGAATTTCTGTTCCCTTTTTCACATTATTTTCCTCTCTTCTTCACCCTAAACAAGGTAGACAGTTACTTTTTATCATACCTTTTGTAATGTCCATTATATACAAAGCACATACTGTACATTTAGGAGGATAAAATTAGGACCAAAGCAAGCCATGTTCATTAAGAGGAACCAGTTTCTCTTAATTGAGATGTGAATTTTTTTTTTCTTTTTTACACCTTGAGCCACTCCACCAGCCCTTTTTTTGTGTTGGGTGTTTTCGAGATAGACTCTCGAGAACTATTTGCCCGGCTGGCTTTGAACTGCACTCCTCCTGATCTCTGCCTCCTGAGTAGCTAGAATTACAGGCATGAGCCAGCGGCAGCCAACTGAGATGTGAAATTTCTTATAATATGTTCTTTTCAGTTTTGGAATTCCTGTCTACTTGGTACAGTGAGGAGAGTTGTCATTGAAGCAGAATTCAGAAGATCTTGAATATATGATCCATTGCTGCTTTCAAAAATATGAGTAATAGCATTTGCCCTGCCATGTAGATGAAGCAGACAAAATTTCAAAGATACTAAGATGCTGTATCTTTAGGGAATTACTTTTCTGGTTTTTGTTACATGTAGTTGTTGCAAAGAGTTGATTCACTCTTTCCTTAAAGATTCCAAATCTATGCAAGATGGCTGGGGGGAGACCGACGGGCCAGTCCCAGGAACTCGCCATCCCAGCTGGGAAGAGGAGGATGATGGAGGGGTCTGGAATACTGCCAGCTCTCAGGGAAGTGCTTCCTCCCACAACTCAGCAAGCTGGGGACAAGGAGGAAAGAAACAGATGAAGGTACCCTGCTTCAGAATGTTTGAGCTTGCAAACTCATTCCTAGAAGGCAGAGCTGAGAATTTCTCAGTGGAAAGGTTGAGGCAGCTGAGATCCCAAGTAAAGGGAAAAATGTTTCCTTACAAGCCAAGAACTAGTTCTCTTTTACCCCCATCTTCCTTCCTTATGACTTTGAAACATTGAACTATAGAAGGGGTACTGTGGGTAAAAAATGAAGTTTTCAAAGATAGGAGGTATCTTTCATTTTTGGTTTTCATACTATAAATTTGTTGAATGTTCTCAAGGTATGCTTTAAAAATGCTTTGTGCATTTGCATTCTGAAGCCAAAGAAGTCTTTAAATATCCATGAATATACAAAAAAGAAACCAAAGGAAGATAATAGTGGTAATATTGGCTTCTCCAGTGGTGATCAGCATGAGCATGTCTTGGGTTTATCTGCCTCAGGAAATCCCAAGGCTCAGAGCCCTTCTCCCATAAAATGAAGTCCCAGCGTTAGTCCTGCAACAGCAGCTAGGTGATTTCTCTAGGTGCATCAGGTTTCTTGTAAATTTTTCATTCCAATTCAGTTTCTCCTTAGATTTGCATATTTGTTTGTTTGCTTATTTTACAGTGCCAGGGCTCTGTGCATGCTAGGTATGTATGTGGGGTCTGGTAGAAATAAGAAATGAGAACCCATATGCTTTAATTTCAACCTGAGAACCCTGCTGCCCTATGAAGTGCTTCATAGCTAGTATTCTCTTGGGTTTCAGTTGCCTTATGCTATCTAAGCCTTCATCCCTTTGCCTGTAGGTTTTGGTCGTCCCCCCTTCCCCCCCCCACCCCACCCCCCGTGCTAGGGCTTGAGTTCAGGGCCTACATCTTGAGCCACTCCACCAGCCCTTTTTTGTGATGGGTTTTATTGAGATAGTATCTTATGGAACTATTTTCCTGGGCTGGCTTCGAACCACAATTCTCCTGATCTCTGCCTCCTGAATAACTAGGATCACAAGTCTTAGCCACTCATGCCCAGCCCATCTTTGTACTCTTATGTTGTCTGTTCAGCTTTTGTCAGTCTTTTAGACATTCACAAATAAATAGTCCAGATTAACATAGGAAAAGGTACTAATGAATCCCCACACTCAGGTGAAAACCAAGATTTACTTATGTTAATTGGCAGTTGAATGTTTTAGTTCTGGTTCCAGTAATTCAGACCACTCATAACTGAGAACCTTTAAAAAAAATTATGATAAAATTTGTCATCTTAACCATTTTTAAGTGTATAGTTCAGTGGTATTAAGTATGTTCACACACAGAATTCTTTTCATTTTGTAAGACTAAAACTCTGTACTTCCTAATCCCCCCTGCCTCCAATGAGGACTTTCTTAAAATCTACAACTAAATATAAGTACCCTGTCACTTTCAAGAGTAATAAAATAGGTACTATACAGAACTTTTACCTGTAGAGCACACAGCTTCCCAAAGCCATCATCCCCATCCTACCAAGTCCCCATCACAGACGCGGAAATGGAGCTGATGGTTGGTGCCTTGTTTAGAGGAGAAACTAGCTCATCTCATTAAAAAACAGACCCACCTTTCTGCCTTACTTAGCCTGTGAGCTCAGTGATGGTAGTGTTTTCCACAAGGCCTCTTTTGCACTAGGGAGCAATGTCCTTTATGCTGTGACATAAATAGGTAAAATTCTCCCTGAATAAGTTCATCGTGGCATCCACACAGAGAATGTCCAGTTTTAGTAGGCTCCTTTCCAAATAATGGGCAATGGCAACTGTTCTTTCTTTTCTAATACAAACAAGTGTGGAACACAAGGCGAGTAGCTACTGTAAATGGAAATGGTAGCACACAGAAATTACGTTTTATAAAATCTGACTTCTTTCCATGTGAAAAGTAAAAGCATCGTATATTTCTCTATTTACATCTAATTCAGTGAGTAGATAATGAAAACATCACTATGAGTAGGACTTATTAATCATTTAAACTAACTGACAAACTCTCCTAACAACAAAAGAGAAATAAGGTTCAAAAAGGTAAACTCTTGGTTCTACATTTTCAGTGTATAATTTGCTAATTTGCAGCACAGGAGGTTGAGCTAAATATGTGGTTCTGAGGTTACACGTTTCATTTCTGTAGTGCTCACTAAAAGGAGGAAACAATGATTCATGGATGAATCCTCTTGCCAAACAGTTTTCAAATATGGGATTGCTGGTAAGTTTTATTTTTCTCTTATGTATAATGTATCCCACATTTTAGGTTTAGTACAAATTGAAAGACCACTGCTACATGTAGTACAAAATTACAGATTTTGAAACTGGTTAAGCAATGTTCTTGATTCTTTTTTATAAGCAGTATTTGTTTTGTCTTTTATTCTTAATGACATACTCCAGTATTTAAAGGTGAGTTTTGAATTTGTTGTCTTTGTGTGCTTTTCCTTGAGAGGGTATAAAAGAAAAAGAAACTTATACCATATTCCCTGACATAATTGTACCCGTTTTCACATTATAATTTTTAAAAAGACAATAAAATGACTAGAAAAGCTATGCTAGGATTAATTATCTAGGGAATTCTTATACAGTTTTGAATTTCTTTAGCTCTTGGCAACATTATGGGGACACCCTGTCCTATTTGCCAAAAGACAAATGACTTAAGTTGGCTGTGCATTTCAAGATTTGATGACTTGACAAGTCACGAGAAGTTGTCATCATTTGGCTGCCACTCACGGAATTTGATCCTGGGCCGACTAGAACTTGAGGACAGGGTTTATTTCTCAGACAGCTGTTGAGCTATTGCTCTGTCTGTAGATGCACTAAGGCTAATTTTATGTGAAAATTGAACTTTAGCATATAGCCACAAGCAACAAATAAACCATGGTATTAAAAATGTTAAGATTGTCATCCCAGTTTAAAGTTCATTTCAGAAGAGCTAAGATAGTGCCAGTGGTAAGATGTCCTTTCACATAAATTATTGTACTTTTTCCCTGATTTAAATATGTCCATCTTTTTTTTTTTTTTTGGAGGCTCTGGGGTTTGAACTCAGGGCTTCACGCTTGCTAGATAAGCGCTCTGCCTCTTGAGCCACTCCGCCAGCCCCCCAAACATGTCCATCTTGATTCTCTCCCACCTGTTTTTTTATTTTTCAGAGTCAAACTGAAGATAATCCAAGCAGCAAAATGGATTTGTCTGTAGGTATGTATCACTCCATCTTTGGAATAGAATATAGTGGTGTTGATGATAAATTCTTGGGATCTTCTGTTCCGTTTGAGTCAAAATGATGCAGTTCAAATAATAGACATTTGTTGGGGAGAGGTTTTTTTTTTTTGTCTTTTTTTTTTTTTTTAGTGCTGGGATCGAACCCAGGGCCTCACACATGCTAGGCAAGCGCTGTACCACCGAGCTACATCCCAGCCCTAGACATTTGTTGAATGTTTATTGTGTATGAAGTTGTATGTAGAGGTTGAAAATTCATATGACTGTAAGATCCAGGAGACTGTAAAGGAAGGATGCATGCTAGATGTAAGATAGTAGAAGATGGAGGTCATTAGTTAACTGAGGAGAGGGATGTCCACCTAAAGAAGTAGCCTTGCTCAACCCCTGACAGTTGTTGCTGTGAAAGAGTGTAGGATCTGCTGGGTTGTGTTCCAGTTTTTTTCAATTGTGGCCAGATATTCAGATATATATGTTGATATCCTGATTTTTAAATACTGGGAACTAATTCAGGTTATTTTAATATGTCTGTGGTGCTGCTGGACTCCACCCTCAGGTTGCTAATTCTGATTGTTTTGTTGTTGAAAAACTCTCTTATTGCAACTAGAATAGATGTACCATCAGCCCCTAATCTCTGGGATTTTCTCAGTAATACTGTTGCTCTCTCTGAAGATCTTAAGGAGAAAAGAAAACAAGTGCTTGCTTAGCAAGTGTGAGGCCCTGAGTTTAATCCTTCCCACTCCCTCCACCCCCTCACTCCCCCAAAAAAAATAAAAAGAAAAGAAAGGCAACAATCTGAGTAATATGTAGTCTTTGATAGGCTTTCTGGGACTTTGATCATGTCAGCATATAAAAGAAAATGGATAGAGCAGTGAAAAAAAGTGGACTAATCCTTACATCTACAATGTTACATCATTCAGGTACTGTGGACATATTCAATTGTTGTTTGGCTCTTAAGCTTTAAACTTTAGGATGACAGCTGTGCCTTTTATCTAACAGATGCTGAAAGAGCAAAAACAGACAATTTCTCACACTGAGAACATTGGAATTTATGAGCAAGATGTGTTTGACAAACTACATCAATAATCAGTCTAAATATTTTTGTAGCCAGATTTGTACTGGGTTAGCCCCAAGGCTCTCTTTCAGTCTTCCATAGAAGATTGACTACCACAGATACATATTTTGTGCTGTTTTTTTAAAAATGTATCCACATGTATTCCAGGGACAAAAAACAGCAACGTGAACCAATGAGAGCTCCCCTGGTAGATCCCCAAAGAGTAGATAAAACTTATACCCAGCACTCCGGTGAACAGAGTAGACCAGGTCATTCTTGGTTCTTAAAGGAGACAGTGATTCTTAAAATTTTCACTCTATTTATGATCTTTCAGATAAGAAATTTGATGTCGACAAGCGAGCAATGAATCTCGGGGATTTTAATGATATCGTGAGGAAGGATCGATCTGGGTTCCGTCCACCTAATTCCAAAGACTTGGGAACCACAGACAGTGGGCCTTATTTTGAGAAGGTGAGTTGAGTCCTTTGTTTACAGTAATTTATTGTTTGATACATGATTCTTTGAAGAAAGCATAGAATTACTGAACTCACTGAGCAAAACAGACATCACCTGCACTAATGTGGCAACCTGAAAACAACATATATCAACAGGTGGTTGGGCAGGAGATAAAACCATCTGTCTTAGAGTGTAAGTATTATATTAAGATCTGAGGTTTGAAATGTTCATTAAGATATGAGGGATAATGGACAATCAACATGTAGAAGAAATTGTAGAGATGAATTTATTTTGAATTCTTTTTTTGTGCTGCGATGCAGCTACATATTAAATTTTGAGTCTCATAAGGCTCTTGCCTTCTAGTTTTGAAAAACCTTTATCTTTCCCACTTCCTAGTAGTTTGTATTTAGTTACAATGCTACACTTTTTCAGATTTTCAACTGCCTGATTAGAACAGGTAATTCTTATGTATTGGTTTTGACTTTTAACATGTCTAATAGAGGAGCGTAATCCTTGATTCAGAATACCAATTTGTAGCGCTTCTGGTCTTCACAAAGCAGTTAAAACCAAAACATTTAGATCTGGCTCCTTTTGACGTCATCAGTGCTGGTCCAGGCGGCCGTATATTCACAAGAAGATTGCCTTGGCTTCTGTTTCAGGAGCCACATAGCCAGAGAAATCAATATTAGATGCATAAAAATAAAGCGTCTGGCAACTGTTACCCTAGTGCAATGGACCAAATGTGTTACTAACTTAGAGGAAAAGAAAAATCAAAGAGGATGACAGATGGTGTCTTTTGAGCAAAGTGTGACTTATTATCAGATCCAGATTCCATCCTCAGTTATTGCTAATACGCTCTCACTTTGTTTATTCCTAAGTGTCTCTCTCTTTCCTTTCTTGCATTCTGTTGCTTCACTAACCAACACTCATTGTGATTGGCTAACTCCTACTACCTTTCAGCTGACTTTGCCTTTCTCCAATCAAGATGGGTGCCTTGGGGATGAGGCTCCCTGCTCTCCCTTCTCCCCTTCTCCCAGCTACAAGCTGTCTCCCTCTGGTTCCACACTACCCAACGTCAGCCTTGGAGCAATCGGCACAGGGCTCAACCCCCAAAACTTCGCTGCTAGACAAGTAAGGAGGCCTCTCAAATTTGTAACTGCTTGGCTATGGCCTCGTGTTGGCCCTGGTCTTCAGTTTATTGCATCATTTGTCTGTCTTGGGAAATTTGTTGATTACTGAATGCACAGAATGATATTAAGTGTAGGTTTTAGATATTTCAGCCCATAGAACCCATCTCTCTTCATGTTTCTGAACATGGATTTTATTTTAAACCTGTTTCTTTTGTCTTCACTTTCGGTCATGAGTTCATATTTAATAACTAAGAGGTGACAGGAAAATATAACAAGACTACCTAATTTAGCAGTACATTTGCCATTTTTAACATTAGATTGGATAGTAATAGTTCGAGGGTCTTTTCAATTTAATATGCCTACTAACTAAAAAACAGGAACAAAATTAAAGATTAATTAAAAGTTGCAGCATCTTGAATTCTAGTGTCCTTAGATTCACAGTACAGTAATTTTCAGAGAAGTAAACTTTAACAGATAGTGAAGCTGTGAGAAGAATGGATATTGCTCAAGCATGTGATTTCGTTGGACCTGGAGCAGCCCTTGCTAGGGTTGTACCTGGCAGTCCTCCAAGGAAGGAAGGGGCATGCACAGAAACAGAACTGGCAGGGCAGGTTGGATTGTGCCTCCTCACTCTTACAGGCCTGAAGGGACATAGCAGTCTGTTCTCTTTGGTGAAGAAAACCAGGAATTTGAGCCACAGTGCCATCACAACAATAATTCTAGCAGGGATAGTTCTGTGCCATAGTTCTGTGACCCCTCACTTGCCACTGTGCCCTTCACCTCAGGGTATCATGGGAGTATATTAATTATACAATATGTAATTATTAGTTGTGTCCATACTGTTTCATATGCTGACTTTCACATGTGCACTAAAGGATGAGGTAAAGCAATACTTGTTACACCATAGTCAGGTTGCATATAGGCCCCACATGTGTGTTCCAGTTGTTGCCTTAGCACATTTTAAAAAGTAGATTATACTGTATCCATGTGTTCAGATTAGTTATCTCTTGATCAGGATCGTAGGTAATTTTTTAAATTTTCTTCCTTTATATTTTGATGTTTATTGTAATATTTTACAGATAACATGAATATGTGTTGCTTATATAAACAGGGAGGAAACAATTATATCAGTATTTTGGGCATTCTTTATTTTGGGTTGAGGTATAGGAAAAATAATCTTAATACTCTTGGTCAGTAGTGATTATAAATATGGTTTGAGGCTCACATAATTATCCAGTGCTGTGGTACATAAACTCAAATATAATAGACCAGCCAAACCAGCTTGACATTGGACTTCAAGGCAGTGTCCTTATTCTTTATTCTTGTGATTTGTGGATGGCTGCAAAGTTCATTATTGCCAGGTTGGTGCACATATTCTATCCAAATACGGTTTTGGTGTTTTCAGACTATTTCATACAGAGCTAGTTGAATGTACCTCATATTAAAAAATAAAAGTTACAGATTTTATTTTCTAAATCACAGAATATCTCAGTCAGCTTGCTGATTTTGTTGTAAATTTTTATACTTTCCTGAATTAAGGCCCAGAGTTGAGGTAAATAATCTCTATCACTCTGAGGACTTGGGTTATCTTAGAAGCCCTACATGTAACAGTAAAGCCTAAGTGATCAGCCAGTGTTAACATATATCCAAGCTTTCAACCACTATTTTCCTAACTTCTAAATTTAATTTTTTAAAAGGCCACATATTTATGACATACCTAATGTATCACTGTGAAAAACAGCAAATCTGGGCCAAGAAAATAAGCAGCTCACAATGCCAAGCTTCCATAGCAAGAAGTAGGGAAGGCCTCCCTTGATAGACTTCAATTAGCTTACCTCTACTGTTACCCATTTCAGAAATATCAAAGTGGTATGTGTGGCTTTAAGAGATCCTTGATATGTGGTGAGAAAGGAGACGTGTATTATTAGGAAAAAGAAAGTAGGGCTTGTTTTTATTAAAACACACACGCACACTTTAAAAGCAAGTTCTTCTTACCAAAGCAAAGGTTGAAATTAAAAATGACTCTAGAACTGGAGGCATGGTTCAAGCAGTAGAGCACCTACCTAGCAGGTGTGAAACCCTGAGTTCAAGCCTTGGTACTGAAAAAAAAAAAAGTCTCTAACCCAGGTGCAGTGGCGTGTGCCTGTAGTCCTAGCTACTCGAGAGGCAAGACAGGAGCATTACTTGAGCCCAGAAGTTCAAACCCAGCCTGGGCAACATAGCAAGATTCTGTCACTCTGTCTGTAATAACAGCAATCACAACAATAATAAAGTGACTCCCACTAGGGTGTAGCTCAGTGTTAGAATTCTTGCTTAACAGCTTAACATGTGTAAGACCCTGAGTTTAATCCTCAGTACCAAAAGAAAAAAAACCTCACAAAGTAGTCTATGACCAGTCATGAATAAATGACATTTTGGAGCAATGACATCACTTTAATAAAGTGTGATCTTAGCAGACAACATGTTCTTGGTAAAATCAATATTTCTTATTTTCTTGGGGAGGATCAGTAGCCAAGCTATCAATTATCACTACCTGAGAAAAGTTACAACCAAGCCATTTCACCTTAGAGTGACAGTTTACTAAGAAGACAGGAAGAGTAGAGGTATTAGTTTCTAGGAACCAAAGGTCTCATCATATTTAAACAGCCCTTTGGGAGACATAAAATTCATGATGGGTTTTTGATTTTTTTATGAGAACACAGATTTTTAATTGCCATTTCTACTTTATGTTTATAATCATCTTTATTTTCAGTGCTCCTAAGTTTGTTAATTTGCCTATAATAGTCCCCTATCTATTTTTGAATCATTAAAATCATTGTAGTATTTTTAGTGTTCTAGAATGGAATGACTTACAAAGTTCTTTAAAATTGTCTTGCCCCTATAATAAGCTGAAGATGGTGACTTTAGAGTTTACATACTCGGTTTCATGGTGCAGTTTTCTTTGCTGAAGCTGTTCAGTGGGATGTTTTCAAGTGCACAGTGGGTCAGGGATATTGGCAAATGATTTACACCGAGACTTTATTGAGTTCTGGGGATGCAAGGAAGGAAGGTTTAATCTGGTATTGTAAAGAGAGTAGACCATAACTGTAACATAATTTGTTGATGGTCATTATCAAAGAGTTTCGGCATTCTTATAACAAAGTTGAGTTCAGTTACTTTACATGTGGAATGAGGAAGGAGGTTTTGGGGAAGACATCCTTGACTTGATGAGGATGACCTTGGAGCTGGGCCTTGAAAAGGCCCAGTGAATAAGGCATAGAGAAGAACCTCAGGGAACTGGAGGTGTTGTGGTTCAAGTCTGTAATTCTAGCTCTCAGGAGACTGAGATCACAAGTTCAAGGCTAAGCCTGGGCTAGAAAGACTCTACCTCAAAAACAAATACAAAAAAGGAAGAAAATGAAGAAACTTTACTTCAGGCAGAGGAAACAGTGTAAGGTTATGAAATATGATTTCTTTGCTGAAGGAATTTCTTAGCTAAAAACAAATCAGAAAGGCAGGGCCACCATTGAGTCCAACTACCTGTAGCTATTACTGAGAGAGTGGACATGTGCTCAGTGAGGTGGTCCATCAAGAATCAGGGGGTTAATCTTTTTTAGCTAGACTGATAGTCATATGTTTGAGTGAGAAGTTACAGGTGAGTAATGTTTGTTTTGATATCGCTGGAATGATTTTTACTGTTGCCTTTCCATTTTTAATCTCACTATGTGATTGATTGACATTTCCTCATCTAGCAAAGAAGGGAGTCAAGCAGATCAAGGACAGGGAAAAGTGTTCAGAGCTGAAGTAAAGTCCTCACAACACTAGGCTCACTATTGGATGGCAGTGTTACACAGTTAAGTTAACCCATTCAGGGAAGTGATATTGAGTCACTGAGATAATTCTTATGTTGCCTATACCTTTTAACCACAAAGAAGAATGTAGTGCTGCGGTAACATTTGGCTAAATTTAACCCTTTCAGTTTGTAGAGTTCATCAGTGTGCATGGATGGTGACTGATATGTCCATGACTCAGTTTTCCTAACTGTCCCCAGCATTCCAAGATGAGGAGCGTCTCAGTTATAGAAAGAATCCTGTGATTCCATGGAACACAGATCATAATTCTTCTGAATGATAGAAAACAGAATTGCTTATGGCTTGCATTTTCTGACACTGACAAAAAGCCTTACTGGTGCTGTTATGTTTGCAGGGCAGCAATCACGGTTTGTTTGGAAACAGCACAGCACAATCGAGAGGTCTGCACACACCAGTGCAGCCGCTGAGTTCTTCTCCTGGTCTCCGGGCGCAAGTGCCTCCCCAGTTTATCTCCCCCCAGGTAAGCAATTTTATGTTTCCACAGTTCAGAATTAAAGACCAGTCAAGTTACCTGTTATTAACGGACTGGTTTTATAAACATAAAAAGAGTTCCTGTTAGTAGTCCAAAATGAGCGCCGGTGGCTCATGCCTGTAGCTCTAGCTACTTGGGAGGTAGAGATCAGGAGAATCGCGCTTCGAAGCCAGCCCAGGCAAATAGATCACGAGACCCTATCTTAAAAAACCCTTCACAAGGATAGGTAAGACACCTAAAAAACTAGCTAGCATTTGTTGCCCTTAACGCAGAGAAACTAAAGCAGATACCTTAAAGCAACTGAGGCCAATAGGAAAAGGGGACCAGGAACTAGAGAAAAGGTTAGATCAAAAAGAATTAACCTAGAAGGTAACACCCACACACAGGAAATCAATGTGAGTCAATGCCCTGTATAGCTATCCTTATCTCAACCAGCAAAACCCCTTGTTCCTTCCTATTATTGCTTATACTCTCTCTACAACAAAATTAGAGATAAGGGCAAAATAGTTTCTGCTGGGTATTGAGGGGGGGAGCGGGAGGGGGCGGAGTGGGTGGTAAGGGAGGGGGTGGGGGCAGGGGGGAGAAATGAACCAAGCCTTGTATGCACACATGAATAATAAAAGAAAAAAAAAAAAAAAAAAAAAAAAACCCTTCACAAAATAGGGCTGGTGGAGTGGCTCAAGGTGTAGGCCCTAAGTTAAAACCCCAATAATGGAACGAAAGAGAGAGCGAGGGAGGAAAGTTCAAGATTTTTACAACAAAATATATCTTTTTTTTTTTTATTGTATCATGCATACAAAGTAGTTGTTTTTGCATGAAAACAATTATTTTAATACTATATTAATTATTTATGCACATAAATAAAGCTATAAATTCTAATGTTACAACTTTCAAAGGATGGTTACCCCCAAGGATTCATCCACAGATAAAAGAAGAGTTGCCATAGTCTGAAGAATTTTGAGGAACTATAAGCTGAAATACTGACCTGATACTCTGGGGTTGTTGTAGAACTAAGGAAAAGGGCTAGTCTTCATGGAGCAGCTGTATGTAGGATACAGTCCTCTGGATACCATGATAACCCTCTAGGTTTGCTTGTTAGTAAGAGATGCACAGTTTAGTTTTGGGGAGGTAGAGGTGAGAGCTTTGTGCCAGTCTACCCCATGGCAGAATAGGTAGCAGACAATCAGTGTCATATAGCCATGTTCAGCAGAGTTTGGGGAATCAAGTGAGGCTTTGCACTACCAGTGACATTTAAACTGGATATGAAGGAATGAGTCAGAGTTTCTAGGCATAGCCAGATTAAAGAGGCCTTCTAAGCAACAGGAGCCTCATGTGCAAGGGACAGTAATACCCACAATGTGGCATATAGGGGAAATGAGTTAGTTTGAATGATTAGTTTGAGCTGGTTGAAGCATATGGATAGATAATGCATGCCTTTAGAATGGAATAGAAAGAAACTAGACAGGGAATTTGGGATAGAATTTGGCGAAGCTTTGTTTGCCTTGCTCCAGAGTTTAGGCCTGTCCTGTAGGCCAACTCTTGTCAGCCTGGTTTATCACCATTATCTGAGACAAAGTCTCGTCTAGTTTGCTGAGACAGAATCTTGGGGTTTGGCCTGGTCACTCCTAGGTAGTTTTTATGTGCACTTAAATTTTTACTACTGCTTTAAATAATAGAGTATTAAGCAATGTTTTTCAGCTGAGTAGTAATGTCAGAAATTGTGTGATTTAGAAAGGTAACACTGGCAGTAAGATAGAGGATGTGTTTGGATGGTGGAGTTACCAGCGCAAGGGAGAGCAGGCAAGGCTGACATAAGAGTACAGGTGTGGCAGTGGAACTCATACACTCCTGGTAAGCTCACCTCCCATCTTTGTCATGTGGGAAACCAAGGTCCTGTCTTCTAATCTCTTCTTAGTGTGTCAGAGCAACATTTTACCCTCTCTCCTTTCTGATTTATTTGACTTTCTAGCACCTTCTTTGTTGTTTTCCTGTCTGCCTCTCCTCCTCTACCACCTTCACAAGTTCCTCTTTACCTTCCCAACATTGAATCATCAGCATTCCCTAATCCTCAGTTGAACCTCTCCTTGCCAGGTACAGCTATGGCTAGGTGAGCTCACCCGTTGGAATGGCTTCAAGTACTGAGTTCCAAAATTTAGTCTGCAGCTCACCTCTGCTGGGTATCTCACTATGATGCCTTATTGGCACCTCATGTTATGTCCAAAGCAGAACTTCTGAACCCATCCCTCTTTGCCCCTCAAAACATCTTCATCCTCCAAGTAGATGGACTCCCATTCTTCAGCTGCTTTGGCTAAAGACCTGGAACTAGGTGGGACTGTCTCCTAGTCAAAGTCAGTCCAACAAGTCCTCCATTTAGAACTTTATCCTGGCTCTGACCAGTTACCACCTCCACTAATACAGTGTGTGGCCAGACCACTACTACACCCCTAGATTATTGCAGGGCCTCCTACCTGCCCCGCCCTGCTTCATTTTATTCTTGCTGTTCTCCATTCTGGGTCAGATTGGTCCTCTGAAGCCATGCTGGCTATCATGGTAGCTGTTAACAACATGAGCACTTGAAATGCGACTGGTGGGCAGAAGGAAATTAACTTTTTATTTTATTTCATTTTAATTAAATTTAAATAGTGCTGTTTCAACATTGTAGAAAGCTCTACCCATCACTACTCTAAAACATAAGGTAGATCATGTTATTCTTTATTGGGAATCCCCTTACGGCTTCTCTCTATCCAAGAATGCAATCTTTATTGTGGTCTTTAGGTTCTTGGAACCTCAGCCACCTACCTACCCACCCACTGCTCTCCCATCCATTCCTGCCTCTGCAGCCAGCTGGCTCCAGCAAGCACTCATACTCTTAGAATGCTCTTTTCCAGATTTCCACTTGGCTCTATCTTTCCTTCCTTTGGATCCCCACTTCAGCACTTCCCTTATCCGAAAACCTTTCCCAGGCCAACCTATGTATCATTCCCTACCACCACCATGTTACTCTCTCTTTCCTTATCCTCCAGAATTTTCCTCTTTCTCCCCTTTATCTCGTGTGTATCAAACTTCCCAGAGGCAGAGACTGGTCTGCTTTCCTCACTGCTAGAACCTGAGCATCACCAGCTGGGCGTGGCACATGTTACGAACTCAATAAATGTACGTGGAGCCATAGCTGATGCACAGCAAGGAGCTGTTAGGAAAGTAGTCAGTTTTGTTTGAAGCACCTGTCTGTTCTAGAGCACCATGACCAGATTATGTGTTCCCCTGGAGAAAAGGAAAGTACTCACGTTCACACAAATTTTGAATTTACTTGATAAAACATGATAAACATTTATTTACTGCATAGTGGGGGCAGAATATTAACAAATGAAATGGTCAGTTTTTTTCATGATGTCTCTGTATTTTAAAAAACAAGGTAGTGTCTGATTCCAGGCACTGAGTTCAAACCCCAGTCCCCCACCACCCCAAACAAAGAAAATTGGGTGGCTCTTAAAAAAAAAAATGAGGTAACTTAGACAGTAAAATCACTCTGGAAACCCCCAACCCACACACAGTGACAGGCTGTGTTACATGCCTGGTCAGACTATGCACACACAGGCCTGCAGTTCATTGTACTCATCACTGTGACCACTGTTCTCATTATCATTGAGTTTTCCTGTTTTTTTGGTTGGTGGTGGTAGGGTGCATTTTGGGTTTTTTTGGGGTTTTTTTGTTGTCTTTTTGCGGTGCTAAGGACTGAATCAAGGGGCCCCATCCATGCTAGACAAGCGCTCTACCACTGAGCTTCACCACCAGTCTAAGTTGATTATTCGTAATGATGATTTACCAGGTACATTTATTTTCCTTGATTTACTTAGCACTCTGTTCCCCCATTCCTGGATTTTAAATTGTTTCACTATTATAAATAATATTATTTCACTATTACAAGTAATGCTGTAAAGAAATCCTTATACAAAACTTTTTTGTCTTGTGGTTATTGGGGTTTAAACTCAGGACCTCCTGCTATTTAGGCAGGTACTCTACCACTTGAGCTACTCCGCCCGCCCCTCAAAATCTTTATTCACATTAATTTTTGTTTGTTTTGATTTGTTTGAGACAAGGTCTTACAAAGTAGCCCAGGCTGGCTTTGAACTTATGATTCTCCTACCTTGGCCTCCCGAGAGGTAGGATTATCAGCAAGCACCACCACACCCAGCTTATTGCCACATTATTTCTAAACTTAGTTGTTCACAATGAAAATTTTGGGTCAGAGTACCTGGACATTGTTGGTTTTGTTTTTTTAAGTTTTGGTAAACATTATTAAATTTTACATCCATTTTGACCACTTCATAGGGACAGTTAATATTTAATGTAAGCATATACAGCAGACACTGAAACTCATCTTTAAGATTTGTTTCGTACTGAGAATGTAGCTTGGTGGCAGAGTGGCTCATGTAGCATGGCCCTGGCACATGTGAGAACCCTAGCTTTTGACCCCAGTACCACCAGGTCTTAAAAAAAAAAAAGGACTATTTAAGGCTTTCTTATTTCTGTAGTTTGTTTTCCCTCCAGTCACTCAGGTATTGGGAGTAGCATATTCTAGCAGGCTTCTGTCTTGCCTTTAAATTGCTGTCGTTTTGCACCTGCAATGCTTCATTAAATGACATGTTGATTGCAACAAGATTGTCACTTTCTCCAGCTCAGCTGGAGCTTGAAGGACTTTTGAGCTAGCATAATTAACTCCCTGCAGTGGGAATGTGCAAACCTGCACTTTAATTACTCTGCAACCCAGGTATGAACAGCTGTTTGCCAAGAGTTTAGTGATGCTTCTCTTAGGTCCTTTTGTAACTTTGAAGGAGGCACCGTATCTGCAACCTACAGAAGGAAGAGGTTGAGTAAGGCTAGATAAGAACTCCTTGTAAATGCAACTTTTATAGTCCCTGAAACTGTCAATTTATGGGACAGGAGATGAAGCTATTTAAATATAAGAATGCCTTGTGTTGGCATTCCTGTGCTTTTAAGTCTATATCTTTTAAAAATGTGTTCTAGTTTTATCTTTTTTAAACTTTATGTAATGAAGTCATACAGTATATACCTCCCTCCCTTTGTTTGTCTTATTTTTACTTAAAATTATGTCTAAGATTTTCCCATGTTCCTTTGGGCAGTTGGGCTTCATATAGTATTCCATTATATGAGTATACCATAACGTATTTACCTTTTCTACTCCTGACTGTTGATACACATTTGAGTTGTTCCTAGATGTTTGCTAGTAAGAAAATTCTTATTTGTCTCATAGGGTGTGTTTCTCTGGGGCATGTTCTTTAAATTGGGGTTTTGTTAGCTAATTTTGAGTAGTGGGAATGGTGTTGGAGGGGTGCAGAATAATAGACTCTTGGCAAAGGGTGGCATCCATTCTTAACACTGAAGAGAAGTGGGTTGATCCAGAGACCAGCTGATTTGTTCAGTGGAGCTGCTAAAACTAAACAAAGAAGGAACTGAAAGCTTTGGCCATGTCCATTTATTTTGGAGGCCTGAAGATTGGAAGACAAAAGAAGCAGAGAGCACTCTTTGAATCATAGAAGAAAACTTAGGAAAGGACTCAGTGCAGGGCTGTCCAATAGAAATACAGCATGAGTCAATAATGTAACTAAGAATTTTAATAGTCACGTTTAAGAAGGTAAAGAGAAAGTCATAAACCGGTCTTAATAATAAATATTATTATACATAATACTATTCTTTAACTATTATATTTAATTATATATGTTCTTTAACTCTGGATCCAGAATATCGTTTTCCCATGTAATCAGTGCTTAACATTATTACTGAAATTTTTACTTCCTTTAACACAAAGTCTTTGAAATCTGACTTACATTTTACAATTAAAGCACAACATCTGCATGAGGCTAGTAGTTAATTTGTTGGACTGCATAGGCCTAGAGAATTATATTAGTTCTCTAGAGCCACCACAAAAAATTACCACAAATCATGTGGCTTAAAACAACAGAAATTGATTCTCTCCTTCTTCTGGATATTGCAAGTGTAAAATCAAAGTGGTATCAGTGTTGGTTCCCTGAGGCCAGGCATAGTGGTTCATACCTATAATCCCAGCCCTCAGGAGGTGGATGCAGGAGGATTGTGAGTTCCAGGCCAGTTTGAGCTACATAATGAGCCCTGTATCAAAAAACTTAAAAGAATAGAAAAAGAAGAAGAGCCTTTAGGGTTTGGTTTGGTGCATGCAATTTGATGACTAGGACAGAAACCCTTACTTGTACTAATCCTTACTTGTGTAGTGCCCACTGGTGACAAAGCAAAAGTAATGTTTGTGTTTTTAAGGAGGATGTTCAAGGCTGGGGTGCGCTCAGTGGCAGACAGATTGCCTAGTGTGTGCAAGGCCCTGCTTGATCCCTAGCACTGACAACAAAACAAACTGAAGGACTAAGGACTAAAACAGATTAAATCTTACAGCAGAGAGAAGAAATGCCATCATTCTGAGTGAGGTTAGCCTGGCCCAAAAGACCAAAAATCGTATGTTCTCCCTCATATGTGGACATTAGATCAAGGGCAAACACAGCAAGGGGACTGGACTTTGATCACAAGATAAAAGCGAGAGCACACAAGGGAGGGGTGAGGATAGGTAAGACACCTAAAAAATTAGCTAACATTTGCTGCCCTTAACGCAGAGAAACTAAAGCAGATACCTTAAAAGCAACTGAGGCCAATAGGAAAAGGGGACCAGGAACTAGAGAAAAGGTGAGATCAAAAAGAATTAACCTAGAAGGTAACACACATGCACAGGAAATTAATGCGAGTCAACTCCCTGTATAGCTATCCTTATCTCAACCAGGAACACTTGGTCCTTCCTATTATTGCTTATACTCTCTCTTCAATAAAATTAGAGATAAGGGCAAAATAGTTTCTGCCGGGTATCAAGGGGGTGGGGGGGAGAGGGAGGGGGCAGAGTGGGTGGGAAGGGAGGGGGTGGGGGCGGGGAGAGAAATGACCCAAACATTGTATGTACATATGAATAAAAAAAGAGAGAGAGAAGAAATGCATGAACAGAATTGAAAACCCTTACTTGCAGTCTTTGAAGGACATTGGGGGTGTTCAGGGGGAGTTTAGTTATGACAATGCCTCCTTCCTGCCCACATCCTGAATTTGCAAGGTGGAAGAAGTCATACTGGGACCAAAATACCCCTTCCCAGACCAGCGAAGTGGGCATTGGTGCATGGGAGTTCCTCATGCCGAGTTCCAGATCCACCCATGTTATCAGGAAGGGACAGTCCTCCCTACAGGCTTGCCGCCAAGACGGGCAGAGAATGAGTGCTTTGCCATGGGGGGCTGGTGCCTCACGCCTGCAATCCTAGCCACTCAGGAGGCAGAGATCAGAGGATCATGGTTCAAAGCCAGCCTGGGCAAATAGTTCAGGAGACCCTATCTGGAAAAGACCCATCACAAAAATAGGGTTGATGGAGTGGCACAAGGTGAAAGCCCTGAGTTCAAGCCGAGTACTGCCAAAAAAAAGAAAAAAGCTTATGGCCAATTCCAGGCAACAATGTAAATTAGATTTTCAGAAAGATGGCTTGTGAGCACTTTTGACAGTAGTCTGTAATTATTGTTTGCTACCAAGTTTTACTTGACTTACTCCCTTCTCTGCTTGATAAAAAATTAGATATAGTTGTTGGACCTCTGCTTAACAGGCCATTTGACATCTGTCTTCGTTTTGGATGAGATGGGAAAACATAGGCTAAATGCTAAAATAGTTGTGTAGATTAGTAAGTGATTGACTGTTGGCAAGTTGATCAGTCTTAAGTTAGAAGAAGCTTTGAGAGGCACTACTAGACTACACTCAGTTCTGTTGAAAGCCACATTCCCTTTGGCAATCGGATGATGCAGTACAGAGTGTGGATAGGTAGAAGAACAAAGAACCTCATGAGTGACTCTTAAGCTGTAATATGGGTTCACTCATTTAATAGTTATTCATCCAGTATCCACTATGTGCCAGGCACATAAAGATAAGTGTTAGGTCTGAATTTGAATTTTTAAGAAAATAAGATCTTTTTTTAAATCTGCATGGGTTAAATATTAAGTATTTAATATACTTACTATTATAGAGATGTAACTCAGAGATAAAGCCCTTGCCTGTTATATGGTTTGCTCCCCAGCAACAAACAAACAAACGGGTAGAGCAAAATATTTTAAATTACTGTAGATTTTAATTGATGTTGAGCTTAGTGTTTGAATTGGGAGTAAGGATGTGGTCACCAGAGAACCTGAGATCTTAGGCATTATTAATGAAAGCTTGGATTTGAACAGAATGCTTAGATGTTTTCCAGATTTTAAAATTCATCATCTTTATTGTAGAAAATTAGAAAATCTAAGAAAATAATTTAAAAACTCGTATAATCTCACTGCCCAATGACAGTTCCATCAAAAGTCTTTTCACAGAAAAAAATTTGATTTTGATAAATTCTAAGAACCCCACCCTCACCCTGCTTTTGTTTTTTGGCTAGGTTTCTGCCTCAATGCTCAAGCAGTTTCCCAACAGTGGCCTGAATCCAGGTCTTTTCAACGTGGGGCCCCAGTTATCTCCTCAACAAATTGCCATGCTGAGCCAACTTCCACAAATTCCCCAGTTCCAGTTGGTAAGTAGTAGACTTGCTGCCTATAACTAAAAAGGATATTTGCTTTTCATTTTGCCTTTAGCTTTGATTTCCTTTGTGTATCTTTGTCATGTTTTATGCTTGAAGGCATTTAGTTTAAACTTTTGTATGCAAATGCTTGAGTATGCTTAAAGATTGATATGTCAACTCAACTGAGATAAACTTAAGCAGTATGAATTTGGTGGCACTTCTCTCATGAATACTTTTGACTCAGTGACCTGCTCACCACTGCGTGAACTCTGCCAGTGCTCTCAGTCAGTCAGTCTTAGGACTTTGGTCTCCTCTTCCCTTCTTGTTTTGTAGGCATGTCAGCTTCTCCTGCAGCAGCAGCAGCAGCAGCAGTTGCTACAGAACCAGAGAAAGATTTCTCAAGCAGTGCGCCAGCAGCAAGAGCAGCAGGTACCTGAGTGGGGAAGGTTCTCCTAGTGCTGAGTGAAGAGTGCTTCTAGGCTTAACCTCTAGAGAAATTGGGGATACTAGCTTATCATTTGTTCCTTTCTCTTGGACCCCTCCTTGATCTGGATGTTGCACACCCAGCTGGCTCGAATGGTGAGTGCACTCCAGCAACAGCAGCAGCAGCAGCAGCAACAGCGACAACCCAGCATGAAGCACTCGCCATCTCACCCTGTTGGACCCAAGCCACATCTGGACAACATGGTACCCAACGCACTGAATGTGGGGCTCCCAGACCTTCAGACCAAAGGGCCAATCTCTGGATATGGTTCTGGTATGTTGTTTGTGGTGAAAAGTACCAATTTAAAAATCTGCTTGTCTACCTTGGCTCCAGGGGCTCACACCTGTAATCCTAGCTGTCAAGAGGCAGAGATAAGGAGGATCATGATTGTGGTTCGAAGCCACACAAAAAAAAACAAAAATAGTCTCAAACTGGGCAAATAGTCCATGAGACCCTATCTCAAAAAAAACCCATTACAGAAAAGGACTGGTAGAGTGGCTTAAGTGGTAAGAGCACTTGCCTAGCAATGGTGAGGCTCTGAGTTCAAACCCCAGTACTGCCAAAAAAATAGATAAATGAAAATCTGCTTGTCTAATCCTGCAGCAGGGTCAGACCCACATTACCTTCCTTTTTTTTTCAGTAGCTTACAGGTAAACAAGATAGATAACTATTCTTGTTTTATAAATAAGATCATGGGATCTGAGGCTTTCAAGTTTTTGGTGGCTTTCCCAGGCTTATCACACAGTAAATAGCAGGAAGGCATGCCAGCCTCTCTAATACTACAACATGTTTGTAAAGAGCACATAGCTAGCTCTCCTTCCAGCAGCAATTTTTAAAAACCAACTGAAATGTTTGTACATGCTATGAATGCCGCCCATGGCTAAAGTTGTGATCTATTAAAATACGTACAAATTGAAGTGTCACTTGACTGATAAAATTGCCTTGTTAAAAAAAGTGAGGAAGTAAGATTTTAAGGCACAGTGATAAAAATTCATCTGATACTACAATTTCATGGGATTTAAATAGAATTAGCACAAGTAAGGCTATACCTTTGACATTCATTAAGAATTTTTTTGGCAGGCAAATCATAGCTCATTTAGAAATGGGAAACATGCCATAAGTAGAATCTAGTCAATGAGGCAGCAGTGATTTAAAAATAAAAGCTAAAAATTAAAAAGACACCATACATCACAGCAGTTTCTTCTCAAACTGACAATACTTAGAATTGAGTTTAGCAAAGAAGATGTTATTTTATGTATGCACAAAACTAAGAGTTGAGGAAAACTGAAATCCCCACTCTTGGGTGACAGAGTAACTAGACAAGTGGGTGCTCTCTTCTCATCCTGGGGTCCTCCTACTGGGAAGAGCAAAAATTTTAGAGCGTCCTTGATCCTAGGTAGTTAAAGGGAATTAATTTCTGGATCCTTAGCTTTTACCAACTATGCTCTTAAAAATGATCTACCTAAAAACTGACTTAATAGAATAGCTTCTTGGGCTTGGGTGTGACTCAGTGGTAGAGTGCTTGCCTAGCATGCACAAAGCCTTAGGTTCAGTCTCTTGTACTTAAAAAAAAAAAAAAAAAGGACAAAAACAGCTCTTCCTACAGTTGACATAGAAAGGCAGGCTCTGCCCATGCCATCTCTTACTATCTATCATATGCTCTCCTGGACCTTAGAATATCAGGGTGCCAAGTATGGAGGAACTTCTCATAATAACTCACGAAGGTAGAGTGACCACTGGGTTTCATCCTTTACCTTGTTAATCATATTTTCTTTTAGGCATGATGAAGTCCACTGGAGGAACCTGGATATTTTAGCATGTGTAAGCTGTTCTGAATTTAGATATAGCATGTGATGACAAAGCAAGGCAATCTGTGTCCTTCTCACCCTTGTCAAAAAGGGAATGTAACTCAGTAGAGTGCTTACCTACCAAGTGCCAAGGCCCTTGGTTGGATCCCCAGCACTGTGCAAAATAAAATAAGTGCAGTAGTTCCATGCAAGGAGCCAAAGGCAGATTTTTCACGCTTAAATGCACACTGTTCTTCTCATTGTCTCTCTATCCTCATCCCAAGCTCATGTCACTAGGTGGAGGAAAACCCCCTTCCACAGCTAGAACAGTATAGCCTAGTGACTCTGACACTTTTAAATATACATGTTCTGCTCCTACTAAAAAGTAAAAAAGGATATGTTGGCTATGATTCTGTTAATTTTTAGTAGCATATCTTTATTTATTTATTTATTTAGGTGGTTCTCAGTGCCTCACAATTACTAGGCAGGCACTCTCACTTGAGTCACACTCCCAGTTCTTTTTTTCATTTTAGTTATTTTTCAGATAATGGTCTCGTGTTTTTGCCTCGGGGTGGTCTAGGACCACAGTCCTCCTACCTGTGCCTCCCTCAGTGTGTCACTACATTGAGATGGGGGCTTGCTAACTTTTTGCCAAGGCTGGCCTTGAACTGTGATCCTCCTAATCTCTGCAGTAGCTAGGATCCTTTCTCACTTATTTAAACTCAGAAAATTATCTGTGTAAATGATCGAATTTTATTAAGTAAATGGTTTGTGATTATTTTCCTTGAATCTTAATCCTTTATAATAATTCTAGGATCAGAGTACACTGAAGAAATTTTGTGGGTTTTGTCATGTTCTTATTTCTTAAATAATTACTAAATTCAGGTACGCATTATATTACTCCAAATTAATTCAGGAGAAGGATCATTAAAAAGTTAGTAGTTTATTTTTATATTTACATTGTTTAACTTATTAAACAATAAGTAAATTGATTTTCTGTTTTTTTGGGGGGCTGGGACTGGAGTTTGAACTCCACTTTGCAAGTGTGAAGCCCTGACTCCAAAACTGAATCCTGAAAAAAAAAAAAAAAAAGGCAGGAGCTCCACCACTTGAGCCATACCTCTAGACCTCCAGTCCATTTTGTTCTGGTTACTTTGGAGATGTGGTGGTCTTGTGGACTTTTTGTCCAAGATCAGCCTTGAACTAATGTCCTGCTTTCTTAGCCTCCCAAGCAGCTAGGGTTATAGTGTGAACCACTGATACCAGACTGGTAAATTAATTTTACTAGGTCAGTCTTTTTTTTTTGGTGTTTGGGATCAAGGTCAGGGTCCTGTACATGCCAGGTAAGCACTATATACCCTGTACCACTGAGCTTCACCCCCAACCCAGGTCTTTATCATTTTAATTATGTTAACAGTCTCCATTATAAGATGCATTTTATGAGCTAGTTCAGTTACAGCTTTCCTTAATTCATTTATTTAAATTGAAAAATGTATTTTGGGACTGAAAATACGTTTAATTTGGCTGCATGTTTTGAATAAACTAAACTTGCAGCAATAAGATTTTGATGAAAATATATTTAAAACATATACAGAGATTAAATTTTTCCAAAAACATGAAATATCAATACAAAATACTTCAATTTTCCTAATGCTGAGTATATCAAACTATAAACAATACCTCTAGGTGAAAGGGTAGCAAGAAAAATTTAAAGTTTCTTAATGTGTTGTTTCTTGGTTTTTTGTTTTTCATTTTGCCAGTACAAGAGTTTGAACTCAGGTTAATTAGGCAGGTGTTCTACCTCCTGAGGCAGGCATCTAGTCCATCTTCGTATGTCTTGATACTGTGTTTCTTAATAAGCCTTTTTTGCTATGTTTCCTCAAAATTAAAAGGTTGAATGACTAATAACTGCTCAAGTAATTCTCACTGATTCTTTTGTAAATACGGATGGTTTCTAATTCTTTGCTTTTTGCAAAATTGGAAATATATTTATCTACAAATTGTGTTCAGTATCTGTGTTACTGTTGGAGCAGAGGAAAGGACCTGTACCTGGAAAGGAACCCAGACAATTAAGTGATGTTCTAACTCTTGTTCCCATCTACTTACTTACATGATTATAAATTTTAAATATAGTACAGTAGTGTGAACTTTATCTCCCTCCACTAGTGAGTCATCATTGTCTAGAAATATCTGAACTAATTGAGAAAGTCACTCATAACAAAATACATTTCCAATAACATTTTCCTTTTTTGTGTTTAAAATTTGTCAAATTTTATAATATTTATGTAGTGCTTCAAGTGAAGAGTAGAGCTATGAATATTTGAGATTATGAAAATGACAGAAATTTGTTTCTGTATCTCTATATGCTAAGGTTTTCATGTGGACATGGAATAGTTTTATTATGATGGGCAATTCTCTTATAATTGTTAGAATAACAGTAGGTTGGGTTTTTTGTTTCTGCTTTTGCTTTTTTTTTTGGTGTTGAGGGATTAGACCCAAGGCTTTGCACTTGTCAGGCAAGTTCTCTACCACTGAGCTATATCATAACCCCAGTAGTTCTTTTTAATCTAAATGTAGTAGAACTACAGAGAAAGGTGGTAAAGGTGTGATTAGTTAAAGGAGAAGTTAATTTGAGGTGTAAGAACCAAGCCAGATGGTAGTGGTGAACAGAAGATGAACTAGAGTGTGTGGAGCAGAAGAAAGTGAATCTGGCATGGTCAGAAAGGTAGGTAAAGGATTATACTCACAGGAATGATAAGAAGTAAAAGACATGTTCTGGACTTGAGGCTTTGCTCAAATAATAGAACACCTGCCTAGCAGGCATGAGGCCCTGAGTTCAAACTCCAGTACTGTCTCCCCGATACCCCCAATAAAAAAGGCAAGTTCTGATGAAATAAGTCCAAGGGAAGGCATGAAGCATGTTTTATCTCTACTTGTACCCTGGCTCCTTCTGTAGAGCCTGGCATGAAGTAGGCTGTCTATAAATATTCATTGAACTGAACTAAATGGCTTGTTTGATTTGGGTTAAAGTTCTGTTTTTGTGCACTAGAGAGTTACAGGGAAGCCACTTGGTGGACTGAAGAAGTTTGGTTTTGATGAAGTGGCAAATACAATAAAGTCAGTATTTTTCTGGGTTAGAGTTAGAGCTCGTAAATAGCCAGGGGTCACCAATGAGGTGCCCCTCTGCTCTTTGTTAGGTCAGTCCCCAGTGCACAATGCAACAGAATTTCTTCCATTAAGACTCATTGGGAGTCAGGTGTAAATGGCTCATGCCTGTCATCCTAGCTACCTGGGAGGCTGAGATTGGGAGAATTGCTGATCATGGCCAGCTCTGGCAAATAGTTGGAGAGACCCCATCACCAAAATAACCAGAGCCAGATGGACTGGAGGTGTGGCTCAAGTGTTAAGAGTGCCTGTTGTGGTTTTTTTTTTTTTTTCAGACCCCAGTCACACACACGCACACACACACACAAGACTCCTTGGGAACATTCCATATCCTAGTTACTAGATAGTTTCAAAGAGTCTTGTCTATCTTTCTTCTTTTCTTCTTTCTATTTATTTATTTGTTTGTTTCTTTGTTTATTTATTTAGGCAGTACTAGTAGACCCCAGAACTTCATATATGCTGGGCAAGTGCTCTACCACTGAGCTACATCCCCAATAAACATCATTTTACTGATTTTTTTTTGAGATTTTAATAAAATTAAAATTTTATTATTTCATACTACATTGAGCACATTTTTAAAAATCCATCAGAATCTGAAACTTAAACATAATTGTCAAATGTAATATCAACTCATGAAACTTAACAGTTTTTATATAAAATAGCATTTATTGAAAGTGAACACATGAATACTGTTACTGAAAGGAAAAATGTAAATTAAGGATTAATGTATAAAATGAGCAAAAAATAGTAAGGAAAAATTGTGTCAATAAATGATGTAAAAATCTTAATAAAATAGAGGGACAGATCAATTTATACATTAGGTATCTTAATATTCTAAATTTATTAATTCCTCCTCCTAATGATTTAAAGATATGCTTAAATTCTTCATTTTTATTAGCATATATTCATTGTATGGAGGGAATTGTGACAATTCCGAATAGCCTTACATTGTCATTGGTTAGATCGACCCCACCAACTCCCCCCACAACCCGCTCTGTACCCCACTTAAAGCAATTATAAGAGGTTTCATTGCTCTATTTCATATATGTATATGAAGCCCATCAACAGTATTCTGTCACATTCATCTCTTTCATTCACCCTCCCCATTTTACTGATTTTTGCTCAGGTTTGTAGGTTGAACCTTGAAGGCAGTTTTGTCCCCTGTTCTCTCTCACTTGCTATGGTTTTCTTTCTTACCAAATCCTATGATGTTGTGCTGCCCCATTGTGGTGACACTTGGTCCCCAGAGTTCCAATGAGACAGATGCCCACTTTATTTTTCCTTTTGGCAGGTTTGGGGTTTGAACTCAGGGCTTCTGCACTTGGAAAACAGTGCTCTACCACTTGACCCACACCTCCAGTCCCAGATGCCCACTTTAGTTATGCTTCAATTGGTTGTGCTCAACTCTCCTTCTAAGATTTATAACTTCTAATTTTTTTATCTTTTCATTTTTGACACTATTCAGATTTGAAGTCAGGTCCTTGCGCTTGCTAAGCAGGTGCTCTACCACTTGAGCCCTACCCCAGCCCTGTATCTTGTAATTTTTTACTTCATGAAAAACTCTTAAGGAGCTGAAATAACATTAATGGGTTTTAAAGACATTTTAGAGTAACTTTAAAAAAATTGATGTGTAAGGAATGCTTTCTTATCTTGTTAACCAATTCTTGCTTTTTTTTTTTTTTTATCTTTATAGAATCCTAGGTTATTTTCAGAAACTTCTTTCTCAGTTATTTTTATTGTACATTTTTTTATTTTGGGTGGTACTGGGGATTGAACTCGGGGCTTTGCACTTGCTAGGCAAATGCTCTATCACTTGTCCTACGCCTCTAGTACAGAAACTCTTCAATCTGAGCACCTGAACTTTGATTCTCAGTGAAAGGCAGACGTGTAATATGCCCAAGGAGTAACCTGCTTAGGCCATGAAGGCTTATGTCAGAGAAAGCCCTCACTCCGTTCAACATCCCTGGATTCCAGCCTTACTTCATTTTACATAGGACAGATGAGAAAATATCTTCAGTTTTCCTTTGCTTTGAAAATCATTTAATTTGAAATATTTCCATCTCCTTCCAAAGATTTCTTCTCCCCAGTCACTTGGTCTAGCAAATTCAATTATAAATGTGTGAAACGGGGTTCCCTCTAGAAATATCAACCCTTCTCAGTGAAGAAGGTGTCCAGTTTCCCCTTGGCCTATTATGCATTTATAAAACTATCACAGACCAGTAGAATAAGCACAAGGGAGAAAGGGGAAAAAAAAAATATATATATATATATATGTATATGACCTAGGCCCCAGGGGGATTTGAATCAGTGGAATTTGAAGAATTTCCATCCATAAGACATCACCAGGTGGTTGTAGGGCAAAATGAGTACAGCTCTGTTCTAGACTGGTCAGAACTGCACAGTTTCTTGGCTAAGAGGGGACTAGCATTTGACTCCCACAGGCTGTCATAACTTTGGCTGTGATGGGACTCCTGCCCCCTCCCTAGGATATTGTGCTGCTGTTGCTGCCGCCACTGGCTCTCCACTGCTCATTCTCATTTTTCGACTATTCATTGTTCTTCCCCTTGCCTGTTTCATTTATTTGTTTTAGCCCTTAATTTCACTTTCTGAGAGTCACTGTGAAATGGAAAACAGGTGATGGCCCTGTGTGACTCCATCAACAAGCCTCTCACATGGATGTGCTCTCAGCTCTCTGGTTGTGTGTGGTGAAAGATGGGGGAACTTTATCCACCACAGCTCTTGCTAAGAGCCTGACACTTGGGGCTGTGGCCATGTGAACTTAGAACTTCTTACTGCCTTGTCTAAGTTGCAGGTCTTCCTTGTTGGGTAAAGACTTTCAAATTGGTCTCTTAGGGTCTACCCCAACCTCCATCTACTCCATCCTCAACTGGCAGTTGTCTTTCTAAAACACAAACCTAGAATGGTCAGTGTGTTCTGATATGTAAAGGCCCTTCATTTGCGTTTTTCCCCATTCCCCGCTGCTCTCAGTCTCATTTCATCCCATTAGCAGGGAAACATCAGTGTCCCATTAACTTTTCCCCATTCTCGACACACATGATTGTCTTGAGTCAGAGCTTTGTACTCAGTTTTCTAGGCCCTAGATCATGAGGCCTTCTGCAAAGTCTGACCCAGGTACCCTTGTCACAACCCTGTCATAACCCTGCTCTCTCATATTGGTTCAATGTGTGGTCTCTACCTCAGCTGGAGAGTGGTTGCCCCCAGTGGACTGACACAAATGTTTGTCCAGTGAAAAACTGGAAGTGTGAAGGCATGAGATGAACTTAATTATATGGCAGTGACATATCTTTTCATACATTAACAAAGATGCAACAACTTTTTTAGCAAGCAGGAAACAAGATCACAGTTTATAATCAAGCTATCTATTTCTATGCAAAGAGACATTGTGAATTAGCCTGTGAGTGACAAAGGCATTCATGAGTTCTGCTTGAGAACTTGTGTTACAAATGCAAGAAATATATAGAAAAATATAACCATGATTCTCCATTTCAGGCTTCAGTTCTGGCGGCATGGACTATGGCATGGTTGGTGGGAAGGAGGCTGGGACAGAGTCTCGCTTCAAACAGTGGACCTCCATGATGGAAGGGCTGCCCTCTGTGGCCACGCAGGAAGCCACCATGCACAAAAATGGTAAGAGAACAACAGTGTGCTGTGAGCAGAGCCTTGTCAACAGGCCTTGACCAAGCATCCTAAGCAATGTTTTGTTTGCAACATGGTCTTGGTATGTAGTTCAGGCTAGCCTTGAACTTGTAATCCTCCTGTCTCAGCCTTCCAAGTACTGGCATGACAGATGTGTGCCACCTTACCCAACCTTCCTGTACAGTTAATTTTGAAGTTTGAATCTTCAGCTTGTTCCTAATGTCTTCATATTTTTCCCTCAAATTATGATCACCTATCAGTGGAAAGTTGGGCTTGTAAGTATCTCAAATTACAAGGAATTTAAAGTGCTAGTTCTAATTAAAGGGAGCAAAATTCCCCAACTGCCATGGGATTGAGAATAATAGCTATAAACATGGGTATCCATTAGGGTAAAACCCCAATAATGTGGTAAGAGATCAAAATCAGCTTGTGGAAGGGTTTTTTTTCCTGCCAATTTTATTTTTTATTTTTGAGAGAGAAGAGATCATAACATATCTTGTTGACTATTGGAACAATATTGAACTAATCAGCTTTTGAAAAATAATCTTGCCCTATAAAGTTGGGCAGATGACTAATACATCAAAATATGTGATGCTTGAACTTCTTGTTCCTTGTGAATTTCAGTGTCTTGCAGGACAAGCATTGGAGGGCATTGCAGGCTGTGGTTGAGAATTGGGTTGGCCCTCCTCGCCATAGTTCTCTCTCTCAATTTCCCTAATAAACAGGGAAGAGGTCTGAAACTTCCTGAAGCCTTTGTCTCAACATTTGTTTTATTTGACATAATTCACTTGAACTCAACTGTCTCTATGAGAACCAGATATAAGTAGATGTCTGGCTGTCCTAACTGTAGGACCCTAGCAGGCTCACTTAGTCTATGGCCTTTCAGGTTTCCATTATAAACCCTCTTTAAACAGCCCATCCAGAAGGCTGAGAAGGTTGTCCTCTGGGGCTCTCTGCCTGCCTACCCCAAAGCATGATCAAAATCAAGAGTGATACAAGGAAATTATAAAACCTGTTTATGGCCAGGTGCTGGTGGCTCACACCTATAATCCTAGCTGCTTGGGAGGCTGAGATTAGGAGGATTGCAATTTGAGGCCAGCCTGGACAAATAGTTTGATAGACCCTCTTCTCCAAAATACCCTGAGCAAAATGGGCTGAAGATGTGGCTTGAGTGATAGAGCGCCTGCTTTGCCAGTGGAAAGCCCTAAGTTCAAACCCCATCCCCACCCAAAAAAAAAAATTCCACTTTTGGACTTGGCATTTTCACTGCTTCCTTAGGCTGATAACTTTATCAGTTCCAGGTAGTGAATAAAAAATGGCAGAGAAGCTGGGTACTTGCTACATGTCTGTAATCCTAGCTACTTGGGAGGCTGAGATCAGGAGGATCATGGTTCCAGGTCAGCCTGGGCAAATAGTTCACAAGACCCCATCTCCAAAATAACTGGAGCAAAATGGACTGGAGGTGTGGCTCGAGTAGTAAAGTACCTGCTTTGCAAGTGTGAAGCACTGAGTTCAAACCCTTACACCGCCCCCCAAAAAAAATGGCAAAGAAAGGATATCTTGCAAATAAAATATCCTCTTACCTCTTTAGAGGTTAAAATATTTTCCCTGTTTTCTTAGCAATTCCCAAGGTAATTGAGCTTTTCATTTTCCCCTACTTCACTGTAATGTGCCTCTGAGCCAAACTCCTGTCATTGGCCCCAGAAAAGCAAATATCCTCTTAGTTGAGCCTGGAGATAGTTTTGATGGTACTCTTTTTAGGCCAAACCAAGCAGATTATTTTATTCAATATTTGCACAGTTGCACATATATTTGAATATATTTTCCTGGAAATAATTTTATCTGTTTAAGAGCAACATCCTAAGAATATACTGAGTAATACAATATTTGAGATTCATTTGAGAAACAAGTACAACAGTATCTGATAGGCACCTAAAGTTTTATTTAAAGTGAAACACTTTTTCTTTGACTGAGGAATTTTAAGCTTTTAACTTTTTCCTGCCCCATAACTTACAAAATTCATGAAGGGGGCACCAGCAAAGCCACAGGAATGCCCTCAGAAACATAGCAACAAAGGATTTACTGTTCTTCACGTGTGAGGCCCTGGGTCCGATAGCTGCATAGTTCATTGCTGACCTTGTTCTGGCAAAGACCCTGGCCAGGAATTCTATCTCACTGCCTTGGAATTTAAAGTAATTGCAGATGCCTTTCTCTCCAGTGTGCTCTGCACACTGCTGCCTCTAGCGAAACCTAGATCCAACCAGCGCTGAAGAGCGTTAAGTGCCCCAGTACCACAAAAAAAAAAAAAAAAAAAAAAGCATTAAGTGGATAACATCTGTAGAAATGTCATTTAAAACCCTTCAATGTACTACAGTTTTAATATTTGTCCTATTTCTCAGTCTTCAGTGATTAGTACCAAAATTCATGAATTGCAGTGTGTAAACTTTTCATTGATTTCAAAAGACTATGTGAATTTCAGACTGGAAGGACTATTCAAGAATGATAGATAGGTACTGGTGACTCATGCCTACCTACTTGATTGGCTAAGATTGGGAGGTCAAGGTTCAAGGCCAGCCCAGGTAAATAATTTCCAAGACCCCATCTTTAAAATAACCAGAGCAAAATGGACTGAAGGTGTGATTCAAACAGTAGAGTGCCTGCTTTGCAAGAGTGAAGCATTAAGTTCAAACCCTCGTCCTGCCACAAAAAAGAATGAGAACAGTCCTGTGGGTACATGAGAAACTGAGAGGTCCTGAGAGGTGAGATAAATTGTTATGGTCATGCTCCTTCCATGCAGCCTCATATTCCAATGCTGCTTTTTACTCCATGAGCTTCAAAAAACTATTTAAATTTCTCTGGGGGGGTTGGGATGTAAAAAAAAAAAGCCAGGCACCAGTGGTTCATGTCTGTAATCCTAACTACTCAGGAGGATCTCCATTCAAAGCCAGCCTGGCCAAATAGTTTGTGAGACCCTATCTCAAAAACACCCATCACAAAAAAGGGCTGGTGGAGTAGCTCAAGGTGTAGGCCCTGAGTTCAAACCCTAGTACCCCCACCCCCCAAAAAAACAGAAAATAGGGCTAGGGGCATAGCTCAAGTGGTAGAGCACTTGGTTGGTAAGTAGGAGGCCTTAGATTCAATCTCCATTACCGCCAAAAAAATATCTTTACAAGTAATCTTTCTGAATTAATTACCTCTCTTTCTTTTTAGGCGCTATAGTGGCCCCTGGTAAAACCCGAGGAGGGTCACCATACAACCAGTTTGATATCATCCCAACTGACACACTGGGTGGCCATACGGGTCCTGCTGGTGATAGCTGGTTACCTGCCAAATCTCCACCAACAAATAAAATCGGAAGTAAATCCAGCAATGCCAGTTGGCCTCCAGGTATTGTCCATGAAATGCTTTTTCTAGAATAGCACTTGTTCATTCATCAGTAATTATTGTCTGATAAAGGCAGGGCATGTGCTGTGAGATGTGTACTGTGGGAAATGAAAATTTTCTCTAGGTGGAACATCTGGGGATGAAGGAAGGTTGACCTTGTAGTATCTGGGACTTGTCATTTGTCCTGTGCATAGAATGCCTGTAACATGGGCTCTTTTGACAGACTCAAGTATCTGTTGAATTGATTGGTTTATTCTTTAGATAAATATTATGTTAGGTTCCAGGTCTACAGTAGTGAATACATTGAGATTATTTGTTAATTTATCTCTGCCCCACTTAGTAATCTATTTCCATTGTAGGAAATTTAGTAAAGTGAAAATGAAAATCAGTGAGGCTCAAGTGGTAGAGCACTAGGCCCTGAGTTCAAACTCCAGTACCACCCCCCAAAAAATCAGTAATTCTATAAATAAATATATGTGTCCTTCTAGACTTCTTTCTGTGCATATATATTTGTGACATGAATATAGTTTTATTAGAGTGAGATGAAATGATACATCTTATTTATCTATAGTGCATATTGCTCTTCCCCAACATGATTAGGAAAATAAGCTTATTAATTCTATCACATAGCCTTAAATGAAACAAACTTCAAACAATATAAACATTATATGCTTTCATATATAGTATAGACTTTTTAATGATTAGCTAAATTATTCCTGCTTATTATTCCTAGATGCTCTATGTACCTATGGTCATTTTGGTTTTGTTTTTGTTTTTTGGTGCACTTTGGCCAATATATAGCAAGGAAAATAGGAAAGGTCACTGGTCCCTGGCTTAGATTTTTTCCCAGTTCTTGGCCTAGATGCCCCAGAGTGCCTGCTTCTGCTTTCCCTGCCTGAATTCTTCTGAGAATAGGAGGATCAGGTATCCTGGCCAGACCTGATGAAGCTTGGCCTTCAGATGGACAGACATTATGATAATATAAAGGCACTATTGGAAAATTAGTTCAGGCTAGTTTTTTTAAGTTCATGATGAAAATCTGAGAGACAATAGATTCCTTATTTAGACTTTTCACAGACTCATTTCTTTTATTTAAAAAGTATTTCATCATTATTGGAACAATTTCCTTCCTCCCCTAACTTTTGTTCTCCTTTTCTCAGAATTCCAACCAGGAGTGCCATGGAAAGGTATCCAAAATATTGACCCTGAATCTGATCCCTATGTCACCCCAGGAAGTGTGCTGGGGGGCACAGCCACATCTCCCATTGTAGATACTGACCACCAACTGCTGCGGGATAATACCACAGGTAAATGAGGATCCCTTGTGTGTATCCAGCACCCAGCATTTTCATAGTTACTCGCCTGTGACTCATTTATACCTGTAGATATCTAGTAATTTAACCAGACATTAGAAGAATATTTACTTTTCACATTTGTATGTTTTTAGGTACATTTTATTTTCCCTTCTGTTGAAATATAAATAAAATACACTCAGTGTCTCACTGATTATACTGATATTTATCTTGAACATTTTCTTCTTCTTTGTCACCTCAAGGGTCTAATTCTTCCCTCAACACCTCGCTGCCTTCACCTGGTGCCTGGCCCTACAGTGCCTCTGACAACTCCTTTACCAACGTTCATAGCACTTCAGGTACAAGGGAACCCTGCTTCCCCTTCATTAGCACTTTTCATTCAGTTCCCTTTTATAAAGGAAACTGGTATTTACATCCTAAGGAATATGTTTACAAGAGTTGAGTACCATAGGTCAGCACAGATGGAAGCATGTCTTTTGTACTTTCATCTCCTCCAGGAGCTCTGGTTCATAGGGATAGTATGAGCCAAATGCAATATTGAGGTAAGGCCAATGGTAATAGAATCTCATGGAGCTGGAGGTGTTCTGAGGGCAGAGGTCATGCTTCTCGACCAGCCTGCAAAGGAATCAAGAGCTATGGTATGAGCCATGGTGAGCTATGGTTACTCCTGTGGCAGACAGTGGTAGCTTGTTCTTCCCTAAAATCCTTCTGTTTATAGACAAAGAATATGGGCAGATGGCCAAAGTCAAAAAAAGGAAGGATCTTGATTGATTTTACCAGCAGTACTTGCTGAATTCTGCATGATTGGTTTTTTAAATTAATTAGGTTTTGGCAGTAATGGGATTTGAACTCAGTGCCTCAAGCTTGCTAGGCAGGTGCTCTACCACTTGAGCTGTGCCTCCAGCCCTTAGGATTGTTTCCAGAGAGATAATAAAGGATGGAAAGCTAATGGATACAGTAAGGCTTTGAAGTTGCTTAGCACAGAATTTTATAGATGAGTAGGGAAATCAGTAGTACTTGGCACCTTGGTTCTGAAAAAGTTGGATTTTAAGCCACTAAGTCATGTGGGTTTGTTTTGGACGTGTGGCACAAGTGGTATAGCACCTGCTTTGTAAGCATGAATCCCTTGAGTTCAAACCCCAGTAACACACACACACACAGACACAAAAGAAAGAACAATTATTAAGATTTCTGTGTTTTGTTCAGGAAAAGAAAATAGAGTAGATCCTAAGCTACCCAGTAAGTCCCTGTAAGGTTAATGATCTACAAACTGTCTCCTTTTTCTTTCTACCTCTGTCATAGTAACAGTGCAACAATGACCTACCATTTATTGAATGCGCCTACAAGCCAGGCATCATACTAAACCTTCATCATGAATTCCTTTTTGTCCTTCACTTACAGCTATGAATAGACCCTGTGGTCGTTGGCATTTTGTAGATGGAATACTCAGATTCAAAGATGTTACAAACTGGATATAACATGTGCCTGTAATCCCAGCACGCAGGAGGATCTTGAGTTCAAGGCCAATTGGTGTTACATAGCAAGAACCTGTCTCAAAAAAAAAAAAAAAATGTGTTACAGTTTGTCTCAGATTTGAGCCTAAATTGTAAATGAGGCACAATTCTCATTCTCACCACCATCCTGTATTATATTTTACAGGACTTCATTTACATTAAACTTTTTTTTTTTTTTTTTTTTTTTGTGGTACTGGGGTTTGAACTGAGGGCCTACACCTTGAGCCACTCCACCAGTTCTATTTTATGAAGGGTTTTTCGAGATAGTATCTCATGAACTATTTGCCCAGGCTGGCTTTGAACCAAGATCCTCCTGATCTCTGCCTCCTGAGTAGCTAGGCTTACAGGCATGAGCAACCAGCACTGAGCTACTTAAACCTTTTTTTTAAAAATTATTTTATTAATTTATTTGAGATAGGGTCTCGCTGTGTGGCACAGGCTAGCCCCAATCTCCTGGACTCAGCAGCTGGTATTACATGTGTGTGTAGTTGCTCCTGGCTCTCCTTCAGTTGTTTTACTTCTATAAATGTCGTATAGCTTAACATTTATATCTTTTTCCTGCAGTTGTACATTCACCTGAGACTTGTCTAAAACCAAACCTATACTTCCCCATCCACAAAATTGTCTTCCCTTTTAAACTAATCATTTAATTTTTCTTTAAAAAATAAGCATTGCTTAGTCACAAACTCTCAGTACTTCTCCTTCCTTCCTCTCTCCCCTCACTCTCTGGATCCAGCCAGTGCTCTAGAGTGCCCTCTCTTTTTGATATTTTCACGCATGCATATAATTTCCTTTGGTCAAATTCACCCCCTCTATTACTCTTTCTTACCCTCTCTTTCCCCTTTATTGAACAATTTTTAATGGTTTCATTATTCATCCATGCTAATGAAATACTTCAATCACACAGTGCAATGCTGGCTTTTAAGGGGTGTGTTCTACAGTTGTATTTTTCATATCCATTCCTCCTGCTCCATTTTGTTTGCTGTCACCCTAATTTAAACACTCCAGGCTAAATCTATTACAGAAATCTACTACTAGTACTATAGTCCCATCCTATCATGTGGCCTCCTTACCTCTATGCCCCTGCATAACCAAGATGGAGGAGGACATACTTGGTACAAGGAAAGGCTGTGTTGAACCTTGGTTTCTATTTTTCCAATTTCCTGAGCCTATCCCTTGATACCAATCCTTCAGACCTGTCTCTGCAAAGTCTCAGCTGGCAGCCCAGCACTCTCCTCTGTGTATTGAACACTATGCTGTTGCTGGGGTTACCAGTTCTGTTGTTCCATTGTCTGTCTCCCATCTGAACTAGAAGCTCTTGAGGCTAACTGTATTGTCCATAGCACTGGTTTAGTACCTTATGCATAATAAACCTTAGTGAATGGTTTTAGTGAATTTTTTTTTCCAGTAAAAGTCTGTTTGATCCGTGCGCCAGTGGCTCACACCTATAATCCTAGCTACTCAGGAGGCACGAAATAGGAAGATTGCAGTTCAAGGCCAGCTAGACTAAAAAACAAGATGCTGTCTCAAAAATAGCCAACATAAAAAAGGGCTGGCAGAATGGCTGAAATGGTAGAATACCTGCCTAGCAAGCATGAAACCCTGAGTTCAAAACCTGGTACCACAAAAAAAAAAATCTGTCTGAATGTTGGTATCTAATATGCCAACAAAGTACAAGAAAAACTAGTTTTCAACCAGGCGCTGGTGCTCACACTTGTAATCCTAGCTGCTTGGGAGGCAGAAATCAGGAATATTGCAGTTCAAGGCCAGCCCAGGCAAATAGTTCAAGAGACCTATCTCGAAAATACTTAATGCAAAAAAAGGGCCTGGTGGAGTGGCTCAAGTGGTAGAGGGCCTGTCCAGCAAGGATGAGGCCCTGAGTTCAAACCTCAGTACCACCACAAAAAAAAGGAAAAGAAAAGCTAATTTTCTAATGTGGGCTTTTTCCATGCAGTCAGTGGAAATTTACAGAATAGTGTAATTCTAGGCTAGTTTAATTCTGCTTTTCTTGATGTTCAAGTCTGACAGCTTTAGGAATACATAATCCTTGAGTTTGTTTTTCCTTCAAGCTGTATTTAGCTAAGAAAGTAGCAGAGAATTACTTATCTTATTAAATCTTCAGTTCATATGATAACTTTGTCAATTCAGAGTAACAGTTACTGAAAATTTTATATGAATAAGCACAAAAAAAAATGTTACTTTGTATTGCTACCCTTAAAATGTGTGCTATTAGTTTTTAGAACATGAATGTACATGTGTCTCCATAGAGACAAAATTTGTATATTTGTGGACAGAGGTGGACCATCTAACCTATTGTCTTCTGAATTTTCTCTTCTCACAGCAAAGTTCTCTGATTACAAATCCACATGGTCCCCAGATCCCATAGGACACAACCCCACTCATCTCTCCAACAAAATGTGGAAAAACCACATCTCCTCCAGGAACACTACACCGCTGCCCCGCCCACCTCCTGGCTTGACCAACCCCAAACCGGCATCTCCCTGGAGCAGCACAGCACCCCGATCAGTCAGGGGGTGGGGGACACAGGACTCTCGGCTTGCCTCGGGTGAGAAAGATGTGCCTGAAGGAACTCTGTGTTAGCACAATAGGGAGGACATGAAGAGGGCTACACACAAGAGGACAATGTGGCTGTTTAGTAGAGGAAAATTAAAGTGCAGGCAAAGGGACCCAGGAGCTTTCAAGTGACAGATTGCAAAGTGAGGACACTGGGAGGGATATACTCAAGCACTTGGAGAAGAAAACATGAGGGTCAGGGTCAGATAGAGGAGAGACTTTATAAAAGTAGAGAAAAGACATGTGGTCTACATGAAAATGTTCCTCCCTTGTGGTTTCTTGAGTTCTTTTTTTTTTTTTACTCTTCCTCATCCTTCTTCTGATTGCTTACAGCTTCTACCTGGAGTGATGGTGGCTCAGTTCGTCCTAGTTACTGGCTCGTTCTTCACAATCTCACTCCGCAGGTAACAGTGTTTTCTAGATGGGACTTAATTATATTAAGAGAGAGGGAAGTCAAGCATGGTGTTTACACCTGTAATTCCAACTACTTGGAATGTGGAAGTAGGATGATCAGATGGCCCAGGCAAAAGCACAAGACCCTAGCTGAAGAAAAAACAAAAACTAAAGCAGAAAGAGGGGAGGTCTGGAGGCAGACCTGTTCAAGTGGTAGAGGGCTCTTTCTAGGCCAGGAGTTTAAACCTCAGTACCAGGGGTGGCGGGGTGGGGGGGAAATAAACTAAAAGTGGGGACTATTGACAGATAAGAAATCTCATTTATTTCCTGGTCACTGCAGAGGTTTTGCCTGCAGGAAGTAGGTCTCCCCTCCCCACCAAGGTTCACAGCCTCCTTCAGAAAGAAGGGTACTGGCCACTCGGTCTCCTGTCTGCCTGCAAGATAGTAGAAAAACATGGAATTTTTAAAGCAGTCAGTGGGGTAGTATGATCTGGTGATTCCTATGCACTTATGCCATTGGAATCTGAGACCAAGTAGGAAGGGATATTTTAACCACACACCAAAAAGTTACCTCAGTGGTAGAGCCCTTGTCTAGAATGCACAAGGCCCTGAATTCCATCCCTAGCACCATAAGTTACCTGCTTTAGTTATCCAGCAAGACCTGAGGCTCAATATTAACCATTTCTGTGCTTCTCAAACATCTTTGCAGTAGAATGAATTGGTAGATTTCATAGCTTATATGCCACATGGGCACTTTTAGTTTTGTCTGTCGTCCTCCTTGAATGTAGATGGCATCACTGATTGGCTGTCATCAGAACAAGCCCTCTCAGAGGTGTTTCCAGGGGCTGGAGTTCCTCTACACCTGGCCCCCCTCCCTCTCCCCACAGTTCCTCCATGACTGAAGCATTAACAGCAGCTTTATGTTCAGCACTGCAGTCAAGGTAGATGAACTCATCAAACCTGAGCCCCTGACTTGACAGCACAATCTTTCCAACACTCTTTTCAAAGGACTCAGTTATACCTCCCTCTTCTTGACGTGTAGAATGTCTCGTCTAGCATTTATTCATACATGGATTCATTTTCCAGTGTTCCCATGAAGTTTTTATTATTAAGTCTTTGGCCTCATGTTTGAAATACATACTTAAGCAAAAGTAAGCACATTTCTTCACTATAAGCTTTCTTAGACCCTTTAATAGCTAATGTCTATTATGATTCTCTGGGGAAATAGATCTTTCTATTTCCCCACAGAGAACCCCTTTGTGGGGAGTAAATCCCAGGATTCCTATCTCAAGGTACATTTGAAAAGTTAGGCGGTCCTAACCTGTGTATAATCAACTCAGCTAAAAAGTCCCAGGTTATTTCCTTAACTAATGCTTGACTGAAGTATGAAGACTCCCTCCTACACCCTACTCCTCCACGCTGGAAATCAAACTCCGACCTTATAGGTACTAGGTAGGTTCTCTACCTCTAGCTGCATCCCCAGTCCCTGCATGAAGAATCCTTTTTTTGGGAGGAGAAGGGGGACGATACTGGGCTTTGAAGTTAATATGAAGAATCTCATATGATGATCCTCAAAAGTATGTATGCCAAGGGCTGGTGGTGTGGTTCAAGTGGTAGAGCATTTGATTAGCAAGTGAGAAGCCCTGAGTTCAATCCCCAGTACCAAAAATAAATAAACATATGCTTGCCTCATTTTTTTCCTAAGAGTTTAAGAATTGTCATACCATGTAGCAGTTATAATGCAGGTAAAATGAGAGAAGCAGTAAGGCATAATCTGTCTTGGAAAGAGCCTAAACATGCTAACCAGCCATGCTCACTTGTTCTATCTTATGAAAAATTGTGTGTGTGTGTGTGTGTGTGAAATTGATGAATATGGGGGTGGCTATGTTTGCATTAAGAAGAATTGATTAAGCCAGAAGCCAGTGGCTCATGCCTGTAATTCTAGCTACTCAGGAGGCAGAGATCAGGAGAATTGCAGTTCAAAGCCAGTTGGGGCAGATAGTTCACGAGACCCTCATGAAAAAGGGCTGGTGGAGTAGCTCAAGATGTAGGCCCCAAGTTCAAGCCCCAGTACTGCAAAAACAAAAAAACAAGAGAAAGAATTGCTTAATTTAAAAATCAAAGCTACTGCCGAGTGCTGGTAGCTCACGCCTGTAATACTAGCTATTCAGGAGGCAGAGATCAGGGGGATCGCTATTCAAAACCAGCCCAGGGAAATAGTTTGAGAGACCCTATCTGAAAAAAACCCATCACAAAAAAAGGGCTGATGGAGTGGCTTAAGGTGTAGGCCCTGAGTTCAAACCCCGGTACCTCAAAAAAGAAAGAAAAGATTATAAGAGCAAGTTTAAAACCTGAGTAAGTAGACTTTTCATCACCTAAAATTTGTTTAAAGGACATCTGTCTCCTAAAAAGTCACTAGTGACATGCTTATGCTGGCATGCTTATATAGTCGCCATCACTGATAATACTCTGCTAAGATTGATTTTTCTGATCATCTTCTGTTAAGAGGTACAGTGAAACTGCCTATTTTCACCCTGAAGGTTTTCCACTACTGCCACCAGTAACAACTTTATTTTTTAAAACTCGGGGCCTTGAGCTTACCCGGCAGTTGCTCTACCACTTGAGCCACAGTCCTAGCCATTTTTGTTTTTAGATACTTTTCAAATAGGGTCTCACATTTATGCCCAGCCAGCCTGGACTGTTTTCCATCGTAGCTAGAATAGCAGGCATGTGCCATCACATTCAGCTTTTATTTATCGAGATGCAGTCTTGAGAACTTTTTGCCTGTGCTGGCCTCAAATCTTGATCCTCCCAATCTCAACCTACTGAGTAGCTAGGATTACAGGCATGAGCCACAATGCCTGGCTTTTTGGAAAGGGTTTAAAGCAGGATCTCTGTATGTAACCCAGACTGGCCTGGAACTCCAGATTCCTGCTTCAGCCTCCCAAGTGCTGAGATTACACGCATGTGATACTGGGCATCACTGAACTCATAAGTGGTGAAGTGTCTGAACTTCAACGATAGCCTTTGGTCAATTTCTTTGGCGGCAGCAGAGGACAAAGACAAGGACTGGAAATAGTCTCACCTTTAGGTGATCAAAGTAGAGGTAAAACAGTGTTGGAATGAATAGTCTGTGAACTAGGCAAATCATCAGCCTCCAAATAATCAAACTGGGGTTTGAAATGAGAGCTTTACACTCGCTAGGCAGGTGCTCTACCTCTTGAGTCACACCTCCAGCCCCTTTGCTCTGGTTATTTTGGATAGGGTCTTGCTTTTTGCCCAGCCTGGATTTTGATCCTCCTATTTTATACTTCCTGTTGTCACTGAGATGACAGATATATGACACCATACCCAGATTTTTTCTGTTGTGATGGGGTCTCAAACTTTTTCTCCCAGGTTGGACTTGAACTGCAGTCCTCCCTATCAGCCTCCCACATAGCTGGGATGATAGGTGCAAAATGACAAGCGTGTGCCCCTGTGCCCAGCTGAGATGGGGGTCTCCTGAACTTTTGCCTGAGCTGGCCTCAAACTGTGATCCTCTCAGTCTCAGCCACCCAAATAGCTAGGATTGCAGGTGTGAGCCACTGGTACCTGGCTCATACCTTTTTTACTGTGTTTCTCTACCTTGTGAGATTGTTTCCTAGGGAAGCAAAACAATAAAGCATTGCTAATGATACTGAAAACTTCACATATTTACTTAAGTTCTCAATTGGGTATTATCTCATTTCTGCCTTTTTAAACTCTACAAATTAACATGCACTCTCTTTTTTATAACCTCTTAAAGTAAACAGACCACAGGTTAAATTATATGTTTTTGTTTTGAGTTGTATTTATGCAAACATTTTATTTGCAAAATGAGACTAGTAGGTCTCAACCTGTGCTTTAAGTATCTTATGGTTTTCCTTCCCCAGCCCACCACCAACTTTTATTTCATGAATGTTTTTGCTTCTTAGATTGATGGGTCAACCTTGAGAACGATCTGCATGCAGCATGGTCCGCTGCTGACATTCCATCTGAATCTAACCCAGGGCACTGCCCTGATTCGATACAGCACCAAACAGGAGGCGGCCAAGGCCCAAACTGCACTGCACATGTAAGTGTTCTGTCCTGTGCCCACACAGACAAACACGCATGGAGATGCGAGTGTGAGTATTCTGGTTCGTGCTTAACAAAAGACATGCAAACACACAAACAGTGCCAACTTTTATGCATAGTCTTGGGTACTGAAGTGGCAGGTCTTTTCTACCTGAGTATGCTTACATTGTCCTGTGTTTATTACAGACTGATAATCAAAATTCCAAATGTAAATAATTTGTGAAGCAGTGGGTAAATTTTAAGTATATAAAACAAAGCCAACATTTGTGAAGATGTAAAACATTCTAAGTTTTGCCATTTTTTATGATAGAATCTAGCTGCTTCCTGTGGCCTCTTTGTAGACAATGATGAAATTTTGTGGTCTTAGAGGGGAACAGGGTTTTTTGACTGAAATAGATGAGACTAGATCAGACTTTGACCATCCCTGTCCCAGCTACTGTCAAACTGGGGGACAAAAAAGAGCTGCCTCCTGGTTGCAGATGCCATGATGAAAAACCACACACAAAGCAAGTGAGTGATGCTGAGACCCAGGTGCAATTCCTTCCCTGAGGTGGAGCAGCACTTCCAGGTGTCTGACTCTGACTTGCCCAATGCTCTGGGTGTGATTTTTTTATCCCACCCATGTGAGATAAAAAGATAAAAAGAAGTAACTTTTCTTCTCTTTTCTTTTTTAAGAACTTGAATTTTTAAGCGAACTTTTAGGCTTACAGCAAAATTGAAGGTGCAGAGATTTCCCATGTACTCCTACCCCTCCCTGAGCATATCTTCCCCCATTATTGGCATCACCTACCAGGAATGACACATTTGTCACAGTGATAAACATACATTGACACATAATTCCCCCAAGTCCATCATTTACCTTGGGGTTCACTCTTGGTATTGTATATTCTGTGAACTACGACAAATGCGTAATAACATGCATGCACCATCATTGTATCATTCAAAGAAGTTGCACTACCCTAAAAATCCTTTGTGCTCCACATTTCACCCTTCACACACACAATCCTTGATATCTAAGCTGTCTGGAATATGTGAACTCCTACCCCAGGAGGCATGGATACACAATACCCTCTGGTAGCTTTAACTGTCCTAAACTATGGCAATAGCCCATTGCTCTGCTCAGGTGACATGCGGGCTCTGAGCTGTAGGCCTATGATGATGAGTCTGTGATTCTACATTCTGAAATGCATCCAGGCAGCAACACCACCCCACATCCCCACCCCGGCTGCTTCCCTCAGACCCACAGCACTCTCTTTCTCCTCCCTCCAGGTGTGTGTTGGGAAACACTACCATCCTGGCTGAGTTCGCCACTGATGATGAAGTTAGCCGCTTTCTGGCTCAAGCTCAGCCCCCTACACCTGCAGCAACCCCCAGCGCACCAGCCGCAGGGTGGCAGTCACTAGAAACCAGCCAGAACCAGTCAGACCCCGTGGGACCTGCGCTGAACCTTTTTGGTGGGTCCACTGGGCTCGGGCAGTGGAGCAGCAGTGCTGGTGGCAGCAGTGGGGCCGATCTTGCTGGCGCTTCATTGTGGGGGCCCCCAAACTACTCTTCTAGCTTGTGGGGAGTCCCGACGGTGGAAGATCCCCATAGGATGGGCAGCCCGGCTCCTTTACTACCTGGTGACCTTCTGGGAGGAGGGTCGGATTCAATCTGAACTTAGAACTTTCAACTCTGACCTCGTGACCTTTTTTGGAACAGCAGCAGCACTAACTTGACCTTTTCGTTTTTTTTTTCAACTTGCAATAAATACATTTTTAAAAGGAAAAAAGAAAACGGAGAGAGAAAAAAAGGTGGGTCATTGACAGACTGTCTGAGCACATAGTTGCCTCCCTTATAACTTCAGTTTTTTCGTTTGGAATATGAATCCAAAAAGAGAACATATCACTCTTGAAATACTTGAATCATGAACGCCAACCTAGAAAGACAATGTGAAGCAAGTACACATACCATTTAAATTTAAACACAAAAAATTAAAAAAATTAGTTTCTAGTTTTTCACTTTTTTCATGTTATATGGAAGTTGTTGCTAAGAAACATATATACTGAAAAAAAAATAGCTTTTTAACTTTGTTTGCACTGGGTGTGTTTCCGTCCTTAGGTCTACCATGTTTGGGTGGGAGGGAAATTCAAAAGAATTGTTGGGGGAGGGGGGAGGGAAGACTTGACGGAGCCTCACTTTAAAAACAAAAACACAAAAACCTAAAAAAAAAAAAAAAAAAAGAAAAGAAAAAAAAAGGAAAACTATTGTGATTGGCTGGTTGATAAATACCAGTGTGTTCTGGCACATGTAACTGCCCAGGCATGCTCGTTCTGGTATGTGTGTGCACGTGTGTTCATGTGCGTTCACGTGCATCCTCCTCTGTCTCTGTGTGTGCCTGCGTCCTGCCCTCCCCCACCCACCCCAATTTCTCAGAAAGCTGCATTGCTGACAGTCCACAGGCTGGCTGGCCAGCCATCTGCTTTGATATTTTGTTTTCAACTATGAGAACACCCAAGCCTGGGGGAGTGGCTGCAACTCAAGCTGCTCAGTCAGGTGCATTGAGACAAAAAGTTCTTTTCAGCAATTAGAGCAGGAATCTCCTTTCCACCTGTGCGTTAACCTGAGCGTGAGGTTCTCTAGCTTTGCTCTTGACCTAGCCGTAGAGAGGAGCACTGCCAAGTCCAATAGTTGGAGAGCAGGAGGTACCTCTTGGGACAGCTGTGTGTTCATTTCTGTTTTTTAAAGTGACTGGCTGCTAGGCACATCTGCTGAGTCTCTGTTAAGTTTCACGCAGGCCTTTTTGTTAATTTGTATGGGAACAGAAGATAAGATAGTTTTTAGATTACGTGATGTTACAAAATCAGAGAAACTGTGTTCCCTTTTTCCTGTGTGATCAGGTATGAGAAACTCATAAAAAAAAAATCAGGTAATGCGAATTAAATATTCCTTTGGGTTCTCATTTTCATTTGATGGTAACAGAAAGCAGTAAGTTGTGAGCAGCCTCCTGGAAGCATCGCAGCTCCTCCCTCTCTGCTCCTCTCTCGCTGAGCGTTACCTGTGCCAGGCCGTGGCGTGTTACAGCACCAGGCCATCACTGACAGAAACGTTTACTTAACGAATGTTCTTAAACCAGTGTGTACTTCAAGCGTTTCCCTTTGTTTCTCTGTGTTGTGTATTTCCTGTGTATGTGGTTTTGCTTAGGCAGGAATAACTTAGCAAAGACTTTTAAGTATTGCACCTTTTTTGGTTTTGACCTCTTTTTTTTTTCTTGTAATGTTGCTTTTTTAATTTTGCTATTTAAAGACTTTTTTAAAGCATCAATGTAGTAGTTCTCTGGGCTAAACAGAGGGCAACATTTAATCCACAGTTATCACCAACATATATGTACTGTGTTGGAATCAAAATGTATCAAACTGCTTATTGTGAAGAGAGTGATAGCAGACCTGACCGGAACCCCTTTATACAAAGCAGATTTGGGGGGAGGGGGACATGTGCCGGTAATGCTAGCGCTTGTGTGGACGTCCCAGTCTGCATCATACTGTTCAACATGAAGTGCCCACATTCTGTACCAGCAAATACCTGCCCATTCCAGCCCCTGGTGGGAGCAGACCTCTACTGTCCTCTGTAACTTGCTGCTATTGAGGACAAGGGAGTTTTTCTTTCTTTAGCATCTTCAGTGAAGGACACAACAATGCCTAGCGTATTGTATTTGACTTTAGCTTGTGTCTGTGTGTAGGTAGGTGGATGGGTATGTATGGCAAAAGGCAAAAACAAATTATTCACATGCAAGTGGTTTTGTGAGGCAATGAATGGGAAGTTCTGTAGTCCTCTTGGCTCACCCTGTTGATTACAAACATAGCCTCAAAAGAGATCAACAGTCAGAATTCGAGTGAGGGCTGATGCCAGCCTGTGGGACCTTTTGAGGGTGAGTGGGCAACCTTGAGCTTGTAGCACTGGTTTGTTCTGCAGACACCTTATCCAAACTGACTGTACCCTCCTCCTGCTCTCTGGTTTTCATTGCCACCATGCCCCTCCCACCCCTGTTCCCTATAAAAAGTCTCCTTCTAACCCCACTGACTGCTCTCTGGAGCAGAGCCCTCCAGGTGAAGCACAGCTGTGTCCAGACATTACAGACAGAAGGCTAAATCTCAGTGTCCCTGGGCCACGAGCTCATCCCAAGGCTTCTGTAAGCCAGTAGGGACTGTCCACTGCCGCTCTTGGTTCACGGCCATGTCCTGCCCTGCCTCACCCTCTCCCCCTGCCTGTTGGGTCCTTGACCTGCACTATGGCTTAGTTGAGTTCCTTACGATACTACGGTGAAAGCCGGGTGCTAGAGCCCCTCTTGTTTACAAGACACAAATGAGGGATTTGAAATATGTAAAAATAAACATGAGAAGCTAAAACGTTCTTCCATCATAAGCTTAAAGGGAAAAAAAACTAAAAACTTTAAAAAAAAAAGACCAAAAAGTGCGTATATATATATACATATATACATATAAATATATATTTTAGATGAAGACTAACTCTGGGAGCATTTAACAGTGTTTTTTGTTTTTGTTTTTAACATTTATTTTCCTGCTTTAAAATTTGCAAGCATTCTCAGGAATTCTAGGGTAGGAAGCCAGTTTTTTGAAGATGGTTTATTTAACCGTATCTTATCCTAGATAGACGGCTGTTTCTTTCCTGTTAATAAACTTTTACAAGTTCCTGAAACTTCAAAAAGTTTAAATTTTTACTTAAAAAAAATAAAAAGTCTCCAAACATTATGGTCATACTGGGGATCACACATTTTAAAACACATATGAGATATTTTTTAAAAATCAATTTAGCAGCAACAGGTAAATTCATTATCTCAAAAACTGTGGGAGAAGGATTAAGCTTTATGACAGCTCTATCATGGACTCATTTGAAATCGTGTCACTGAATGGGAGAGGGTTTGCTGTACATGAATGGGAATACTGTCATGTGTTCCTTCCATGTAAGGCTAAACTAAAATCTCCCCAGCCATTTTTATTTTTTCAATGAACCCCTTCTCCCTGTCACTTCAGCCCCAGCAACAAAAGAAAGGAATAAAGAAAGAAACAACAGCTTAAAAAAAAAAAAGTGTAACTCTAATCTGTAAAATAGTACGGTTGGATTGCTGAGAATCTATGTAAAGAGTTAGGAAATAGAGGTTAATAATTTTGGAACAAATTTTAAATATAGGCATTACTAAAGGAAAATAATCTATGGACTATTCTATTTGTGAAGAATGTGTGTTTTACCTCCGTTTGTTACAGGAGGAGGAGAAACTATAGAAGAATCTAATAAGGAACAAGTGATTTTACTTTCTTAGCTCCCAGCTACTGTTGTGCTTATTTTAATTGCTGTTTTGAAGATCTGCTGCTTAATTATCCCCATCTCTGGATGGCAAAGGTGTGGAGTGTTTCCTTTTGGTTTTGGTGATGTCGAGTTCTCCTTTTGTGTTCCTTCCTGGGGCCAAGGGTCAGAATTCCCAAGCATGGCCACAGCTTCTTTCAAACATTATGCTTCCCAGTGGGAAAGAAACTCCAGCTCCACAGGTAAAGGGAGTGGGTGAGGTTGCTGCCTGCAATTTCTCTAAAACCGCTTTAGTGCCTTTGTACACACACCAGACATCCTAAGCAGGGGGCGTGTGTGTATGTGCATGTGGTCCAGTCACTCCATAGTTGCTAAGATACTTGCTCAGAAAGGAAATTAGAGTGGTTCTGGACAGGCTCCAGAGGCAGTGGGCTAAATGAAAATAAATAAACAAAAATCAAGGAAGCAGAAATACACTTTTATGTCTTGATAATGTGGAATGCCAAGTTCCTTCCTTGTGTTGTGTGCCCTTGTTAAGTGCGTTCACTTCTCCAGATGTATAATGGTGACAGCTGCAGTGATGGGAAAAGTCACTTTGAGCTGGGCAGTGGAAGGGTCCTTTTTTCCTGCTCCTGTGCTTCTTTATTGCCTCCTCCTACCCCCCCCCCAACTTTGTCATCTTGCTAGAAGCTTTGTGTTATTGGTTGGCAGTGACTTAAGGACAGGATTTAGTGAGGGTATCATGGAAGAGTAAAGGTCTTCTCTTTCCATGGTATTCTTTGGCAAATGCCATGTCTACCAAGAAGTTAGGGGATTTCAGTACACTTAGAAAATTCAGCAGGAGTATCCTCTCCTTCAGCACACCTGGCATATGTACAGAGGCTTGGTGGTCACCCTCATTGCATAGATTTATTTTGTACACGTTTTGGACATGTAAGTGTAAGCGTTCCATTTTGTACTAGCTTCTTTTTTTTTTTTTCCAAACACTTGGTTACTAGTGGCAAGAAGTGTGTACTTCTCATAAACATCACAGACTTGGTTTCTGTCTACCATATGAGTAGCCAAAAGAAAAGAAGCAAGCATGGGGAAAGGGATGTCTTCCATCAGACAGGGGACCTCTGCTGCCAGTGAGAGTGCCACGACTTCATTTAAGTGTTGAAAAAGCTGAAACATCTCCAACCCCCTAGTCCCTAACCCTTGAAGTTTTCCATTTACAACATTCACAGGAATGAATTTAGCACCCCAGCAATGCTGGTTCAATCCCCAGCACCAGAAAATAATAAAATTCCAAGCCAAATTCTTTTATCAGTGCCCCCCACCCCACATTCCTGCCACCCAGTGAGGCAGCATCATCTGTTTCTTGCCATTCAGTTGGTTCTACTGTAGCAACTGGATTTTGTGTTACTATGGCTTCTGAGGATTTTCTCACCTCTTCTGACATGAATGTAGCATAAATTAGCAATTGGTTCTTCCAAACTCCTGTGGGTTGAATGTGATAAATAAAGATATGCAAGGTAGTGGGGGGAGGGAGGAAGGGAGAGAAATTCTGCCTAAGAATTTGGAAGCGCCTTTATTAATGTATCTACTAGAAATTAAAAGTTCACAGGCTAGGGCTACTAACTTGCAGCAAATATTCACTCTCACTCTCACTCTCCTGTGTGTTTTGGCCAGTGCTGGGGATGAAACTCAGGGCCTAGCACGGGCTAGGCAAGTGCTGTATCTCTGAGCTCCACCCCAGCCTTCATGCTCAGTTTCACCCTCTTCTTGGAGATGTGTGTGTTTTGCAGGGCTAACAGCAGATTCCCTGTGGACCTCATGCTGTGCATTTTCTAATTTTACTTGTATTCTGCCGTCTTGGCCCTTCTCAGTATCTGCTGAGCAGAATGCAGCTTTTCTCTACAGTGTGAGCAGGATGTTTGCAGCAGGCTTGGCTCTAAAAGCCATCTCTAAGACTAGGGCACAGTTAAGTATTTGTGTAGAAAAGGTCCCATTCTTCCTAGTCCTCAGAGTTAAAAACAACATACAAAGCTTTGTCATTTATTGCTTTGGGTTGGAGTTTTTTGGGGGGTTTTTTTTGTTGGTTTTGTTTTTTTTATACCTATAATGTCTTCAACTAGGAATAAAGATACATTTTTACCTAGATAAAAGAAAAAAAATCAAACCTCTCCAGTATTTTTGTGAAGTTTTGTCACACTTCATGCCTGTGTGCATTAACTATACTTAATGTCACTATAAAAAAGTAATCCTGCTATCTGATTGTGTTTTTCCTCCTATGAGTGTCTCACTAAGGCAGCATGCAGTGGTGCAGCTGAGTATATTCTAGTGTGAACAGTGAATTGTCCATCTTTAGACTTCAATAGTCATTCAGAAAATAGGGTCCCCTCAAACCTTGTTACACATCATGTCCACCTGCTGTCCTCTTTGTCTAGAGGACAGAGTGTCATACATTTTAGAAATAGGCAACTATACAGAATGCTGACAAGAGCATCATCTCAGTCTTTAAAACACATAGAATATTACCTATTTTCCCTGCTTTCATGCGCACCCTATAAAATATGGTGTATAGGTTTATGGCCAGTGCCAAAGGTGTGTATATTTTCAGAGATGGTCTCATTGTCAATGATAGTATTTTTTTTTCTTGACCTTAAATTTGATAAAGAAGGTGGTCATATCATATTCTTTACATTTGAAATAATTATCAACCCCAAGAATCTATGAACATAGTAATAATAAAAATTGAATCTCAGTCCACACTGCCTCCCCACCCTATGTTGCCAAAGGAGGCCACGAACATCTGCAGGATGGTGAAGGGGAGGACGCAGGTCTGGGAGTGGAATGCTGCCCATGTCCCCATGCAAGGTCACTGCTAGATCCCTAGAAGTTAGCAAGCATTTCCATCATTTAAATAGTTTTTAAACTATCGGTGTCTTGTAATCTCCTACCACCACCACCACTACCCTCAAAAAAAGTAGCAAAGTGTTTGCCTGACAAAATTTAAATAGTTCCCTTTTCAGTCAACTGTACACCAGAAACAGTGCACCAGGAAATGGGTACTACTCTGACCAGAGAGAGGGTCTCTGCAAAGCTCAATCGTTGGTTCTTCATTGTGACAAACGTTTGTCTATTTGTGGGAGGGGAGAGGCCAGGTGCACTTCACAGGCAAGAAGTGTTCTATTTTAAATAAAGAAGAAACTGTTTCCCTAAAGCACTGTGTGCCTCAACTTAGTTTTCAAACTAGGAGTCATTCTTTGGAAATAAATTTCCTTACAGTTAACCCATTGCCAGCCAGTATCAGATAGTTGGGATGAGTTCTTCAAAAAGAGAATTTTATCTTTCCTGCTTTTCTTTCCCTCTCCTCCCTGGCTTCCTGGACCTCTTGGTAGATTGCGCGTTTCTTACTGTGGGGACTGGCCTCAGAGCTTTATAGCTGGGGGAAAGGTAGATGCTGAGTTGTCTGCCAAAAATGACAAGGGGGGGTATTAATGCAAAACAAAGCAGAAACCATGGGAGAGCCCATAAAAAGTCACTGGCCTTGTAAAGGTAGTACAGTTTCTTATCAAGTGATACATTCTAACATGGAGCTTCTTGCCAAGATTTTCCAGTTAGGATATAATAAATGTGTAAAACACCACCCAGTCATCCACATTAATTTTTTCAAGGAATCACTTAAATATAGTACTTCTGAATGTGCCTTTGTGAGTCCAGAGACCTTCTGTTTTAGGAAGAGGCTACCCATTGGGGTAAAAATAAAAAGATGGTCCACTTAGTCTTTAGGAAAGTCCAAGTTTGTCCTGGCAGCCCAAAGGCAGCTGTTGGATTTTCATTAGCCTCAATATTGCACAGTGTAGTCGTGCAGAAGAGATTCTGAGATGTGGGAGGGAGGTGACGAACTGCAAGTGCACAAATGCCAGGGCCAGGTTGGTCCAACGCAGGTTGGCTCTCTGCACTTGCATTCTCTAGTTTGCTTCATGTATGTGTGTGTCTGGCTGTTTGATTTTATGTTTTCTAAAAGCACTGGAGAATTGGAACATGGTGATATTTGTGTCCCATTCATGCATGTAAAGAAGGCGCTTCTGGCTTCTGCGTGTGTGGCACGGGCCCATTCAGTTTTACCCCTGAGCCTGTCCTGAGAAGGCCCTTGTTTTCCCAAATGCAAGTCACATCGTATTGCTGTTTATGCAAATTGGGTATTACACACAAGGAAAAAGGTTTTGAAAGAGTTGAGATTTAAGCATTTGTGAAAGAAAAGAGGAAAATTGGAAAACATTTTATTTCTTGAGAACTATTGTAGTTAAACATAGAAATCTGCCGTGTGTCTTCATTTGTTTTGATGTTTGTTTTCAACAATTCCACCTCTTCTCCCACTCCTTATCTTCTAAAGAAAAATCCAGTGAGTGCTAAGGGCCATTCCCATAACTCCTCAGAGCTCCCCAGGAGGAACAGGAAGCAGTCTCTGCCTAGATTCCTTCACTTCATTCAGGAAGACAAAGGGAGGAGGGGTGGCCGCCTCCAGTGCTTCCCTCTCATTCCTCTTTAATGGCCTTGAAATGTATTATTATGCAAATGTGAATTTTGATACTGAACTTAAGAAGAGGTTGTTGGATTTTTTCTTTTTTCAAAAAAAAAAAGGTCCATATGTGGTCATCATTGCTTCTTTATTTTGTAAAGTGAATTGTAACTATGCATTATACAAAAGGGGGGAGGAGGGCAGAGGGGAAGGAAGTCGCTTTGCATCCTTGTTCTCCAGTTTCTGTGTCCATGGTATCTCCACATCTGGAGAGGAAGGTGAGAGAGATGCACTAAGGTTGGCACAGTGTGGTCGGAAGAGACCTTCCAGGCTCTCACCCTAGCCAGCAGGTCTGATGGCCAGGCAAATTTTGGGGGGGGGGTCTGCAGTTCCTGTCCACCAATGTGGTTCAGGATTCTTGATCCTAGCCTTGCAGTGTTAATCCAGGGCAACAGTGGAGCCCCACAAGCTCCGGTGTTCTCTGGACAAAAGTACTCATCCTTCCTGAATCCAGAACTCTTTAAACTCAGGAAAACACGCCTCACTCGTGCTGACCTTAACGTTCATCTTCATGTCAATTTTGAAAGCTCCTCCTCTGCTTTTTAATTTATCTTTCTTCTTTTTTAATCATTGTTAAGTGGATGCACTCTTAATCATGAGGAAACTCCTCTCTAGGGAAAAGGAGCGTTGCCTGCTGTTGCTTGGCCAACAAAAAAGGCTTCCCTTCCTCCTTTGCTCTCCCTCAGCCGTGAGTGCTCTCTCTGCTTCCCTTGATTATTGCGTTTATTACACTAGACATAGCTGGCAAGCAGAGAGGTATCTGACACAGGAAGGCCTACATACATCCTCTGCTCTAACAGAGCTCCTTTGTTGATCTTGACTGTGACAAACCCTCATTGCTCTGTTACAGCATCATTTGCGACACACAGTTTCCTAAGTGAGAGATTGTCTGGCTGTATTCAGTGTTTTCCACGCAGCAGTTTTTGTTGTTGATGTTCACAGTACTGTAATGAGTAACAGACTTGATCACAGTCTTCTCGTGCTTGTGCAAGGCTGCATAGGCACTATCTTATCAGGGTTCCAATCTGTTAGATTGCCTTTAAACAAAAATAAACAAAAAAGTTAAATCCTGACGTTTCAACTTAAACAGAACAATACCTCGAGGTACCTTTCCCTGCAGTGTAAGCCCTTTTCTTCTGTCTCTCTGACATCCGTGGATTTTCCTTTACAAAATATGGATGTGTAAATAGCAGGGTAACTTTGAAAACATTTTCTTTGCTGTGAAAGTAACCCTAAAATATGATATCTTGCATTTTAAGCCATCTGAAGTTTCACATCTGAATTCTTTCATATTTAAGAAGAAAGGACAGAGGAGGTTGGCAGAGTGAATTTCCTTTTGTGGTAGGGCTGTTCTCACACAGTAACAACAGACCAGTGGCTAAATCCTACCCTAACTAGGTGCCATCTATTCCAGCATCCTAGTTCCGGGGTGGAGAATATCTGAATTTCTCTCTTCCAGAACATCTGTCCCCTCCAGGGACTCCAGAAGGTTTTGTACTCAAGACCTTGAGCTCTCAGTCTTCTACACACAACACACACACACACACATGTCTCCAGTACCATTCTGTAATTCACAGGGGGATTTAATCCCCGGCATTTCAATTTGCACTATGGCCTTGTTATCTTGTGATGCTCTGGAAATACATTGATTTCTGACTTAAAAGGAAACTCAAGTAAAGAGACATGCAAACAACCCTGAAATCTGAAAGCCCTGTGCATCCTCAGCTCTTCCTCCCTCTGTGAGGCTTAAAGCTGACATTTGTCAAGGGAGACACATTAAACACATGCTGCTTAGAGGGTGCCTAGATCTGGGCCCCTGTGAGGCAGGGTTGGAATGGATCGTATTGAATTGCTTCTTCACTAAAGCCCCTTAGGACAAACCCTCTGTCTGTCAAGAAGCCCTTTTAGTGTGATCTCACCAATCTTGTACAGTGACGACTTCCTTTGAAGGAAGAAGCTTGACTAGAAGTGCATGCACATTGTCCCCCCGCCCCACCTTTCGACTCGGGCACTGTTGACTTGGATTTTACTTCTGTTTGTCTGGAGGCCCATAGCCTGTCAGTCTCCTTCCCCTGATCCCTTGTGGGTTCTGCCTGCCTGTGTATCCCTCTCTGATGCTCCCAAAGGGCTTTGCTGGTCTCTGCACCTCTTTCCGGGACACTCCCCTCCCTCTACCCTTTGCACACACCAGTGACCAAAGTGTATGCAGCAGTCTCATACAAGACATCAAAATGGTGCACGCACAATGAGTGTGCTCACAGACATGTGCACAAGGTTCTGCACCATTGGCCTTAATCTCAGCATGACTTAAGGTGCAGGAACATTTTTAACAGGTTTTAAAAGTAAATACCTTCTAGGAGAGAAAAGAAGCAGAAACAACTCAACCATGCCCACTCCTGACTCTTCCACAGTTCACTTACAACTTCACATTGTGTGCCCGCCCCACCCTGTCCCTGTTTTGAGTAACCAAAAACAGACAACAAAAGCAACCTGAGAAGAGGTTACTAGATACTTTACCTTTCTCCCTTTTGGTGGAGATATAAATGCTGCTTTGGGTTCTGTAATCCTAGGGGGGGCTATGTTTACATAGTGAAATGCTTCCTACCAAATCAGGAAACAGTGAAGAGTGAAAGTCCCTTCAGTGAGAGGGCCTGGGGGTGTGGCAGAGGAGGAGAGGCAAGAAGTTCCATTTAATCCATTGTGACATATGGCTCCCTTCCTCCTCTCCTCCCTCCAAAGCGCTCTCCATATCCCCTTTAAACAGAAGGTGCAGAGAAGGGCATAAGAAGGAGACCTGAGTTTTTAAGAGGCAGCTTTCCAACTTCACATACAAACAGGTAACAGAAGGTACAGCAAAAACCCTTTCATCTGAAACACTGTCAGCAGAAACAACCCGTCAAAGGACTAAACAGTTGCACATACCAATGCTCTCTGCAAGTTACCTATAAGTGTTTTGTTTTTCTTATACTTGAAATAGCTTTTACAATATTATTTTGGTGGCTTTCTTTTCTCTCTTCTGATGGGCAATAGAGAAAATGGGATGTAAGGACACTTGGGAGAAAAGGAAGGATGTGGCATTGATTTTTTTTTTTTTTTTAAACATAGAGGTTTAATTAAACTCCCATATGTTAAATTGCTCCTCATATTACTGGTTTTACATGGACACAGAAACTAGGCACTTTAGAGGTGCACTTGCACGGCAGGCTGGGCCCCCCATTTCTATATTTTATTTTACTTTTTTAGTATAGTGGTACTTAAAATCACTGGTTCACTTAAAAAAACAATAAAATGTTAAACTCTACTAATGTACAAATAAGCTGAAAAGTTGCATTTTATGTGTATTTTTTGCCATAGCAGGTACTGTATTTCTCATGCTGGATTTCAAAAAAAAAAAAAATATATATATATATATATACACATATATATATACATATATATGTGTATATATATATATATATCAAAAACAAACAAAAAAAACTGAAGGGTGGTGTTTTATTGGATCGTGACAGGTTGAGTAATAAGGAATTAAGTCGTTGTCATTTCATTAAAACTGAGAGATGATGTAATGCATATATAAATGTTTTCTGAAGGGTTTTTTTGGGCTTTTAAACAGCTTATTTTTGTTTTTGTTTAGTTTTTTATTTTATTTTATTTTGGAAAGATATGATTGTATTATGTGCAACTCAGTTGCTTACATTATAACTACAAAATATTTTTGGGTTCCTGGAAAAAAAAAAGAAAAAAGACTAATAAATGTGTTTGGCTGCTAAGCATTTCCTGTTGTGGTCTCCTAGTTCACTCTGCCAGTTTATTTAATTTGCTCATTTGCTGAGTGCTTATCTTTTTATCCTCCTCACTCTCCATGCTCCACCCATAAAAGGCAGAAATTCTACATTTAAATTGAGGCCCCAGCCCTGTCTGCCTGTCTTATTTATTGTGTTTTGTTGTTAGGGTGATGAGTCAGTTTATGCTGCTTGTTGCCTGCACCAGTGCTAACTGTGACCTTCCACAGTGCAGGGCTCAAATTTTCTAAAGACATTGATCTTTTGCCTTTGGCTGTTGTCTTGTTGAATCCTATTTTGCATTTGGTGGAGAACACTAGGGTGGAAGAAAGAAGATGCCACCGCCTGCTGCTGCTGGACCCAGGGACAGTAGTGTGCAAGATAGCTTTTGTCCAGAATGCCATGCAAGTGTCTTTCCACTCAGCTTTGGGTGCTGCAGCACTGCTAAGGCATGTCTGGGCTAAGTTTTCCCATCTCCACCTTGCCTTACTTACCATTAGTGACTTGGAGACTTCTTAGATGTGTGGCCATGAAACCCCTTAGTGAAGAGGAGGATGGATGGCAACTATTTTTTCCTAATTCCCAGGTGCTTTTGTATCTGATTTAATTCCCAGAATGCTCAAGACAGACAGTGGTGCACTCATCTGATCAGAATAATTTGAACTGGGAGCCAGTGGCTCACACCTACAATCCTAGCTACTCAGGAGGCTCACGGTTTGAAGCCAGCCTGGGCAAATGGTTCCTGAGACCCTATCTTGAAAAAACCCTTCACAGAAGAAGGGCTGGTGGAGTGGCTCAAGGTGTAGGCCCTGAGTTCAAACCCCAGTACCACCAAAAAAAAGAAAGAATAATTTGGCCAGTGATAGACAGTGCTCTAAGCATGCCACATGCAGGCACTCGATTCCCCACAGTGGCATCACCACTGGTGAAGCCATTCAGAAGTCACCCTGGCGCTGGGGTCAGAGCTCAGTGGTAGAATGCATGCGTAGCATGTGCAAGGCTCTAAATTCAATCCCAAGCACCACAAAAAAATAAAAGTTACTCCAAAATATTTTTGCTAAAAAACACATGGATTTCTGAGAAGAATTTAAGAAAGCCTGCACAAACTGGTAGACCATGTACCATCCAATTCTTCCCCATCAAGAAGTAAACACTGAGGCTAGGGGTATAGTCCAAGTGGTAGAGCCTTGAGTTCAAGGACCTGGGTTCAATCCTCAGTACTGTTGTTTGGAAAAAAAAAAAAAATGAACAGTGGCCAGGCATGGTGACATACAGCTGCAATCCCAGTAATTAGAAGGCTGAGAAGAGGAGTAAGAATTTGAGGCAGCAGGCACTGGTGGCTCATGCCTGTAATCCTAGCTACTCAGGAAGCAGAGACTGAGAGGATCATGATTCGAAGCCAGCCCAAGCAAATACTTCAAGAGACCCTATCTCAAAAAAAAAAACCTTCACAAAATAGGGCTGGTGGAGTGGCTCAAGGTGAAGGTCCTGAGTTCAAATCCCAGTACTGGGGAAAAAAAGCATTTGAGGCAGCTGGCTGCTGGTGGCTCATGCCTCTAATCCTAGTCACTTGGGAGACTGAGGTCAGGAAGATTTCAATTCAAGGTCAGCCCAGGCACATAGTTTGGAAGACCCCCATCTCCAAAATAACCAGAGCAAAATGGACTAGAGGAGTGGCTCAAATGGTAGGGCTCCTACTTTGCAAGTGCGAAGCCCTAAGTTGAAACCCCAGTCCCACCAAAAAAAAAAAAAAAAAAAAATTGAAGCCAACTCTGGTAACTTAGCAAGACACTGTTCGATTTTTTGTGGTAGTGGTGTTTGAACTCAGGGCTTGCTAAAGCAGACATTTGACCACTTGAGCCACTCCACCAGGCCTTTTTTGTGTTGGGTATTTTTAAGAAAGGGTCTCACAAAGTATTTGTCTGGACTGGCTTTGAACCATAATCCTTCTGACGTCTGCCTCTCAGTAGCTAGGATTACAGGCATTGAGCCCCTGGCATGCCACACATTGTCTAAAAAACTTAAAAAGGGCTGGGGATGCAGTTCAATGGTAGAGTGCTTGAGATCCTGGCTTTAATCCCTACTACCTTGAACAAATAAGTAGAAAACACTGGAAATGTGGACACAGAGATGAACTAGATGTTAAAAGAAGCTTGAAGACCTACCTTTCTCAACAATATGTTTTTCTCTCTTTTTCAGTTCATTCATTTGTTTTGTTTTTGGGGAATAGAGATCAGTACAGAAACCATGAAGGCTTTCAAATATGGGATATTTTGAAAATGCCTAAGTGGCTAAGGAAGGAGCCATTGTAGGAAGTGGTGGTTGTAAAGACTGTGGCACCATCTTCCTCCATGGCCACGTGGAGAATTTGGAGCCCTTTAACCCCTTCCCAAGGCCTCCCAGCCACACACACCATGCTCACCTAGAATGGCTCCCTCCAGCATCATTAATTCCAGCATCCTTGACCATGGCCTCTTGTCCTCCCAGCTGGCTCTGACTCCTACTTTGATGGCTGTATTTTGACTTCATTGTTGCATTTCTAACCCAGTTTAGATTAATGGTCCATAATGTGAATAACATGCTTGTCAATAGCCATACAGTCCCTTGCCCCTCTGTTTTCTTCATACCTACATGACAACATCTCCACTTTGGAAAAACCCTATTTTTTTCTTTTCTTTTTTTTTTTTTTTTTTTTTGTGGGGTTGGGTTTGAACTCAGGGCCTCATGCTTGCTAGGCAGGCGCTCTGCTGCTCAAACCACTCTTGACAACACTTTTCTCTGTTGTGGTATTTTCAAGATAGGGTCTTGCAAACTATTTGCCAGGGCTGACTTCCAATGACGATCCTCCTGACCTCTCTCCTGAGTAGCTAGAATTGCAGGCATGAATCACTGGTACCTGGCCTATTTTCTACTTATACCAGCACTCAAAAGCAGCCCAGCTTTGGTGGAGTGGCTCAAGCAGTAAAGCACCTGCCTAGCAAGCATGGGGCACTAAGTTCAAAAAAAATTAAAAAGGCTTCCTAAATCCACCATAGCCCATCACCATCAGGACCTGGACACTGCCCAGCACACTTCTGTGATCCCCTGAACAGCTTTCAGCAGGTCCCTTCCCACTTAGCTAAGATCTTTTCTGCCTGGAGTCCCACCTACTCAGGAGTCTGAGGCAGGAGTTAGAAACCAACCTGGGCAACATAGTAAGGACCCTGCACCCTACTGTCTTTTGAAAAGAAAAAAAAGTCTTCCTCTTTTTGGGGTTACTAGGGTTTGAACTCGGGGCCTTTCCCTAGCCAGGCAGGCACTCTACCACTTGAGATATTCAGCCTGCCCAGAAAAATTCCTCTTGATACCAAATTATAAGACCCTCCCTTACTTAAATAAGGACTTTCCCCAATAATGCATAGAGAAGTTTAGAAATCTCAGAAATTTTTCTCAAATTCCTGCATCCAAACTTAAGCAGAGAGGCCTCCCTTCCATCCTAATGTGGGCCCCTCTGGTGCTTGGACCCTTTCCTTCCCTCTCTTCTGTGTACCTCTCACCACGTTATCCATTCCCTTCATGATTTCATCCTCAAAGACATCCTCCAGTCCAGCATGCTCAAGCCCATCCGTGGCACAGCCCTCTGTGAACCACATGCCAGCCATTGCCTCTCTTAACTCCACAAGCCTTCTGCCCTCTGCCTCTTTTCACCTAGTTCCTGCCCTGTTACTCCACTGAAAGCTCTAAAGTCACCTTCGACACCACAAATCCTTCTTTCCTTCTGCTGGGAGTTCCTCAGCCAGCCAGCCTCTTGTACTTTCACCCCCGAGCCACCCTTGAGCCCTTGGGTTTCTTCCATGCCCAGACTGCCTTTCTTTACCTTCACCAAACTGAAAGCTTAGACAGTGCTGCCCACCTAGCTGGCCTTTTCTCTTACTCTCATTTTTCCTGGAATTGAACCCTAAATTTGCAACACCCTTGGGCTCTAACCAAGATTTTCTGTTTTCTAGACATGTCACTCCCCTTTGATGATTTCATCCAGCCCCAAGTTTTGTTTTGTTTGTTTTTTTGTTTGCTTTCTGTTTTTGTTTGGTTTGGTTTGGTTTGGTTTGGTTTGGTGGTACTAGAGCTCAAACTCAGGGCCTCACAGGCTTCCTAGGCAAGTGCTCTTATCACTTGAGCCACTCCACCCCAAGTTTTTAAATACAACGTCCTGCCCAAATTGTGTCCCCAACCCTGACCTTTCTGGTCTCCTGCCTATCAATAGCCTGTATATTTCTAAGTATAATGGATAAAAATCCACCCTCCTGGTCAAATCGCCTACTCCACCCTTCTTTCCCATCTCAGCTCACCAGTTGTTCAAATCCACACCTCCTGTGCCTGGCCTCCACCAGAAAGTCTTCCTGCAGTTCCACACTCCGTGTGTATCCTCAAAACTCACATATCTTACCACCACCCACTCTTAGGTCCACCACCTTCTGTGCCCACCTGATCACTTCAGCCACATCCTAGTCATCTGCCCTCCTCCCCTCCTCAACCTCTCTCTAGACTGTTCTCTGCAGAGCAGCCATAACTTGTGTGAGTCCCTGTCCCCCAGTGGTTTCTCTTAATGCCTAAGATGCAAACTCCATTGTTCACAAGTCCCATGTAAATTGCTCCCACTCTTGTGTACCCCGAAGTCAACTCCCACCAGCCCCCTTACTCCTCCTTTTTCCTAATGCCCTCTGGCTCATGCCCACCTCAAACTTACACTTGTGTCCCCTGCCTGCAATGCTCTGTTCTCTGCATGTTGGCCTAGTCTCTGTCCAAATTTCAGGCCTCCCCTATTACCCTGTCCTACCCACCCCAGTCCACACTAAGGTATTCTATGCTTTTGTCTTGCTCTGTTTTCTTCATAGAACTTACCAGTCTTTGAAGTTGTACTCTTTCTTCCTCAGTGGAATGTAAGCATCAAAAAAAAAAACAAAATTCTTGGGCTGGGGGCATGGCTTAGGTGGTAGAGCACCTGCATCACAAGCGTGAGGCCCTGGATTCAAACCCCAATGGCACCCCCCTACCAAAAAAAAAAAACAAAACAATTCTTTGTTCACCAACTCTAATGGTTAAAATCCCTATCGTTCTTTTTTTTTTTTTTTCCCTAGTGCTGGAGATCAAACTCAGGACCTTGCATATGCTAGGCAAGCATTGTACTACTAAGCTACACCACAGTGTTTGGGCTTTTTTAGGAGGTTGGGGGAAGACGACAGTGTCTTACTACATAACTCAGACTGGCGTCCAACTTGAAATCTGCCGATGCCTTCAGAGCACTAGAATCACAGGCTTGCACCACCACCATCAGTTGATTAGTCATCTATATGTTAATGGCTTCTAAATTTATATTTCTAACCCTTAACCATTGTGCTTCAGATATTATGTAGATAGATAGTTAGATACATAGATATATAAATTATCTAATATATATAGATATAGATATAATCATCTACTGAATGGCTGGGCACCAGTGGTTCATGCCTGTAATACTAGTTACAGGAGGCAGAAATCAAGAGCATCATGGATGCTGGGGGCTGATGGTTCACGCCTGTAATCCTAACTACTTACTCAGGAGGCAGAGATCAGGAGGATTGTGGTTCAAAGCCAGCCCAGGCAAATAGTTCTCGAGACCCTTTCTCGAAAAACCCTTCACAAAAATAGGGCTGGTGGAGTGGCTCAAGTTGAAGGCCCTGAGTTCAAGCGCCAGTTATCCAATAATAGCATCTAAAGACCTGGGAGCATCCTTCTCTGCCTCCTCTGCTCCCTGGAAGTAATCATCACCAGCCTGACTCTATTGTACCTCTTAATCTTTTTTTCTTCCTTTTTTTGGCCCTTGTCCATGCTAAACCACCTACTACACCATTAGTTCTTATCATTGCATTTGCCCGACTGTTTTCTCACCTCCAGTTCCCCTGCCCCCATCCCTTCTAGCTTTTTCCTTCCACTCCAGTCTCTTCATAATAACCAGGATGATACTTCACAAAACGCAAATCTGATGAGATCATCTTTCAATGCAAAGCTCTGTGGTGGCTTCCCATTGGTTAGAATAAAGCTCAGCTGTCCTTACTTCCAACAAGGGTTTCAATATCTGGTCTCCACCTACTTTCTCCCACTCACTTCCCTCTGGTCTCACCTTTGTCCTCGCCACTCCAGCCTCATTGCAACACAGAGCCTAGTACAAGACCTGACACTGTCGTGGGGACATTGTGGAATAAACGATCCCAATAGGTAACATGAGTTTACATCAAGACTTTATTTTACCCCTTGTATAGCTATCGTATATTAATGACGTTTTTAAAAAGACTTATTTCAGAAACAAGGTTTTTAAAAGCCTGAAATAAAAACAGATACAAAAGAGAAAACAAATCTGTTCATTGAATTCAGTAATGAGAGAAAGAGAAGTATAGCTCTAATTTACGATGTTGAGTCAAGTAACAGTGACAGCCAGGTGGAAGTGTCTGGGCAATGTTTCAAGAGCAAACAACCAGCCCTTTGGAGGCCCCTCCAGCTCAGAAGGTAAGCCTTACAGCTGTGCCAGTGGTTTCCCAGGAGTGGAGAGGTAGGTTAAATCTCTGGGAACCTCCCACCACTTTTCCAGGAGTAACAAAAGGAAGGTAGGGAGAGAGACTGATAAAGCGGTTAGGAAGGGAGAGGGATCTGCACAGGTTAGCTGTCAAAGCAGGAAGAAGGAAGGTTGTCTGAAAAGCCACATTGCCATATACTCCCACCAGCCAGGAGAGATGAATGCATGAATTAAAAAAAAAAAAAAAAACTATTTGGTGCAAAAAATCAGCATAAAGATATACAACAGGAAGTTTTGCTCCCAGCTATATTCCTGTCTATTTCACACACACTTTATTAATGCTGCGTTATGCAGATACAGGCAAGCGCATACATTGAAAAACAGGGCCTTTTAAATAATTTTTTGTTTTTTTGCGGTACAGACGTTTGAACTTGGCCTTGTGTTTACTAGGCAAGTGCTCTACCACTTGACTTACTCCACCAGCCCAAGAAACAAGTCCTTTTGATTAGTCTGTTAGAGGAAGATATTTCTGATCAATGCGAGCGTGATTTAGAGAAAGGGGGAGGACGGAAGTTGTGTGCAGTGCTAAGGACTAAGGCAGGGATGGGGACAACTTGGTTGAGCCTAGGAGTTCCAGGTCGTGAGTAAGCTAGGGAGTTAGCCCCTCTTCTTGCCAACACACTGCACTATACTCTTGGGATCATCTGCAACATTGAGCGGGAGAGAAGACCGAAGTGCCAAAAGTAACAGAGTGAATACACAGTGGTGCCAGAAATGGCTGGTTAAACATGTTACAGAGATACGGGCAAGTGAAGATGGAATAATTGAAGGAGCAGGATCCTTTTCCTGAATGAACACAGAAGACTGGAGGTAGAAAACTCCTATTTTGAGGGGATGGAGAGTAACAGCAGAGGCAGGAGAAAGGGCTGGAAGGCTGAGGAACTAGGTGACCCTTCAAAGTTCCAAGTGGAGAGAACAGTTAATATACCACAGTATGTCAGAGCAATGACAGCTCCAAGCACTCCACAGAGTGGGCAAGCACAGGATCAAATCCTTCATCTTTTCAGAATAATCTCTGCCCTCTATCCCCATCTTCAGAAATGAGAGCAGGTAACTGGTAGGCTTCCCTGCTAGCACCAGTTCCTTGAGACTGGTGCTACAGTCAATCTTGACTACTAATTCTGGATCCCAGGTGGAGACATGAAGGAGCCAGGGAATGAGGACCCTGAAGGACTTGTGAGAGAGGTTGAGGGAAGAAGTAGTTCAGAGTAGGTCAGAGTAGGTCAGTAGGTCAGTAGTAGGTCAGAGCCAGGTGCCAGTGGCTCTGGCCACTCAGGAGGCAGAGATCAGGAGGATTGTGGTTCAAAGCTAGCCTGGGCAAATAGTTCCGTGAGACCCTATCCAAAAAAAACTTTTCACAAAAAAGGGTTGGTGGAGTGGCTGAGTTGGTGTAGGCCCCAAGTTCAAGCCCCAGTACTGCAAAAAAAAAAATAGTTCAGGGTCCAGATCATGGCTGTTGTGGTCCTATTTCTCCCGCTGGGCTAGACTCTTTGAGACAGCATTTATTCAGCCAGTATTTATTGAGTACATCTACTATGCCAGATTCAGTGCTGGGCTACACAGAGGTAACTAAGACACACACAATCTCTACCTCTATTGAGTTTGCTGTCAATGGGGAAGTCAGCCAACACTGAATTCAGGTGAGATTTTCAATAGTCTATAAGAGGCCAGGAGGTCACCTGGCACCTAAGAAAGTAAGGAGTTGGGAATGAGACACTGGCAGGGTGGTTTGTAGGTTTTTGAGTGAACTTGTGAATAAGTGAAAGCAGAAATAGAAAGGTGACAGTATGAAGTGACTGTCAAAGAAGAGAGCCATTGTCAAACCTCAAGATGTAATCAGTAACTTTTAATGTTCCTGAAACATGGTTATTGGGAAAGGGGAGTTCACCTCAGCAAACAAGCTGGGAATTCAAAATGGAATTCTCCTGAGAAGGTCAAGGTTTATGGGGGAACTCGAAAACAGTTCAAAGCCTAGGTATCTTGGCTGGGTACCAGGAGCCCCCACCTGTAATCGTGACTATTCAGGAGGCAGAGATCAGGAGAATCACAGCCTGAAGTAAGCCTGGGTAAATAGTTTGAGAGACCTATCTCAAAAATACTGAACACAAAAATAGGCTGGCAGAGTGGCTCAAGTGGGAGAGTGCCTGCCTCATAAGTGTGAGGTCCCAAGTTCAAACCCCAGTGCTATCAAAAAAAAAAAAAATCATCTGGATTCTTTCCACCTGCATTTAGTGCTTAGTGCTTCCTTACTGCAAGAGTCAAGCAGACATACGATCTTCTTCTGCTTTTGTTTGTCACCTGCACAAGGACCATAAGAATGGGTAGCGTTTACTGAGCACTTACTCTGTGCCAAGCACTTTACTTGTATTATCTCATTTAATAACTGGAGCAACCCAAGATTGTCACAAAGATTAAATGATTTCACCTGTGTAAAGCGCTTAGGCAGCGTCTGATGCTTGAGAAGACCTCCACAAACAGTAATGGTTTTGTAATTATTGGCCACCAGAGGAGAGAGTGAGACCACTGGAACATTTTCTTGACTGGGTCTTATGGAGGTAGTAAGAAAACAGGTGTTCCAGGAAGGGGTGGAAGGACGGTATGTGACCTGGGCATTGAGTGTGAGTGTAGCTTCTAAGTGGGGAGGATCTGGGTCTTAAGGCCAGCTCAACCTCCTGGCTAGGTGACTCAGAAATTCACCCGGCTTCTCTCAGTTCCCTCATATGGAAGGTCCAAAGCCTAAACTCCTGGGATTCCAACATGTCAGATCTGACCATTGGTCCTTATACACCAAAGAGACATGGTGGTGGGCAGAGGAAGGAGGTTTGGAAGACAGCACTTCAGTTCATCTTCAGCATATACAGACATGAACTTTTTTTTTTTGTTGTTGGTAGTGGGGCTTGAACTCAGGACCTCACACTTGCTAGGCAGACCCTCTACCACTTGAGCCACTCCACCAGCCCTTTTATGTGTTGAGTATTTTCAAGATAGGGTCTTGCAAAGTATTTGCCTGAGGCTGGCTTTGAATTCCAATCCTCCTGATCTCTGCTGCCCAAGTAGCTAGGATTACAGGTGTAAGCCACCGGTGCCTGGTCAGGCATGAACTTTTGCTTTAAATAGACAAAGAGGGCAGGAGTGAAAGGTATGTACAATTTTTTTTTCTTTTCATTTATCTGCCTTCCCCCATGAGTGCACGCAGACACCTGCGTAATTATTAAACAATCACAGACACAGGTGTACTCTGCAGGTCAGAGGTGGCAATAGGTGGTCTGGCAGCTCATTGTCTCAGGATTGGTCAGGTGGGGACTGATTGACTCAGTCCTTGTTCTCTAAGGATTCCTGTCATCACTTGAGGGAAGAAATCTGAGATTACTTCTGCTCCAAATGCTGGTAATTACTGAAGCTCCAGGTGATTGTCCTCTTTTGGGGGGGCCTTCTGTTTGGGGAATGGTCTGTCCTTCCAGGTTCACTGTTGTTTGGTGGTAGTTTCTGTCTCTCATCATAAAGATGTTACCAACCAGTCCTGTCCTTCCTGGATTCCAAGATGATTGCAAAGTGAATGGCAGGGAGGCAAGCTTTTCTTCTGCCCTTAATTCACAGGCTCCGGTAAGGAGTCAGTGCTTTTCAGCAAAAGCAGTTTAAGTACCTGTTATAAAAGCACAGGATCAAATCTATTTCTATTTATTTATTTACTTTTGGTGGCATGGGGGTTGAACTCAAGGCCTCATGATTGCTAGGCAGGTGGTCTTATTGCTTGAGCCACTCTGCCAGCCCTTTTTTTGGTAGGACTTTTTTTTTTTGGCAGTACTTGAGTTTGAACTCAGGGCTCCATGCTTGTTAGGCAGGTGCTGTACCACCTGAGCCACTCTGCCAGCCTTTGAAATCCATTTCTATTGCAGCTTGGCTCAGTGGACTCATTTGGTATGCAATAGAACCATTCTCCCTTTGGGATCTTCATTTGGGCAGCAATATAATTAACAACAACAAATGTGTAGGGCCTGTTACCTGGGTTTAGGGCAAAAGCTGGCATTCCAAGAGTCCCAACACACCAATTAAAGAGACCAGTGTTAGTGAAGGGTAGAGTAAACACTTCAGCCACCACTGGGGGGACTGACTTGAAGTCTAGGTTTAAATAAATGAAGAATTGGGGCAGAAGGGAAGAGGTATATATAATTAAGAAGGACTGTTCAAAGGTGGGTCCAGCCAGGCTCAGTCCTGTAATCCTAAATCCTAGCTACTCAGGAGGCAGAGATCAAGAGGATCGAGGTTTGAAGCCAGCCTCAGGCAAATAGTTCACAAGACCCTATCTTGAAAATACTCAACACATAAAAGGGCTGGTGGAGTGGCTCAAGTGGTAAAGTGTCTGCCTAGCAAGCGTGAGGCCCCAGTACCAAAAAAAAAAAAAAAAGGGTGGAGTGTGGTCCAGCAGATCACTCTCTCAGGATTGGTCAGGCAAGCAATATCCATAAAGAGAGTCATAACTATGTAGGAAGTAGCCTGGGAGGTAGATTCAACTAATCACAAAATGTTTGTTTATCTGTCAGTCCACCAGAATCCCAGGTGACTGCACAAAAGAATGCCTCTGAGCAAAGGAATTCTGAGCAAAGAAGACAGATGCAAAATACCTGCTTTTACTTAACTTGTGGGCCCAAGAAAGTAGTTTCTTTTTTTTAAAAGCAAAAAGAGTTCTAAGTTCCTATTATTTGTCTACTAAGTATATCAGACACCAATTTTTTTTTTTTTTTTTTGTAGCTCAGGTTGGCTGAGAGCTCTGTGATGATCCTGTCTTGCCCTCCTGACTGCTGGGATTATAGACATCCACTAAAGTGCACAGCTGCGGCCCCACAGTCTTAAAGGCGGGTTTCTTCTTCTTTTATTATATTCATATGTGCAAAGGCAGGTCTTAATATGCCTTTTTCAGATGGAAAAATTGAGGAGGCTCAGAGCGGCTCTGTAATTTATGAAGTACTAATTATGCTTTTTTTGGCGCTAATAAGGGTTAAATTCAGGCCCTCATGCTTGCTAGGCAAGCGCCGTACCACTTAAGTCACTCTGCCAGCCCTTTTTTGTGGTTGGTATTTTCACAATAGGTTCTTAGGCACTATTTCTCTGGGCTGTCTTTGGACCGCGATTCTCTCTGAGTGGCTACGGTTACAGGCGTAAGCCAACAGCGTCTGGCTAATCATTCTTGTAAACGAAGAAAAAGACTGCAGCGCCCATCATGAAACAGCCAAGCCCTGGGGCCACCTGCAACCCCGGAGGCGGGAGCAGCGGAGGAAGTCCCGCCCCACTGGGAGATGCCCCGCCCTCCCGTCACCTAGACTTCCGCTTCCGCTCTTGCCCAGCTTGTCCGCTGCTGTGAGTTGGGGATGGCGGCGGGAGGCGATAGTGGAGGTCCCGACTGCTACCGCTCACCGCTTGCCTCCCGCTATGCCAGCCCGGAAATGTGCTTCGTGTTTAGCGACAGGTACAAATTCCGGACGTGGCGGCAGCTCTGGCTGTGGTTGGCGGAGGCCGAGCAGGTAACGGGCTGAGAGCCGGGTAGGGGGGGCGGCCCCGCCTCAGCACGTGCCGGGCATGGCGCCGAGCGTGGGCTTGCAGTCCGGGAGCAGCGACTGAGCTATTTTCGGCAGGTGTTCCCTGTCGCTAGTGTCTGCGGCCCCATTAACACGAGGGCAGGAGGCCCGGGAACAGCACTTGTTGCTGCCCGTGCTTTCTGTCCCGGAGGATTGGTGACGTGGATTCAGCCTGGCCATTGAGCGGGAGCGCTGTCGCGTGCCATGGGCTTGATGTTGCTTTGCCTGCATAGCAGGGGGAAAAAGCGAGCCTGGAGAGCGCGTTTTGCCCCAGGCCACCCAGCTTTTAAGAGCGGAGCTGGGACTTGAACCAGGGCTCACTCCAGAGCTTGAGCTGAGCGCTTAGCCGCTTGGTTTCCACAGTGCCTGGTGAAGTTAGCGACAGCGCTGGAACCCGATTTCTATTTTTTTTTTTCCTGTTTTTCAACCCAGAATTTTCTTTCCTCTTAATCCCAGATTGTGGAGTTGCTGGAGAAATTCAAGATTTTAGTGTTCCACAATCTTTAGGAGATTGCAAAGTAATGTTTACAGGCAGTTTGCCTGTAAGTAAGGAAGGAAATTTTACTTCTATTGGAAGCCAGACTTGTGGGGGAAATTAAGGTAAAATCCAGTCACAAAAAAAGCAAATTACACTGACACAAAGTTTAAATCCATACCCTGGGGGTCATTTTAACAAAGGCAAAAATAGGAGAGACTTGTATATATTCGAGAGAACTCTGTGCTAAAAATCAGCTTGGCCATGACCAGGAGCGCTCCTGAAGTCATGGCGTGGTTGAAAGGCGTGCCCTTCAAATCAAGGCTTGAAATGGAGGAAAGTCGTACGGCACTAGCTGCCATCTCACATGCCAGAAGGCTGAAGCAGACAAGCACAAGCCAGTTCTGCATTTCTTTCCAGGTAAAATTTATCACGTACGGCGGAAAGGAGAGCTTAGAGGACAGTAAGCGAACTCCTCGCTACCTTTCGCTGCGCCAAGCCCAGTTCAGCACCTAAGACATCTCGCGATATTTTCATACCCCCTGGAACCTGATTTCTAGACCACTGTTTGAATTGCACTGTGCTGCGCTTTGCGTCTGAGAAGGGAGGATCTGGGTAGGGTTATGACACCGGATTTATGATTTCTCTTATCGGCGCGTTTTGTACAGCGACTCAACCCAACAGTTTTAGAAACACTTCGGGGGCGGGGAGGAGGAGAGGCTGCCCAGAGAAGGTCAAGGAAATTGAAGGTGATTCAAGAGACCTGTCATGTTTCTTCTCAAGTTTCAGAGAAAAGTGCCACAACAAGCAAGGTGGCAGTGTCCTAGAAAACGATAAGTAGTGCCTAAGACTCTGGTACTAAACTCCCCAAATTTATCCTAGACTCTCTTCCCAGCCGCATTGCTATGCTTCAAAACATGAAGTGATATGATGTAGTTGGCATTTTTATAGTACCTTCTATATTGCAAGCACTGTTTTAAGACTTTACATAAGAGTCTAATACTCCTATGTTTTTAGGCTTTTAATAAGTTCTGTGTGTTTTTCCCCTGAAGAAACGAAAAAGACTTCATATAATAGTTTATCAATCCTCAAAACAGTCATGTAGGGTAAATATTATTACTGTGCCTGTTTCAGTGGAGGCATAGAGAAACTTAATATTGGCTCAGAATAGTAGTATGTAGTATTGCTAGGCAAGTGCTTTACAACTGAGCTACACCCTGAGACGTTTTACTTTTAATAAATTAGTTAACTTAAATTGAAATGTAGCTAGTGGCTGCCATCTTGGACAGTACAAGTCTAAGACGCAAGACTCCTATGTTTCAAGTGAGATTTGAGTAATTTCACCAGTGTATATGTTTAGCCCTTGGACCTGGGGTTCTGAGTTGCCTGTGGACTGCCATGCTTGTTTTGCTAGCCCCTAAATTTTCCAGTCATGGGTAAATTTAAGATGTTGATGTTTTTATTTTCTCATCAGAATCCCCTGAAATTGCTTTCAGTTGAGACTGAATTTGCTGACAAAACTCTATAGATTTTTTTTGGGGGGGGGTCTTTTATTGAGATAGGGTCTCACTATATAGCCTAGGCTGGCCTTGAATTTATCCTTCTGCCTCACCCTCCCTAGTGCTGGGATTGTGGGGCCATCTTTACAGAATTCCTAATTTTGGTTTCTCTATGACTAAATCCATCTAGGTCAAATGTAAAGCTGTCACACTCTGGGTACTTCTGTTCCAAGCACTAAACATTAATAAATAAAGTTCTCCTCGTGGAGTATACAATGTGGAGGGGCAGGTAAACTAATAATTATGTTAAAATATCAGTGATTAGTGTTCTAAATAAAACCAGGCTGAAGGGATAGAGTGGAACAGATGGATGTTTTACGTTGAAGTCAGGGGAGACGTATCCAAAAAAATGACATCTGAGCTCAGAGACAGAATATGGGAGGCAGTGAGTTAAGTGGAGGTAGAGAGAGAGAACAGTCAAGACTAGGGTTATATTGTTTGATATATCAAAGTTTCCATGATTCATTGAGAAACGGAATATTTTCCGTTTTTAATTAGAATTGGCTTGAGGTGTGAGTATCTGCTCAAGTGGTAGATCGCCTGCTTTGGAAGTGTGAAGACCTGAGTACAAACCGCAGCCCCACCGGGAGAAAAAAACAAAACCCAAATTGCCTTACGGCATAAATGTTAGTATGTTTTTCAGTGTCACTTCAAATGGTTGTAACACTAAGGTCATTTGATTTTATTTTGCCTTTTCTGCAGACATTGGGTTTGCCTATCACAGATGAACAAATCCAGGAGATGAAATCAAACCTGGACAACATTGACTTCAAGATGGCATCTGAAGAAGAGAGGCAGTTACGACATGACGTGATGGCTCACGTGCACACGTTTGGCCACTGCTGTCCAAAAGCTGCAGGCATTATTCATCTTGGAGCCACCTCCTGTTATGTTGGAGACAATACAGTAGGAACCCGTGTTGTTTATATCGACTCATTCTTTATAATGCCATTTATAAATTTTACATAAATATTTCAAAGGATTCTTACTTCCAAAGGCTTTTATAATTTTGTTGTGGCTTCTGAGTAGAAAGAAAGACTGCCTTATAATTGTTAAATGAAACTCTTAATTAGTGTCTCTGAGTAGAACTTGGAAGAGTAATAGCAGTCATTTTCCTGAGATGTATTAGGTGGCCAGCACTGTTCTGAGCACTGTATGCATATTCATTTATTCTTCACAGCCACCAGAAGACATAGGTGCTGTTATTTCCATTTTTAAACAGCTTTTACTGAGTTTTATCTTCATCACACTCCACTTTTAGAGTATATCCCTCTGCGTTAAGGGTGTGGCTCAAGTGGTAAATCACCTGCCTAGCAAGTGCAAAGCCCTGAGTTTGAATCCCAGTACTGCCAGTAATAAATAGAGTATATCCTGCACCCTCAGGAAGTTCTCTTCTGTCTACTTGTAATCAGTCCCTACTTTTGCCTCCTGTCCCAGACCCCTTACCTGATTTTTCTATAGTTTCGTACCTTATAGAGATTTCACATAAATGGAATCATAGAATATATAGTCCATTGGATCTGGCTTTATATCCCTGTTTCTAAGTATGAGAAAACAAAAAGTGATTGAAGAAGTAGCCATGATTATACAACTAGAAAGGGTATGAGCTGTGCAAGCTGGGCACAATGCACACATGTATTGTCAGTTACTGATGCTGGAGTAAGAGGATGACTTAACTCCAAAAGTTTGAGACCAGTCTTGGCAAATTAGGGAAACACTGTCTCAAAAACAGGATACAAGCCCAGGTACAGCAACTCTAGCACTTAATCCTACTGCACCTGTGGGACTAGATAAACTTCAAATTCAAGAAGCCAGTAACTTAAGTTGTTGTTTACAATTTTTTTTTTTAGTCTCTCACTTTTTTTTCTTTTGTGACAGAGTCTTACGGTTTGCTATATTGACCAAGCTGGTGTATTTTTTTTGTTTTTGTGACATTGGGGCTTGAACTCAGGGCCTATACCTTGAGCCCCTATGCACCAGCCCTTTTTCATAAAGGGTTTTATCGAGATAGGGTCCCGCAGAACTATTTGCCCGGGCTGGCTTTGAACCACAGTCATCCTGCTTTCTGTCTCCTGAGTAGCTAGGATTATAGGTATGAGCCACTGGCACCTAGCCACCAAGCTGGTTTTGAAGTCATGAGCTCAAGTGATTTTCCCACATCCCCCTCTTGAGTAGTTGGGACTGCAGGCATGTGCCACCACAGGAGGCTCTTTTTTTTTTTTTTTTAAGTAGTACACAGGTAAAAGTGTTGTGTGTTAGATAATGGAAGAATAATCCTTTTACTTGGAAATTCTTCTCAAAATACCCAGTTGATCTCAATAATTCTCATATACAAGCATGTGTTGGCATTGCCCAAAATAGTTAACATCTCTTACCTCACTCAAGGACATCCTGATGGGCTGGGGATGTAGCTCAGTGGTAGCGCACTGCCTAGTGTGTACAAGGCTAGAGCCTTGTGTGTATAAGGCTAGGGTTTGATTCCCTAGCACTGAAAAGGAAAAAAAGAGCAACTTTAAGTTTCTTAAGCCTTGATGTTCTAGTTCATGCCTTCACTTGTTAGCAAATGTAGATTAAGAAAAAGGGAGGAAACTAATGGAATATACCACATGAGAGAGATTCAGCCACTCTGGGAATATAAAAGCCTTGTGGACTTGCACATTCACAGTTGTTTTAGATACCATATACTTCGGATTTAATGAGCATAGTTTGTTGCTTGTGGATCCCACTACTGTTGCTGTAAGTTGTGCTTTTGAAACAGTAATCAGAACAGAACACATAGTGGTTTGCTAGAGACAAAATAGGCTGCTTACTGAGAAACCCAGCTATGATGGCCAGAAAGCATTGTGTAATAATACCATTTGACCAAACTGTTTTAAGACTTGAATTTTCCTTTGCAGGACCTGATTATTCTCAGAAATGCATTTGATCTGCTTTTGCCAAAGGTAAGAGGTTGGAAAAATTTTTCTACCAGGTCTAGAGTCCCGGTAATAGGAGATGGGCTCCAATTATGAATAAATTAACACAGTGTTTACATAGATTATCATTTTCTCAGATGAATGACCCAATACCTGATTTGTGGAACTAATTGTCTTTTCTTGGGTTAAAACTCTACAAGTGAAGTCTTTTTAAAAAGATGGAAGTGTGTCTTGCTAGAATGTATGGGTCAGTATTACGTATGATTTTCTCCTGTTCTGCAATGGTCTTAAAATGGTTTAACTTTGTAAATAATTGATGCAATTTTTGAATATGGGTTGTTATTAACTCTGATTAGGGCATTCTGGGTGATGAGGATGCTGCCTTTTATGAGCCCTAATTTTATGTAAATTTGTCTAAAAGTTTAGTTTCTGATTATGTAATTGACTGTCTGTGAATTCACACTCTTTCCACCATGTGACTTGTCTTTTAGCTTGCCAGAGTGATCTCTCGGCTCGCCGACTTTGCTAGGGAACGAGCTGATCTACCTACCTTAGGTTTCACACATTTCCAGTAAGTGATTAGATAACTTCTTGGGAACTGGACTTATTTATGTGCATGTGGCTTTTAGTTCTTCCTTTTCCACAGTAAACTTGAGGTGAAGAATCTCAAAACATAAGCAGCTAAAATTTGGTATACTCAGGAGAAACAAGCCAGACACCCACCTTAGAAGTTATACTGAGGGCTAGGTAGTGGTTGCCTAGCATGCTTGAAGCCCATAGTTCAGTGCCCAGTACTGGGGAGTGGAGAGGGGAACCGTGACGGGACGGGATATACTGACTGTGTGTGCCTCGTTCTAGCTAGCTGCTCAGGCTGAGATTAGAGGATAGCTTGAGCTATCCCTGAGTTGTAGACAAGGCTGAACAACACAGTAAAGACCCCATCTCCACATCAGAAAATCTATACTGATTCTTTTTTTTGGTTCATAAGCATGATGACTGAGTGCTCACCTGTCTGATATGAAGAAAAAACAAAAAAGCTATATTGATGAGACTAAATCAACAGTTCATTTGGGAAATATGTATGAGTATATACCAAGAACCTTAAAGTAGTCATATTTTTGTGGGGAGGGTGGCTGTACCAGGGTTTGAACTCAGGGCTTGATGCTTATGAGACGTGCTCTACAGCTTAAGCCATGCCTCCAGCCCTTCACACTCCTTTTTTGTCAATTCCTTTCTTGAGAATCTAGTCTAAGGAAATAATGCAAATTATGGGAATATTATTATGCACCAAGATCTTTGTTACAATTTTATAGTAAGTACTGGAAACTCTTAAGACTGAGAAGAGAATAAATAAGTTACAGTACATCCACAGGTTGGAATAATTGCAACTATTACAGTATTGCGCCTAAGACTGAAGGTAGAAATATGCTTAGATTAATGATTCGGGAAAAAAGACAGTTTATGAACTGCGCAAAGATTGAAGGATCATCATGATGTAAATACAGGATTACCTGGTTTATGACATAATAGGGTAGTTAAACTTTTTCCTGTTTTTTTTTTGGGGGGGGAGGGATACTAGAGTTTGAACTCAGGACCTCATGCTTGGTAGGCAGGCGTTCTCACACTTGAGCCACTCTACCCACTCTGTAGTTTTGATTTTTAAGATGTGCAAACATTTTTATGATAAATGAATAAAGCCCTTTGAAAAAGCTGATTATGTCATCTTTGGAATGCTAGTGACAGGAGTACTGATGAATTAGCATCTGCCTTATTTTGATGAGATATGTTACGTAGCAAGAACACCACTTCATAATTTGTCTGTTGAACTTCAGTTTCCTTAAAATTGGGGCCTATGTCACTGGTAGTAGAAACCTGAAGAAATTGTTCATGTGAAGGAGTCACTGTACAATATGTGTGTCTTGACTGTGACAGATGTTGTTTTCTATACTGGCTTCCCTGCACTGCTGGCTTCATCTCTTCAGCTTATCGTTCTCTCCTGTGTCTGAAAGAGGATGCTCAGAAAGGCAGAGGCATTTCAATGTTCTTCTGGAGGTGGTGTAATGAGAGGCATTGGCTGCCATAGTTAGCAGATATTAGGAACAGGAAATGGTATGGATACGTAGACATTGCCTCAGTATGTTAGTCTGTGCAGTTAAAAAGCTTTACCATGGTATAATTCATATGTCATAAAATTCATCCTTTTAAAAATGTACAATTTAGGACTGGAGGTGTGGCTCAGCAGTAGAGCACCTACTCTGCAAGTGTGAAGTCCTAAGGCTTCAAATTGTAGGCCCACCGAAAAAAATTTAATGGTTTTTAGTATTTTTACATACCACACTTTGTTTATCCATTCATTAGTTGATGAGCATTTGGCTTATTTCCAATTTGTGGCTATTGAATTATGTTGCCTTGAACAAGTCCATGCAAATTAATCTTTCTTTGCTTTTGCCAATAATCTGTTAGCAAGAAAAACTACCGTGAGATTTTTATTTTTAATGGTATTGTAGTTCGAATCTCAGGGCCTCATGCTTGCTAGGCAGGTGCTCTGCCATGAGATTGATTTGGGGATATGTTGCAGCTTGTTATTGAAGTGCCTCCTACAGACAGTAATGATAGGCCTTGATGTTGCCAGCTATCAGTATCATTAGCCTAAGAGGAAGAAAATTCCATTTGCAATCTAGGTTATCTATTATAACTTGAATATCACAGCTTATAATATGTTTATAATTGTGTTTTATGTTGAGAAGTAGACTGTCAGTGAATTGATTTAGGCTTCAGACTAGAAACAAAGCCATTAGTGATTATGTCAGCATCCTTTGCGTATTGAATATTTTGGGGGTTTCTCCGTAGCATGACTGGCTGCTCATCAGATCTTGGCTCCTCACAAAGGCCAGTCCTTTACTGTCAACCTAGAAAAACTTGCTCCAATTTCTTCTTTTTTTTTTAGCATTCAAAATATCAATAGTTATCCTTTTTTTTTTGTCTTTATGAACTTGTTTATACTACTGTAAGCTCCACTGAACAGGGAATTAGTGTGTTTTAGTCACCGTTGTATTTTCAGTATAAAGAACATATTACGTATGTGGGAAATGGTGTTACATGAGTGATGTATTTCCATCAACATGTGGGGATATAACCATGAACAAAACTTTGTCCCTGGCTTTACATTAAAATACCTGTTGAGGCTAGGGATATAATCAGTGGTAGAATATTTGCTTAGAATGTGTGTAAGGCCCTGGGTTTGATCCCCAGCACTGCATAAAGATTGGGAGGGGGTGCTCTCTCCTCACCCCCCCGACAGGTTCTCGCTATGTAGCCCAGACTGGCCTTGAACTTGGAATCCTCTGCCTCAGGTGTCTCGAGTGCTGGAATTATAGGTGTGTATGTGACACCTGACTGAAAAAAAGCTTTTTTGGGGTGTGGGTGGGGCAGTACTGGGGTTTGAACTGTGGGCCTTATGCTTGCTACACAGGCACTTCACCAGCCTCAGTATTAGTGTTTGAACTGAGGGCCTTGCACTTGCTAGGCAGGTGCTCTACTACTTGAGCCTTAAATGTTCTTTTTGGTTTATTTTCAGGCCTGCTCAGCTGACCACAGTTGGAAAACGCTGCTGTCTTTGGATTCAAGATCTTTGTATGGACCTCCAGAACTTGAAGCGTGTTCGTGATGACCTGCGCTTCCGGGGAGTGAAGGGCACCACTGGCACTCAGGCCAGCTTTCTGCAGCTCTTCGAGGGAGATCACCAAAAGGTATTTAGAGAGTGACAGGGAGACACATCAACTTAACAGTGTTAGCCCAAGACAAGACTTTGGCTAGATGGTAAGAGAAACTGATCCCAGAATGGGCTGGAAGGAGGGTAGAGGGCCAGGGTCTGGACAGGATGACCACTTGAAATAATCTGTTACTAGACAATTGGATTTTTATAGAGATGTGTTTTTCTGTCTCCAAGGTGGAACAGTTGGACAAAATGGTGACAGAAAAGGCAGGATTTAAGAGGTAAGGACATGGGAAAATACCTCTGTATTAAATTGATGACAGGCCTGCGTTCGTGTACCTCTAGATTTGACAGTAACTTATTTTGTCTTGTCTTTCTTTGTTTTTCTACCCATTTCCTTCCATCTCTCGATTAGGTTTTATTTTCCTAATGGTCTGAATTCTACTTTCTTACAATCTATAAGAAAAGGAAACTATTTACTTCAGTTTCTTCAGAATAGCCAGTACAGTTTTGCTATTCTGTTTCATTCCTGAAGTCCTCAAGTGAGTGAGTTTAAATCTAACCATTTCCTTTGAGGTTTACCAGGCTCTACCACTGCGGCTTTTCCAAGGCACTTCATTGAACTATGGAAAGACGTGGGCACTCTAGACTAGATTTCCTCCTCAGGTGAGGGTGGGATGGGGTGGGGCAGCTTCCTGATAATTAATAGAAGGGGTGAAAAAAGTTTATTCCAGGAGTGAGTTACCAGTTGGTTGAAAGACCAAGCTCTTGTTTAGGATCGATTTTCTTTGCTTGACGGTCACATTTTGATATATTTTAACATAAATATTTTTATTTCTAGGGCTTTCATCATCTCAGGACAGACTTATACACGAAAAGTGGACATCGGGGTGCTATCTGTGCTGGCTAGCTTGGGGGCGTCTGTGCATAAGGTGAGAGTGGCAACTTATGGCATGGAGAATGGGAACTTTTGAGGACCACAGACAGACCAAATCAGCCTAAATCGTACCTCAGTCATACGTTAATTATAGCAATTTGGGACCTGTGAGGAGAGCCCTTAAGGTGTATGAAATAAAAAGACTAGTTTCTGCATTCTCTTTGGGCAGGATTCTTACCACTTGAGCCACACCTCTAGCTCTGCATTATTCCCAGAGCTGTAAACTTTCTTTCTTGTTGAAAAGTATATTAAAAATTGATCTTCCTTTTGTCTTTCCATGATGCCTTTTATTTTTAAGTTGGTTCCCTGTATAGCCCAGGCTGGCCCCATACTTGAGGTCCTCCTGCCTAAGCCTCCCAAGTGCTAGGATTACAGATGTGTGCCAAATCTTTGGCTGTTTTACACAGTGTTTCTGAAAAGTGTTTTTGTGATCCTTGACTTTGTCATCCTAGCCGTTCAGGAGCAGAGGAGCCTGTGTATAGTGTATACTCTATAGGTCTAGGAACTCTTGGGCAGGATATGCTGGCATCAAGCTCAGTGATTCCACATCCTAGGAGCTCATTTCCTAGGATGATCCATAGGGGGGTCTAGTCTGACCCCTCTTTTTGCACACCAAGTGTGTGGGATGATTCCTGTTCTCATGCTTCTCCAGATTTGTACAGACATACGCCTCCTGGCGAACCTCAAGGAGATGGAGGAACCCTTTGAAAAACAGCAGATTGGTGAGTGTTAGGTGGAGACCTGGAAGTACTACAGAGCTACTGGAGAGGTGTGTGGACATGTGCTGAGAGCTCATCAGCGGCATGCTTGAGCCTTGCTGTCCCTAGAAGTCTTTCTGCCTTTGCATCTTGTCCTCTTACGTGAGCAGGCTCAAGTGCGATGCCATACAAGCGGAACCCCATGCGCTCGGAGCGTTGCTGTAGCCTTGCCCGGCACCTGATGACCCTAATCATGGACCCACTGCAGACCGCTTCTGTGCAGTGGTTTGAACGCACACTGGATGATAGTGCCAACCGGTCAGTGGAATGGGGATATCACATACAGCACAATGAAAAGAGGACTGAGAGGTGGACTGGAAACTGGAGAACATATTTGAGCATCTCTGCATTCTCTCTTTATCTCCACGGGGTCTCAAGTCTAGCAAAAAGGCAAAACCATAAAAGATGGCTCTAAATCAAGGCCACCAGTTTGCTGAAACTGTTGGTTTCAAGCAGGAGCCTAAAGAAATGTCTTTCTGTGGTCTGTTGGCCATTTCAGAACTTCGGAAATGTAATGGTCAATTCATTAGAAAGAAACATTTGGTTAGGAGGAAAAAAAAAAAGAGGTGGCAGGAGCTGGTAGTTCATGCCTATAATTCTAGCTGCTCAGGAGGCAGAGATCAGGAAGATTGCAGTTCGAAGCCAGCCCGGGAAAATAGTTCATAAGCACCTATCTTGAAAAGACCCATCACAAAAAAAAAAATAATAAAAATGGGCTGGTGGAGTGGGTCAAGGCCCTGAGTGCAAAAAAAAAGAGTGTGTACAAAGGCAGGAGAAAAAAAACGGCAAGTTACTAACAGTGCTAGGGAATGGAGTCATTATGGCAGGACATGATTACAGGTAGTACCCAGTTTATGGAGGGCCATACAGGCAGGCCCCCCAAAAGGAGTTTAGATTCTGCTCTAAAGGCAGGTAGATGTCTGTCACTTGAACCATTCTGCCAGCCTTATTTTGTGTTGGGTATTTTCAAGATAGTCTCATGAACTATTTAAAATGCTTGGGCTGGCTTCAAGCCACATCCTTGTGATCTCTGCCTCCTGAGTAGCTGGGATTTTGACTTCTTCACTAGTCATAAGGAGATGGCTAGGTTTTTCTTTTCTTTTTGACAGGGTCTTGCTATTAGCTTAGGCTGACCTGGATGTCATGATCCTCCTACCTCAGCCTCCCCAGTGCTGGGATTATAAGTATGCACCACATGTCCGGCTTGGTATTTCTTGAGTGGAAAATGATATATAGCTGGCTAGCTCACTGGGATCTGTGTACAGTCCAGGGCTTATCCATGGAAATAAATCATGTGTACTCATAAGTCAGTCATTAAGTACCATTTCCCTTAATATTTGTGGGGGAGAGGGACCCCCACCATTATCAAAATCTAGGTGTTCAAATCTCTCATGTAAAATGGTGTAGTAATTGCATATAGTGTACATATATCCTCTCACAGACTTCAGAGTGTATCTAGATGACTTGTAATACCTAATACAATGTAAATAGTTGTGATACTGTATTGCTACAATACCAAATAGAAAAAAAAAATCTGTATGTTCAATGCCAGTGCAATTGTTGGTCCACAGTTGGTTGAATCCATGAATGCCAAACCCTTAAATACAGGGTACTTTTTTTTTTTTTTTTTTAAAGCAGAGTATGACCTAATTCAATTTGCTCACAAAAGCCCCTAGCAGTAATTTAGAGTGAGTTATATGGGGTTCATGGACCCAGTCTGAACAGTTAGGAGACTATTTCAGAACTCTGAGTCTACATTGGCTCAGTAAATGGAGAGGAAAAAGTATAGAAAGAGTCAGAGGCATTGGGAGGCTGAGAGCGGGAGGATCACAGTCCATGGCCAGCCCAGGCAAATAGTTCAAGAGACCCCCATATTCAAAATAATGAACAAAATGGGCTGGAGGCATGACTCAAGTGATAAGAATGTCTGCTTTGCAAGCATGAAGCTCTGAGTTCAAAACCCAGTCCCACCAAAAATAGGAGGCAGAGGCAGACTGGTCAGTCTTGGTGGTTGATTAGAGTGAGTTTAAAGAACCAGGTGACTGGAATGCTACTGCCATTTACTGAAGCAGGGGCCACCAGGGAGAGAGAGCGGGTTTGTGATCGTGAGCAGAAGTTGGTGAGAAAAAATGGATGAATTCAGTTGAAGTTTGAAGTACCTGTGTCAACCAGGCGGAGCTCTTGTCTAGGTATAAGTTCTTGCACTTGGATAAGTAACAAGGAGGCAAGGTTTAAGGATCATGAGGATGTTGGAGTGGGTAAAGAAGAAACTGTCCAGAGAGTGCATGTGGCATGAGAAGTCAGTAGGGCAGCTTCTTGGGGCAGATCCTGCATATATCTGAAATGACTTGTTTAAAGGATAACCAAATAGCTGTTTGTTTTGCAGACGGATCTGTTTGGCTGAAGCATTTCTCACCGCAGATACTATATTGAATACATTGCAGAACATTTCTGAAGGATTGGTGGTATACCCCAAAGTAAGAGACATTGATAATACTCAAGTATTAGGGAGGGACTAGGATGTGGGAAGTGGCATGCTCTGGAGTGACTATATGCTGGCTCAGTGGGAGTTCTACCTGGAACTCATCCTTGACTCTAACATGGAACATGAGTTCTAGGGAACTGGTTCTGTGGCATTCACAGAACAAGGAAAAAGAGTACTTTGAATCGCCTTGAGCCATTCAGCAGCATGAACCTAGCTCACAGTGACTAGACCGAGTAGGTGGCACCATTTGCCTGGTTTTAAGTGCCAGAGACAGATAGGTTCATCTCTGTCTTTTGGGTTTTGTTTGTCTTTGCAGTGCTGGGGATGGAACCCAGTGCCTTTTGTATGCCAGGCAAGTGCTATGTGCTGTAGGTTCATTTCCCTAGTACATTCAGTTCTTGAGGCTGGGTGACTAAATTTAGCAAGCTTGAGGCTTAAGAGTTCTTACGAAGTAGCTTTGGAACGTTTACTTATACAATACTCCCTTTTTTTTTCCAGTACTGAGGTTTGAACTCAGGGCCTTATACCTTATACCTGTTAGGCATATACTCTACCACTTGAGCCAAGCCTCCGGCCCCCAATATATATATTTTTTTTTTAAATTAAATCTCTGGATTTGTAAGAAAAATAAAAAATACAGTAACAAATAAAATAACTCATTACGCTAAATAATAGTAGTTCATATGTATTTTGCTTGACATAGTTGGTATCCTGTGGTGCGAGGCTTTATGACTCGAGCCCTCTGTCTTGGCCTTTTATGTTTTCTTTTGTAGGTGATTGAGCGGCACATTCGGCAAGAGCTGCCTTTCATGGCCACAGAGAACATTATCGTGGCAATGGTCAAAGCTGGAGGTAACCGGCAGGTGTGTAGCCCTTGTACTCCTGGATCATTTGTACACTTTAGTTGTGCCCTCTCCTCTCTGAAGACGGATGGATAAAGGAAAGAGTTTTTTGTTTTTTTGGTTTTTTTTAGCAGTAGTAGGGTTTGAACTCAGGGCCTCAGGCTTGCTAAGCAGGCACTCTGTCACTTGAGCCACTCCATCAGCCCTGTGTTTGGGGTATTTTAGAGATAGGGTCTTCAGAATTATTTGCCTTGTCTGACCTTGAACTGTGTTCCTCCTGATCTCTGCATCCCAGGTAGCTAGGATTACAGGTGTGTGAGCCACATATGTCCAGTGAAGGAAAGCATTTCTTTCATTATCTCCAGTTATGGTATTGTTACAGAGTAATGACCATAATCTGCCACCTTTGCAAGGTGATTGTGTTGACCTCGATTTTTTAAAAGTCACTTACAGAAAAAGTGAAGGAGTTAGGTGATCAGGAAGAAAGAATAAATGGTTCATGTGAAGCCCTGAGTTCAAATTTCAGTGCTGCCAAAGAAAAGGAACAAATGGTTCATTAGGTTTTCTAGAAGAGGAGCAGTCATCTGAGTAAGATGTTATCCCAGAGTTAAGATTTAAGATCCTGATGGGGTCAGATAGGAACCACCTCAGCCTAGAGAGGTTTGGTTGTAAAGTATCTGATCACTGTTTAAGGAAACACCCTGTCTGTCAGTCATGAGCTAACACTGTACTGTGTCCCCAGGATTGCCATGAGAAAATCAGAGTGCTTTCCCAGCAAGCAGCTGCTGTGGTTAAACAGGAAGGAGGTGATAATGACCTTATAGAGCGCATCCAGGCAGATGCCTACTTCAGTCCCATTCACTCCCAGTTGGAGCATTTACTGGATCCTTCTTCTTTTACTGGTCGTGCACCCCAGCAGGTAGGCACCCATCAGAACACTTCTAAGTAGTCTTCCCCAGGGGCCCTCTTTCTACACTGCTTGCTTACAGACAGCAGATGCTGTCTGTGATGCTTCTCCTTTATGGGAAGTATGGAACGGAGCGAGGTAGAAATCAGATTTGGCTGTTTGAGTGCCCTTAAGTATTTCCCCATGTATTTCTCTTCATTCTCTTACCTCACAGTGGTATAAAGGTTGAAATACTTGGCATAGTGCTAAGTGCACAAGTGTTCATCAGTAAGGTGTTTTGTCACTTTCTCTTTGCCTTAATGGCTAGAAGGGTTAATTTGAAAACCTTAACTGGGCTGGGGATTTAGTTCAGTTGTAGAGTACTTGCCTAGCATTGGTGAGGCCCTGGGTTTGATCCCATATCTTGCTCTACCTCTCTCCCACCACCACCCCCCCCCAAAAAAAAAACAAACCTTAGGAGTTCAAACTGTGTATTCAGTTTTAATTCTGAGAATTTAAGTTACAAAATGTTTTTCTTCAGGGAGCTAAAATTTGTAATAGATCATTATAATACCAAGGAGTACATGTGGAAATTGAGGGAAGCATGTCTTTTGGTGGGATCACAAAGGACAAAACATCTCTTTCAAGGGAGAGTGTAGTAGAAATGAGCAAAAACTCCTTAGGAAGACATCACATCAGAGCTCACAATTAGGAGTTAGCCTAGTGATACCAGGCTTAGAGGAGAGATGGCAAGTTGAGACCTCTAACGTGAGAGCAACTATAGTAAGTTGTCAAGTGCCTAAGAATTAGTTATAAGAGTTGAAATTAAAGACAGGAGTTTGTTATTTATATTTGAATCACTGATGTGTTAGATAAGACTTGGATTTGAAAAGACTTCAAACTGGAGATAGGAAGACCAATAAAGAAGCCACTGCACATAGCCAAGCAATAAACCAAAGCATTGGTGGTCCATATAGACAAGGGGAGGAAGAGACTAATCGATTAGTCACTTGGGTGACTGGTTGAATGGGGCTAGGGAGGAGAAAGGAAGACTGTGACAATTTCAGCATGGGTGCCTGGTTGGAAATGGTACGACCAACTCAAGAGAACACAGGCTGAACTTGTTAATGGGGAGGACAATCTATGTTGATGTAGTGAGTTAAAGTGCCTGTGTCTAGGGAGATATTTCCAGTTGGCAGTTGAAGAAAGTAGATGCTCAAAAGCTTTATCAAATTGGGTCTCAGTGATACCAACTGATACTGAAAAAAGTATTCCCTTAACATTTTCTTATGTTTTCTTTCCTCTTTGGTAGGTACAAAGATTCTTAGAAGAGGAGGTATATCCCCTGTTAAAACCATATGAAAGTGTGATGAAGGTGAAAGCAGAATTATGTTTGTAGAATTGGAAGAAAATTAAATGAAAAATCACTGATGATTTGTTAACTTTATTTTGGGGGCATGCAAATAGTATTACTGTGGTGCCTAAATTTTACCTCAAGAATTGCTGCCTTTTCTTTTCACAGTGCTTTTCTTTTTCCATGGTGTTTTCATGTTGCTCAGGGCTACAATGCAGAAACAAAGACCATTGTTGTTGACTCCATTCTTCATAGTGACTCAAACCCACACATAAACAGCTCATACTTGCTTTCTACCTTTCAAGGCATGCTTTCCAGCTGCCTCAAGTCTACAGATGTTTCTCAACTTTTCAGCGAGGTTATGAGAATCGCAACATAAATTTAATACACCCCACCTATCAAATATTCTAGGTTAGCTTAGCCTACCCTAAAAGTTCTCAAAACACATGTTCACCTACACTTGGGGGAAAAAAATCATGGACAGCAAAGTGTTGATTGTCATGTAATTTATTAAATGCTGTACTGAAAATGAAAAACAGTGGTTATATGGGTACATGGTCCCACTATCACAAAGTTGATAAATTGTAAGTTGAATCACCCTAAGTCAGGGACTTCTTATGATTTGTTCTATTGATTGTGAGGTAGCTAGAAATTCCTGGTCTTCTGAGGTGGATTCAACTTAAAACTATCAAAATAAGTGGATTCAGTGATGTGGTGTGGTAAGATACCTTTATTTTTGGTTATTTTTGGCTAGATTAATAAAATTCATAGCTATAGTAAATAATGATTTCCTCACAGCATCTGACACTTTTTTTTTTTTTTTTTTTTTTGTGCTGGGGTTTGAACTCAGGTCCTCATGCTTGTGAGACAGGCATTTTACCACTGGAGCCATGCCCCCAGCCCTGACACTCTAATTCTTATATGGATTGGTAGCTCATCGAACCCACTATAGCCAAGGAACATTGAGTTACGTATTACCCAACTGGAAAGACTGCACATTAGTCCTATCTCCAGTACATACTTTTTCAGTGTATAAAATGGAGAATGCTTTTGTCAGATTTGCAGTTTGTCAGATTTACATTAAACTAGGAGAATAACCAGCACATTTCCTTGGTAACAACTAATATTTCATCTGACAGGGATAAATGTAAATAAGTCAAACTTAAAGTTAGTATGAGCTACAGCTGAAAAGACAGTTTTGGATAGATTATTGATAATAGTGTCCAGAAAAGCCATCAGAAACTGACAGTTCCACACAGCATTCTGTTCAGTTTTGCACATCTGTTAAGAGGATCTTCTAAAGAAGATCTCTGTCATGAGAATGAGGCAGGCTAGAGTTAGGGAAAGTTCAGGACCTGTAGAGAGAAATGTTACTCTGTTTCTCTGAGCCTTCAATTGCAGATGTGTATGTAGGTTACCCATGCACCTCTTCCCACTCATTATTGGATGGGAATCACCTGGTTCTTCCCTTTCCCTCGGTCAGCATAAGTTTTAAAAGCTCCTGGAGAGGGGAAGCACAGCTCTCTCTGCTTCTGGCTTCTACCTGGGTCTACCATGCTCCATTTTATAATTCCCTTCACTAATTTAATAAACTCGATTTATACCCATGGGTCCTGCCATGAGTTCTTCTAAGTGGGACACCAAGAATTTGGAAGTCCTGATCATGGATTGCACGATTGCTGTTAACAAGAAGTGATGAAGGAATGTTAAGCCTCTTCAACCTATGCAGGAAAAACCTGTTAATACTTTTTTCCTTCCCTCTTTCTGCACTACTACAGATTGAACTCCTGGCCTCATGCTTGCTAGGCAGGCACTCAGACTTGAGCTGTGCCTCCAGCCATTTTTGCTATATTTTTCAGATAGGGTCTTGCATTTTGTGCCTGAGCTGGCCTGGAATGCAGTCTTCCTGGTTATGCCTCAGTAGCTGGGATCCTATGATCCCACCTGAATGTGCAGTACCACATTCAGCTTTTTAAGTTAGCTCTTGCTAACTTTTGCCCAGGATGGCCTTGAACTGATCCTCCTGCCTTGACCTCCCAAGTGCTGGAATTACAGGAGTGCACCACCACACCAGGCTTGTTGACACTTTTAAATATTGTGTGAAGAGAGAGTGACTTGATTTTTCTTCTAGAGAAAATTGAGGCCAGTACCCATTGTTAACTAAGAGTGGTATGGGTACAGATACTGGAAAGGCTGAGAGTGACCCACTCAGCCCGCCAAGTCATAAAGGTAGAAGAATGCCTATTTGGGAGGAAAAGCAGAATCACAATTTTTAGTCAAAAGCCAGAAATTGGGTGCATGGTGTGTTTCTAAGCATGTGCAAGGCTCTGGGTTTGATCCTCGAGCTGAACAAAAACAGTAGCCAGAAATAAAGAGCTATTACAAAACAATTGAAGGCACTCCAGCAAGCCAGAGAAAATACAGCTTTGTGTGTGAGCAAGCATGGATTACAGATGGGCAACTTCCAGAACATGCATTTAATACACCTAAACTATGGAACACCACAGCTGTTGGGTGGGGGTGGGGCGGTGTATAATTTTAAACTAAGATGTGGTTTACTGTGTTATCAGGTCAATTTCGAGCTCATGGGCTCAAGTGGTCCTACCTCAGCCTCTAGGTAGCTGGGGCCACAGGTAGGCACCATATCTTTTTGTAAAACTTTTGAAGCGTGTTTGAAACTACTATGTATGGCACAAGAAAATTTAAGTTGGACTCTGATCAAGTACTCTTTTCCTTTTTTGGAATGCACCACTGGTAGGAAGCAGCTACTATCAGTGTAATCTAAGGATTCATATTATATCCCAGGCACACTGGGATATCAGTACCAGAGATTGTAGTTAATGAATTTCCTCGTAGACAGTAAGAAAACAAGACAAGCTTGTTCTGGAATGTTGTTAGACTTCTGACCTCTAGTGACTGGTGGTTTGGCCGGTTTTTCCTCCTGGGCAGTTTGAATGAGTGGGTTTGTGTATTTTCCTCTTTCATTTTCTTATATGTTTACACACTTGACCCTTTTTTCCCATGTAACATTCTAATTAGAGACATTTGGATGAACTGCAGGTTGGCTGGAAGAGAGAACCTTTCATGACTTGGGCTTTTTTGTGGGGAAGGGGAGTACTAATGGGGTTTGAACTCAGTTTTGTGCTTGCTTGGTAGGTGCTCTTCCACTTAAGCTATGCCCTCCATTCCTGCCTTATTTAAGATTAAATTCATGGGCTGGGCACTGGTGGCTCACACCTGTATTACTAGCTACTCAGGAGGCAGAGATCAGGAGAATCGAGGTTCAAAACCAGCCTGGGCAAATAGTTTGTGAAATCGTATCTTGGAAAAATCCATCACAAAAAAGGGCTGGTGGGTTCCCTGAGTTCAAGCCCCAGTACCACAAAAAAAGAAAAAAGAAAAAAAGAATAAATTCATTAACCAGTGTTATGAACTCCAGGCTTAGAGCCACCTGGATATCAGGGTTTGGACACATAACAGAACAGTTGGGTTTCTGTTCAGCAAACACCTGGACATTTATTGTCCTCTTCCCATGCACTTATATTTTACTTGAGAACTACTAGAGCCTGATGCTGGCAAATACCGCCTTCAGTGCGAGCATAGTGGTTAGGAGCTTCTGGAATGGTGTAAACCCCGGGTGGCTGTGAGGGTTAGTTTGGTTGGAATTGTACAGTATTATGTGATCCAGAAGATGTCAGAAAATGTCATTTTCCTCCCTGAGCTCAGCAAGGCTCACCAGCTTCAGCTTAGGAAGTAGGCTGTCTCTGCAGTTAGTTTGGTTTGCTTGACACAGAAGAGATTCTGCCTTGAACTTGAAATAGAGAATGGGGGAAAAGTCAACATTTCAAAAACTGGGAAAAAGTAGGGCTGGAGGTGTACCTGAGTGGTAGAGCACTTATCTATTTAGCATGTGCAAGCCCCGAGTTCCATCTTCTGCACTGCAAAAGATTAAATGGAAAGCGCTGGAGGTGTGGCTCAAGTGCTAGAGTGCCTGCTTAGCAAGTGCAAAGCCCTGAGTTCAAACTCTAGTACTGCAAAAAGCAACAAAAAGAAATAGTAAATGTGACTGCACAGGTAAAGGGTTTAAGGTGATTTTGCTTTTGTGCAATTTTCAGGTCTTAATTTTTATTTCAGTAAACACTTAGAATAAGTTCATGTTTATAGAAAAATGGCAGATAGTACAGTGTTCCCTGAATGGTACAGTTGTCAGCATTAATGAACCAATATTATTGTATTATTAAACTCCTTAGTTCTTAGCTAATGTCCTTTTTCTATTCTCATCTGGGAGAGAAATTGCATTTAGTCAGTATAAAATTATTTTTAAGATACAAGAATCCACATATGTATTAAGATATGTTCTTTATCATAGATATAGTCTAATGAGCAGCAAAATTTAACACATTTAACTAGCTCTGACTATAACTAGAAGTCGAAGGAGAACTTGATTTCCCCATTCTGGATCTGTTGTGACATCCTTAATTTCAAAAGTCATGTGCAGAGAAATTCTTAGAGCTAAAATTTCTGACTGGATGTGCTCAAGTAGTAGAGTGACTGCTTAGCAAGGGCAGAGGTAAAACCCCAGTAAACTTTCTGAAACCAAAAAAAACAAAAAAGGGGAGGTTCAGTGGAAGATCATCTGAGGACAAGATGATCTGTACATGTGAGAAGTGAATTTTTGTGTGAATAAAAACAAGCTCTATGTAACTTCTCATATAAAAAGGCCCTTTGGCCTTAGAAGAGCCATATTTGATCTGTCCTTTTAAAATTCTGACATGCCTCAGTTGGTTTTGCGAATTCCCTGTTTGTGGCAAAATTGAGGATAGGCAAGATTTTAGCCCAGGAGGGAGAGAGAAGTGTGAAGGCATAGATGCCCTGGTCCTTAATCCCACCAAGGGAATTCCTAGGAAATAGGTACATAGCTCTTTATTATTATTATTATTTATTATTATTATTATTATTACTGTGGTTTGAAATCAGGGCCTACACTTTGAGTCACACCACCACCAGCCCATTTTTGTGAAGGGTTTTTTCCAGATAGGGTCTTGTGAATCATTTGCCTGGGCTGACTTTGAAGTACAATCCTCCTGATCACTGCCTCCTGAGTAGCTAGGAATACAAGCTTGAGCCACCAGCACCTGGCTTGCTTTCTTTTTTCTTTTTTTGGTGGGATTGGGGTTTGAACCAGGGGCTTCATGCTTGCAAAGCAGGCACTCTACTACTTGAACCACACTTCCAGCCCACCAGGCTCATTTCTAGTAGTGGGATTAAGTGTGATGCTGGAAAGGAGCCTGGAGCCATAAAGGCTTCCAGTCAGTTTTCCATAGTCAGCTGATTAGTCCTTTCACTGCTCTGGCTCTAGGGGACTGGGAAATAGTTTATTGGACTTTAGGATTTAAACTTAATAGGACAGCTGTCTTTTAATATGTTCTAATTAGGGTAGTGCTGATGTAACAATATAGGAAAGTATATTTGAAATATACTGTAATGCAAAAAATGCAAACAAAAATTAGGATTTATCCCACAGCTAAATTGCTCTTTTTTTTTTCAAGTGAAAAAGGCAAATAAGTTTATACTTTGCACTTAAAGAGCTTCATTTCACCAACTGCCAGTGGCTCACGTCTGTAATCCTAGCTACTTAGGAGGCTGAGACTGGGAAGATTGAGATTCAACACTAGGTAAATAGTTCGAGAGAACCCAATCTCCAAAAAATAACAATTGGTAAAGCACCTACCTGCCATGCAAGAACAAAGTCCTAAGTTCAAACTCCACCCATCAAAATAAAAAATTAAAAGCTTCATTTCTAGGGGCTGGAGATGTGGCTCTGGCTCAAGTGGTAGAACACACCTGTCTAGCAAGCATGAAGCCCTGAGTCAAACTCCAGTGCTATCAAGAAAAAAAAATTTGGGCACTGGTGGCTCATGTCTGTAATCCTAGCTACTCAGAAGGATCTTAGTTGGAAACCAGCCCTGGTAAATAGTCTGAGAGACCCTATATGGAAAATACCAAACACAAAAAAGGGCTGGCAGAGCGGTTCAAGTGGTAGAGTCCCTTCCTAGCAAGCACAAGTACAAAGCCCTGAATTCAAATCCCAGTACCACCAAAAAAAAAAAAGCATTTCTAGCCAGGGATGGAGGCACTTGCCTGTAATCCCAGCACTGGAGGATTGTTTGAGGCCACCTGGGCTATATAGTGAAATATCTCAACAAAAATGCTAAATTTCTTTCAAGACAGCAGAATAAACGAGTGTTTTCAAAATATTTTTGTTTCTGGTCAGGTTATACTCAAGTGCTTTTATTTTCCAACTCCCAACTGTGTACTGGGAATACAGTAGTGAGCTAAAACAGTCTGCCCTCAGAGCTTATGGTTCTGGTGCAGGAAGCAGACTACACAAAGTGGGGAGGGGCTCCTCAATAAATAGGATATAAAGTAACATCTGAAAACATGTAAAATTCTACAAGAGACTGAGAACAGGTGCTCTTGAAGTGTGGCAAATTTTCAATGAGAAGGACTCTTCGTTTTTAGTTGGCAAGGCTGTGTTTCCTACTTGCATGGTGCTTGGCAGAATTTCTTCAATACACGTGGCTTCGTCCACACCAATTTGGCAGTGCCAGAATTGAGAAGGGCCTTGCTTTGGGTGCTGTCTGGAGAAGTTTTTAAGAATCTGGCAATTTTGCTGGCGGAGTGAATCAAGTGGTAGAGCTCCTACCTAGCAAGCTGAGTTCAGGCTCCAGTACCGCAAAAAAAAAAAAAAAAAAGGCAATTTCTTTTTCCCTTTTGTTTGACTAATTGAGTCTAAGCATGTATAGAGCTTTACACAGCATTTACAAATAAGAAATGTTTCAAGTCAGTGCTTGTGGCTCAATGCCTGTAATTCTAGCTACTTGGGAGGCAGAAATCAGAAGGATCGAGGTTCCAGGCCAGCTTGGGCAAATAGTTCACAAGACCCTATCTTGAAAATAGCCAACACAAGCCAACACAATCCCAGCTACTCAGGAGGCAGAGATCAGTAGGATCACGGTTCACTACTATGGGATTTCTAAACTTTTTTTTTGATGGTACTGGGGTTTGAACTCAGTGCCTCACACTTGCTAGGCAGGTGCTCTACCACTTGAACCACTCTGCCAGCTAAGGATCACGGTTCAAAGCTAGCCACAATTAGTTTGTGAGACCTTATATCAAAAACACCCACCACAAAAAAGGGCTGGTGGAATGGCTCAAGGGGTAGAACACCTGCCTAGCAAGTTTGGGGTCCTGAGTTCAAACCCCAATACCAATAAGAGAGAGAAAGGGAGGGACAAAGAAAGGAAGGGAGGGAGGAAGGAAGACCAAACCTAAGGTGCTTGTGCTGAAATTAGCATTATTTAAGCACTAATTTTTTTGGGGGGGCGGTTTACTTGGGTTTGAACTCAGAGCCTCTCCCTTGCTAGGCAGGCACTACCACTTGAGCTGTCCCCCAGCTGTAGGCACTAAATTTTGACACCTCAGCTTACCGCTTACCTTACAGTTATCTCAAGAAATTGTATATTTCCATAAAGATAAATTTAAGACATGTAATCCCTGCAAGTTGTGAGATGAGAGAAAAGGAACATCATCGCAGTAGGAAGGCTGGTTCATTGCCTAGGACAATTTAACATGGGGGGAGGGCAGGGAGCACACAATTACAGGCAGTGCTAGTGGTTGGAAAGAAAAATGAACTTGACCTCAGAAAATAGGTTCAGATCCTGCTCTGCTACTTAATAGCTCTCATTATTTTGACCAGGTGTTTTGTAAAGTGGGAATGCTAAAATACACTATGCCTTCAGCCTAAGTGTCGTGAAAGGCATGCCAAGGTGGCGTGGTTCAGCGGGTCTTGCTTGGGGCTGCCTCTTGTTTTGCAGGCTTGGGTGCCAGCATCTTCCGACACCATTAGGAACAGTGTTTAGGCTAGGTTTAGGTCTCCAGAATTGTGTGAGATGTCTAGACGGGCCTTCCTGTGATACTGCAGCAGCGTTTGTCGGCCTCTGGGAAAGAAGGCAAGCACGGTGTTTTCAAACTGGACCCTAGGCTGCCGGGATCAACCGTATCAATGGAGATAGGCTGCACCTTCCTGGACTGTTCTTTGGTCCCGTGCTTAAACCTTTCCCAACCATCGACTTAGACACAGGAACCATTTTAAACCCGAGCTAAAGGTCAGCGTGCTGGTGCTGACTCCACCACGGCTTCATACCAGCTGGGAGAGACGATTAATTGGGCACGACTTTCACCTATTTGTGGCTTCCCCCAAGGCCTGTGAATTGTGGGAGCGGGCCGAGTTGGCCAAGGGCCGCTCCCCTTCCTGACGGCTAGCTCATTCCAAACTGTCCTCAGCTGCAGTCAGACGCGACGCCAGAGGCGCCGCATACTTGAAAGACCAAGAGGTTCAGCCATACGGCTGGGAACGACTACCGCCCCCAGCATGCCTCGCGGCCGGCCGCGCGTGCGCAGAGGCACCGCCGCGCGCAGACTGCGAGCGAGTCGTGGAGCAGCTAGCCCGACCCGGGATTGGCGCTGAGGTGGCCGCCGGACAGGTGAGTGCCTGTGAGAGCCGGAAGAATCGCCCGCGCCCACACCTTCCCCTCGGGTGGGTTTCGCGGGAGACTATGCTCAGACCGCAACCAACGAGCGGAAGGCGCCGACGGGGGAAAAGCACCGCCTGGGGCCGACCCGGCCGGTGCCCCGCGGGGCTGGGGCCGGGCGCCGCCGGTCCCCCTCGCACCTGCGCCGGACCGCGCGGTCGGCAGCTTCCCCCACGCAGGTGCCGGGCGGGAGCCACTTTAGGGAAACTGCGCCTAACGCGGGGGACTTTTATTTATTTATTTTTTAAATAGGCTGCTTCGGCCACATTACGGGTGCAAACTCCTGTCAGATTCGGATCCAGGTTTAGAGCTAGGCCGAGAGTTTGAACACGCTGTCGTGCGCTTGCATTTTAGCATCGGGGCAATTGAGGCGTCCATGAGGCGGAATCACCCCTTTTGATTAGAATTGGACGGAATTTCGGAAATTATTCTCATAGTAGATGATGATCCACCCTGTTTTTAATAGGGGGAGTCGGGAGATAGATTTTTAAAGTTTCTTTGCAGTGACCGAATGACTATCGAATCTTCCAGGCTCCTGCTGCAGGTGAAATTTGTGGTGGATCACCAGCTCCGTTTTTGTTTGTTTGTTTGTTTTTTCTGGAGTTTGAACTCAAGAGCTTTGGGCTTTCTAGGCAGGTGACCTAGAATTTTTTTTTCTTTTTTCTTTTTTTTTTGAGACATGGTTTCACTATATAGCCAGGCTGGTCTCGAACTCACAATCCTCCTGTCTTGGCCTTCCAAGTTGTTGGGATTACAGACGCTTATCATCACACAGAGCTAAAACTGAAATTTCAACTTTCACTTACTTGCAGCTTTTGTGACTATGTGACTGATTAAGTTTGTAGGTGCATGTATTTCCTACTTCTTCCTAATCCCTTCCTTCTGTCTTCTGTCTCTGAACATTAGAGTTACATCCTTGTTTCACGTTCATTTCTGTTCTCCATGATTAATTTGTAATTGATTCTAAGTAAAAGTCAGTATCTTTTCTGTCTTTTGATAATCCTAAGTAGATCTGACTATTTATTTATTTATTGGTTCTGTTTATCAACCCCAGGGTCTCCACTACCTGGCTAATATCCCCCAGCACCTGAATGTAGCTTTTTTTTTTTTTTTTGTCATAAATTATAGAATCACTCAGGTTTTTTGGTTTAGTTTTTTTTTTTTTTTTTTTGCAGTTTAAGGCTTGAACTCAGGGCCTACACCTTGAGCCACTCTACCAGCCCTTTTTTGTGATGAGTTTTTTTTTTTTTCAAGATAGGGTCTCGTGAACTGTTTGCCCATGCTGGCTTCAAACTGGCATCCTCCTCATCTCTGCCTCCTGAGTAGCTAGGATTTACAGGCATGACCCACCAACGCCTGGCTCAACCTCAGCTTTAATTCTCTTTACTATACCTGTGATCTATGGGAGAAAGGGGAGGAATGAAGTGTTTTGGTTGATGTGTACAGGTAATAGTCAAGCATGACGTATAACCAGAACATTAAAAAGACTGTGGTAAGCCAGGGTGTGGCTCAGTAGTGGAGCACTGGCCTAGAGGAGGTCCTAGGTTTGATTCCCAACACCACAAAAAAAAAAAAAAAAAAAAGGTCATGAACCAATTGCTTCAGTATAAAACACATACTAACCTTACGAATTTGGGAACTTGTCACTTTAACAGAAAAGTGAACTGGGGTAGTACCTCACAGAAATGAGCCTGGTATTAGAGTGAAATATTGACAAAGTAACTCTGGAGATAATCATCTCTCTTATTTTAAGCCCATTTTTTCTGTGCCTGGAGTACATATGTGAATGTCTTGCTGGCTTAGAATCTTAAAAAGTGTTCTGTGTGTTTGTGTTTTCAATTTTCTCTTAGTTCTCAATGAGAATTTTGGCAGGTGCCCAGAATCTTGTACATTTGGTGATTCAGCAGCAGTTTCATCGGCTTATTCTCTAGATTGTCTGTTACTCAGCTGGTAACAGCAGTAATTTTCCATAGCAGCCATTCATGAGCTCATGCAGGCTGTCATAAGGAAATGGCAATAGCACAAAGGGTGGTACACACAAGAAATGAAGATCCTGTTTCTTTGCCATCATGTATTGCACATACACTTGGGCAGGAAATCCGGACTGCAGCACAAGCTAGGTGGAAGAGGTTAGAGCACCAGAGTCATGCTTCCACCTGCAGTAGTAATCATCGCAAGCAATTATTGAATGTCTACTCTTTAAGAAGCGCTGTAATTGTCACAGTCCACTGTAGGTATTATCTTAATTTTACATATGTATAAATTAAGGCATAGAGGTTAAGTGATTTTTCTCACAAATACTGTGATAGAGCCAGAATTCAAATTCAAGTCTGTCTTTTCTGTAATTTTGCTATGTAGCCCAGGCTGGCCTTGAACTTGAGATCTTCCTGCCTTAACCCTCCCAAGTTCTGGGGTTACAGATGAGTGCCACTATACCCAGCATCTCTGTTCTTTCAACAAATACTTTATCAATAAATCTATTCAAGTCTTTCTCATTCTTGTGGGTTTTCTTTTTGTTGTTGTTTGTTTGTTTTAAGTTTTTTTGTGTGTGTGTGTGTTACTGGGAATTGAACTCTGAGCTCTATGCTTGCTAGGCAAGAGCTCTTCCACTTGAGCCATAGCCCCAGTCCTGTTTGTTTGTTTTAAATGTGGTGCTGGGAATCAAACCTAGGGACTTCTGCATGCTAGGCAAATGCTCCACCACTTAGCTACACTCCCAGCCTGGTATTTCTCATTCTTAAAAAACACAGATAACCAGCGCCAGTGGCTCATGCCTTTAATCCTTGCTTCTTGGGAGGTTGAGATTAGGAGGATTGAGGTTCCAGGCCAGCCTGGGCAAATAGTTTGTGAAACCTTATTTCTAAAATAACCAGAGCTAACTGGAGGTGTGGCTCAAGGAATAGAGTGCCTGCTTTGCAAGTGGGAAGCCCTGCATTCAAACCCTAGTCCCACCAATAATAATAATAATATATAAAACTTTCTTTTGAACATTTTCTCTTTAAAACTTACTGCCATTTCTTCTTTTTCTGTCTAGACTTGTCCTTAAAAAGCAGACCTTAGGCTGAGCGTCGGTGGCTCATGCCTGTATTCCTAGTTACTTGGGAGGCAGAGATCGGGAGGATTGCAGTTTGAAGCCAGTCTGGATGAATAGTTCGAGAGACCCTATCTCAAAAATACTGAACACAAAACCCTGAGTTCAGATCCCAATACTGACACACACACACACACAAAAAGCAGGCCCTAAGCACCTCTCTCTTTACTCCTTAGTGCTTTGTAATCTGGGCCTCCACTTGACTGTGTTGAAACTACCCTCATGAACTCCATTCAATCATACTTTATCTACTATAAATATCTACTGTTTATTCTATCTTCTAGACTTAGAAAGATGACTAAGATGGGTTTTTTGTTTTGTTTTTTTTTTACAGTACTGAGGTTTGAGCTCAGGACTTCACTCTTGCTAAGCAGGTGCTCTACCACTTGAGCCACTCCTCCAGTGGGGAGGAGCACTTTATTGAGAAGGTGACGTTGAACTGCCAACAGAGAGAAATCTTAAATTGCTTTAGTATTAGGACGCATGCTTAGGTGTGTCATTGAGAGAGATTGTTGAAAGATAAAAGTGTAGGCTTTGGAGTCTCACAAACCTACTATGTTTGTGTTGGGCTTTTTTTGAGATAGGGTCTCGCAACCTGTTTGCTCAGACTGGCTTTGGACTTCAATCCTCCTGATCTTGCCTTACAAGCACTTTTTTGTAATACCTGCTTTCAGTGTAAGTTCTATGAAGATAGGGTCTTTGTCTTGCTCACCTCTCCTCTGTCTCCTAGAACAGTGATAGATAACTATTAGGGATTGAGCCTTGTAGGATTTTGTGCTCAACATATGGTGTGTACTAGCAGTAGTAGTATATGACTGAAATAATGAAGCTAAATTTTCAGTGTGGCTTATGAACTGATTTTGACAGCACTATTGTTTGAATATTATCCATATAGCCAACTGCCCTTTTTGGAAATTTAGGCTCATTACTTCATAATCACTGTTCATAAATTAGGAGACATTCACTTCTTTAGTAGGCACAGTTAACTGTTCAGTGTGTCTTCATTTCTTACATTATGCCTCTCTTCCAGTTATATACACATTGTTTTCTAAGTATTTTTCTAAGCATTTGTGGTATATGTATTATATTTGTGGTTTTCACTCTATTAATGTGAATTGTTTTGGAAGGTTAATTTCTTCAGTAAGAGTGACATTAAAAATGAGATTGAGGCTGGATGTAGTGATTCACACTTGTAATCCTAGCCACTTGGGCAGGAGGCAGAGATCAGGAAGATGACAGTTCAAGGCCAGCCTGGATAAAAAGTTCAAGCGACCTCATCTCAACCAATAAACTGGGTATAATGGTGTAATGGAGTGTACCTGTCATCCCAGCTAGCCAAGAAGCATAAACAGGAGGATCATAGTCCAGGCCCTCCTGAGCATAAAAGGGAGACTCTGTTTGAAAAATAAATAAAGCAAAAAAGACTGGGGGAATGGCTCAAGTGGTAGAGCACTTGCCTAGCAAGGACAAGGCCCTGAGTTCAAACCCCACTACTGCCAAAACAAAACAAAAAAAACTGAGATTGGGTAACTTAAATTACGTAGTCTAGGAATGCATTGGAAGGATATATAGGAGGACACAAAACTGAGGAAAAGCTGAAGAACCAGGTTGTATTAGTCAGACCTTCATTGCTGTGACAAATTACCTGAAAAACAACCTAAAAGAGAAGAGATTTATTTTGGTTAACAGTTTCAGAGGAATCCAAGGTTGGCTGGATCCCTTGCTTTGGGCTTGAGTTAGGGCAGAATATTATGGTGGTAAAGACGTGTGGTAGAGGAAGCTATTCACCTTAGCCAGGAAAGAGAGAAATAGCAGAAAGGAATCATGGCCAAGATATATCCTTGAAAGACACACTCCACTCAGACCCAGTTTTTCCAACTAGACCCTACCTTCCATAGTTCTGCCACCTCCCAATAATCTATACAAGATTTGAATCCCTAGTGGATTAATCCACTCATGAAATCAGAGCCCTTAAGATCCAGTCACTTCCCCAAAGCCCTACCTCTGAATACTGCTTGCTTTGGTAAAACAAACTATACATATACACTATATATAGTAGAATTTGGACTTTAACCCCATCCTTAAGTCACACAAATTAAGGATATTTACAAATGAAACTCAAACATAAGAAGAGAGAGATGCATAGCTCAGCTGGTAGAGAGTACTTGTTTGGCACTTGTGAGACCCTCAGTTCAATCTCCAGTACCACACAACAGAGGGACATAACCTGCTGCTTTGTGTCTTAGGATATTGGCTAGACGGCCAACTGGGTATCTAGAGAAGGCTTCGAATAGTCACATGATCTACTTCATGATAAAAAGAAATCTCTTTTTGCCCAACGTGGAAATGATACCTTTCCTAAGACTTTTTGTTTTGAGACTTTTATTTTGTCTCTGTTGCCTAGACTGGCCTGGAACTTCTGGGCTCAAGCAATCCTCCCTAGTAGCTGGGACCACAAGTGTGGGCCACAGTTTGCCTTCATTTAAGAATAAGATTTTTGGTAACAAATTAGTGTTCAGTCTCTCTTAAAGTCAGCTTGTGCCTTGTTGCTGAGATTCCCTTAACGTACTGTTAAAGAAAAATGAAGCTGGGCATCTGTGACTCACACCTGTAATTTTAGCTACTTGGGAGGCTGAGATCAGGAGGATCACAGTTCAAGGCCAGCCAGGGCAAATAGTTCACAAGACCCCATCGCCAAAATAATTGGAGCAAAATGGACTGGAGGTGTGGCTCAAGTGGTAGAGTGCCTGTTTTGTATGCATGAACCCCTGAGTTCAAATCCCAGTCCTACAAAAAAATACAATAAAAAATAAAGAAGAATTAAAGTAACTGGCTGACTTTAACCTGAGAAGAAGAGAAAGCTGTGTACCAGTGGCTCACACCTATAATCCTAGCTATTCAGGAGGCAGAAATCGGGATGATCAAAGATCAAAGCCAGCCCTGTGCAAATAGTGTGGGAGACCCTGTCTTGAAAAACCCATCACAAAAAAGGGCTGGTGAAGTAGCTCAAGGGGTAAAGCACCTGCTTAGCAAGCATGAGGCCCTGAGTTCAAACCCCAGTACCGGGGGGAGGGGGGGGGAAGAAAAATCTTAGAAAAGACCTGGAAGTTATCTTCAGAAATCTAAAGCATGTAGTATACAAGGTGCCCCTTCCTAAAAAGACCAAAGAGTAGACATTACTAGCAAATAGATTGCTGCTCAAGTTAAAGCGTAAGCAGGGCTATCTGTGGATGGATAGGCCATCTTGATACATGAAAGTAGATAGAGCCACCAAGATTGTTTAAACAAGATGGTCACCCAGGAGGAATAATATGGACTCAATAAATTTAATCGAATAAATACTTGTACTCAGTAATCTGTAAAGTTCTCTCCAATTCTGTAATAATGATTCTGTGATTGAAACCTGAGTTGTAGAACAGACTTTTCTGCCTTTACCTACTTTTTCACTCTGTTCTCCTATATTCCTGCCTCACACTGTCATGCTGCTCTTCTCTCTTTTGCTTTACTCACCCACTCACCTTCTTCATGTCTTTGCCCAGATTTTACCTTTTCATTGAGTCCTGCCTGACCACCTAATCTAAAATGACAACTCCCTGAAACTGCCTATGGTGCTTCATTTTACTTTATAGTGCTAGTGATCACCCGACATGCAATATTGTTGCTTTCCCCCCCACATTTTTTATTAGCTCATATTTGTTGTATGGTGCAGGGGGGTTCATTGTGATATTTCCCGTACATGCATATTATATACTCTATGTTTTGATCATATTCACCTCTCCCCTCTTATTTGGAGACAGTATCTTGCTCTGTAGCAAGGATCCTTCTGCCTCAGCTTCTCAAGTGCTGAGTTATAGAGCATGCCACTATACCTAGTTACTTTTTGTTGTTGTTTTTCTTGGCAGTTCTGGGGTTTGAACTCAGGGCCTCATGTTGCTGGGCAGGCGCTCTACCACTTGCACCACTCCATTAGCCCTGTTTTGTGTGGGTGTTTTAGAGGTGGGTCTTGTGAACTGTTTGCCCTGGCTGGCTTCCAATCGAGATCCTCCTGATCTCTGCCTCCTGAGTAGCTAGGATTACAGGTGTGAGCCACTGGCACCTGGCTAATTTCTTTCTTTCTTTCTTTTTTTAATCACTTGCTCCTTTTACCAGATCCTTGAAAGAAGGGATTCTTATTTTTTTTTAATATTTTTACTTTTGGTGAGTTTTAACTCAGGACTTTGTGCTTGCAAAGGAGGTGTTCTACTGCTTGGGCCATACCTCCAGTCCATTTTGGTCTGCTTGTTTTGGAAATGGGGTCTCATGAACTATTTGCCTGGGCTGGCCTCAAACCTCAATCCTCCCAATCCCAACCTCCTAAGTAGCTGGGATTACAGACATGAACCACCAGTACCTGGGCATGATTCCTGTTTTGAGCACTACTGTGTCCTCAGCATTAGAACAGTATCTGGCACATGTTCTAGGAACATAGCCAGCTCATGCTGTTCACTTTTTACTTTTTTCCCACCACATCCCTTACATTCTGATGCCTCTTTTCTCTTCTCTTTGGATCAACACATTTTAGGACTGGAAGTCTGAGATCATTCCCAGAGGTCCCAGTATCACACAGCTAATTGATGACAGATTTATAAGGTGATGTGGAGGGCAAATGACTGTTGTCTTACCTCTGTTAAACTGTTGTGTACCTAAATCTTGCTTGGCTCAGGCCCTTGCAGTGTGTAGTACAGTATGAGCATTCCTCAGTGAGTTATTAAGCAAATATGTAAATATCTGACTCTTTCATGAAGGGTTTTCCACACCAACCTGTAGTTATCTTTTCTTTATTTGAACTCTGATAGTATTTGTGGCCTGTCCTCTTATTAGTAACTGGCCTTAAGTTATTTATTATTATTTATTTGCAGTACTGGGGTTTGAACTGCTTGTCGGCAGGTGCTCTATCACTTGAATCACTCCACCAACCCTGTTTTGTTTTTTTTGAGATAGGATCTTGCTATGTAGTTCAGGCTGGCTTGGAACTTGTGATTTTCTTGTCTCAGCCTCCTGAGTGATGGAATTACAGGCGTGCACCACCATGTACAGCTGAATTGTTTGCCATTTTGTGTGTCCATATTTTCCTGGTCAGTGAAATTATAATACCATGGATAGAGACCAAGTGTACATATAACAGAACCTAGTCCTGGAAGGCAATAGGATACAGTGAAATCTTCCAGTGGCCTGCTGTGCAGTGCTGGAAATGTTCTTGAATGGTTGTTTTTTTTTCATGCTGTGTATGAATTTGTATGTTTGTATGATTAGTCCCACCTTTCTCCACTACCCAGAAACATTAAGCATTCAGGTGTTTATTTCTTTTTTTTTTCTGATGGTACTGGGGTTTGAACTCAGGGACTCACACTTGCTAGGTAGGCATTCTACCACTTGAGCCACTCCCCAGTCCCAGGTGTTTATTTCTTTATTCATTTATTAATTATACATTTCCATCTTTTTACAAGTATCTGTAACTTTTATAATCATTAAAAAAAGTTAATGGATTTGTGTGAGTGGGACTTTTTGCTTGTTTATTGTTTTGAGATTCAAGAATAGTAAAAAAAAATGCTATAGGCAAGTAAAGAGGTAGGATAACAAACAGCATGTGAGTTAGAGTTTTTTTTGTTTTGTTTTGTTTTGTTTTGTTCTTGTGGAACTGGGGTTTGAACTCAAGTCTGGCTTAAGCTTGCAAAACAAGCACTATACCACTTGAGCTATGTCACCAACCAGTTTTTGCACTGGTTATTTTAGAGATGGGGTCTGGTGAACTGTTTGCCCCTACTGGCCTCAAACCTCCATCCTTCTGATCTCAGCCTCCCAAGTAGCTAGGACTACAGGTGTGAGCCACTGGCAAATTTTTTTTGTAAGTCAGATCTGTATTTTGCCCAGGCTGGCCTCAAGCAATCCTCCTGCCTCAGCCTTCTGAGTAGCTAGAACAGCAGATATGCAACACTGTGCCCATTTTCAATTGAAATAGCTCTGATGTTAGAATTCTTTGGGTTTTTCTGGTAAAATATAGATCCCTCTAGTTTTTTTTTTTTTTTTTTTTTTTTTTTTTTAAGGACAAATGATATGGTAGGCATAGAAGAGAGCCCTCATCACCACTCCATTTTATATAAATTACTGTGTGGTCAATTATATTGAATTAATCTTATATTATGCATTTATTTATCTGGCTACCTGACTAGAATAGAAGCTCCCCAAGGCTAGGATTTTTTTTTTCACTTTTTTTTTTCTTGGTGGTACTGGGATTTGAACTCAGGGGCCTCATGCTTGCTAGGTAGGCGTGCCAGCTGCTGAGCCATACCTCCAGCCTAGGATTTTCTTTTGTGCACTGTTCTATCTTAGGACCTAGCCCTGGATCTGACACAGAGTATGCATTCATTTATTTTAATTTTATTTATTATTTTGTGTGTGTGTGTGTGTGTGTTACTGGGGTTTGAACTCAGGGCCTACACCTTGAGCCACTCCACCAGCTTCCCCCGCCTTTTTTTTGTGATAAGATTTTCAAGATAGTCTTACAAACTGTTTGCTTGGGCTGGCTTTGAACTGCTATTCTCCTGATCTCTGCCTCCTGAGGAGCTACGATTTATAGGTGTGAGTCATCAATGCCTGGCTTATTATTAGCTCTTGGGTTTAACTGGGCTTAGCTAGGTGGTTTTGCCTGGGGTATCTCAAGCAATTGCAGTTAGATGGTGCTGGCTCTGGAAATCTCAAAAGGGGGTGGGGGCAGGGGGGGAGAAATGACCCAAGCCTTGTATGCACATATGAATAATAAAATTAAAAAAAATTTTTTTTAAATAAAAAAAAAAGTTTCCTCACATGCTGAGGCCATTGGTCAGAACACCTATATGTGACTTTTTCATGTGTCTATACCTGCCTGTGGCAGGTGTGTTCTAAGAGCTAACATCACAAGGGAAACAAGGTCAAAGTGTATGGCATTTTTATAACAACCTTGGAAGTCACATACTATCAGTTCCACAGTATTCTCTTGGTTGAGGTAGTCACAGAAGTTTGCCTGACTTGAAGGGGAGGGGAAATAGACCCCACTGCTGAATGGGGAGGAGTGTCAGTGTCATTCGTTAAGAAGATTGTGTTGGGTAGCTTTACTGTGCTGGTCCCTCTTTGGAAAACAGGTCTCCATGCCAAGTATGTGGTAGAAGTTTTGTTTTGTTTTGATGTTTTATTGTGGGTAGTGGAAATGATTCCGGGGCCTTGGGCATGGCGCTAGAGGTTGTAAGTACCTTTTTTTACTTTCTCTGTCAGGTACCTATTGTCCTAATTTTACTGATAGGAAAACTGAGGTTATGAGAGATTGTTTTGCGCAAATGGCGCACAGCTAAGTAGCAGAATAAGTTGCAAATCGAGGCCTTCTTGCTCTCATTATACCATGTATATATAACATATCTTAGCCTCTAAATATATATATATATATATCTTCACCAAATCCAAAAAATATGTAGGAAGGTATATTTATGTGGATACCTTACAAAACAGTAAATTAAGTATCTCATAAAACAGGTGGCTAACTTAACCACTGGGCAAACATTTATTGAATCCCTGTTAGGTCCTAGCTGCTGAAGAGTATTAAGCTCTTACCAAGTTTTTAACTGATTAGTAAAGACATGGTACACAGTGAAATGAGATAGGGTCAGTCTGCGGCATTCCGTACAAGTAAGTGTTGAGAGGAGGCCCTAGGAAAAGCTTCACAGAATGGAGTTTGAGAACTGAGCAGTGAAAGATGGATAGAATTTATTTGGGAATGTGAGGCAGCTTTTTAAGCACAAGCTAGATGCTGTTGGGCTCACGTCTGTGGCCCACACCTATAATCCTAGATACTCAGGAAGCAGAGATCAGGAGGATCGTGGTTCAGAGTCAGCCCAGGCAAATAGTTCACAAGACCCCATCTCAAAAAGAAACCAACACAAAAACACAATTGACAGAGTGGCTCAAGCAGTAGAGTGCCTGCCTAGCAAGCATGAAGCCCTGAGTTCAAACCCCAGTCCAAAAAAAAAAAGACAACTATAGTTGGTATAGTGTAGTACAGTAGGATTGCATAGAAATCAGCTGTGACTTACTATTTTATATGAATCAGATGCTTAATTTCTCTGATTCCTGGTTTTCTCAGGATTAAATGGGGATAATGAACGTGAGAATGCTTAACAGTATTGTAAATGCTCAGTAAATATTATTTTTCCTCCTTTCAAGGTACCAGTCTTCTATTATCTCCATTTACTTTATTTACTCACTGCCACAGAGTAAAATAGGATCAGATGACCATTTTTAGGGTCATTATATAATATTTTCATGTCTACAACTGAAAGACAGTAATACCCAATAAATTCAATGTAACTAGTATATTAACCTCTATGGTTTAATTTTAAAAGAAACAGTGTTGCTAAAGATATTTATGATCTACTGTTTTTAATTTTCTGTGGTATGTGCCCTGTGATACTAGGTTAACATAAAAGTTTAAATATAAATTTCTCGATGGCCCTTTTTGCCAGTCAGCCCTCAAGAAACTTCATATTCCTTAAAAAATTCTGATTTGCTGTTTTTCAGCACTACCTGAATGTAGAGTTGCAGTTAGCTAACTGGTATTTGTTTCACTTTTACCTCCAAGGAGCTTGCTGTCCCTGTCCTTGGCGGTGGGAATGGCAGAAGGTCTGTGCAGATGCCTTGCTTTTGCTTTCTTTCATCACCACCCACTGGTTTTTTTTAACCAGGCTGTAAATAATAGAGAAATAAGTAGTAGGGTTACTAAAGATGGCTAATTATTTTACATGAAGGCCTTGAGGAAGTCATGCTTGTGAGCCTGAGCAAGTCTGCATAGGAGGGCTGCATTTCTCTGTACTGCAGGGCAGGAAGGGTAGGCCTGGCCCTTGGATTGTGCTGAAGTCTAGGGGAGGTTCCTCTTTCCCTGGTCTGTATTTCTGCAGGCTGTGTTCTGCCTTATCCAGTCATGCCTCAGTGTTGCCTAAGGGAACACTCTTATCTCTGGTTTCAAAGAAAATATTGACTCAAGGAAGGGACAGTAGCCCCAGCTACACACCTGGTAGGAGGAGGAGGAGGAGGAGGCTCAAGGGAGAGTGATTTTTGCAGTTATTTTGTTCTTTTGCAGAGGGCAGTTGTAGAGGGAGGAAGCAGCTGAGAAATTTGGATGAGACAGTGGGAGTTCACCTCTGGTATCTTTGGCACTAAGGAATGTAAAGGATGATGTGAATAGTAAGCATGCTTTTTTTTTTTTTTTTTTCCTGTTTTATGATCTGCCTGTGGAGCTTTATTGATTTTTCTGAAAATAAAGGACAGTAGAAGCCTAAGTCCCACTATCAAAACTCAAACCAAGGTTTTACAGACCACTCTGGCTTATGGTGTGCTTCATTCCTCCTGCACCCAGGTCAAAGTCCCAGCCCTGGGGCAATGCAGTGAGGGATTGACAGCCCCTGAGGATAGGCATCTCCCTTATCATCCTAAGAGCCAGAATAGGCAGTCTTTCACTTTTTATTTTAGTAAAAAAAAAAATCTCAGATTCAACCACTGAAGTAGCTGACTTTGACTTGTTTAAAGGACCATGCCTCCCAGCTCAGGGCTTGTAGGCAGCCACTGCTAAGCAGGAAGACCTGCCCTGCCCAAGGTGCCATGGCCTCAAGGCAGCCTCAGCCTATGTCTGAGTGACGCTGCACTTTCCCAGTTCTACCTGGCCATGCCTAAGTACACAGCCTCCTGGGGGCAGACCAAGGGTCCACAGCTCTCAGGCCAAGCGGGGCTCTCTTAATGCACGTTACACCTTGAGTGCAGTCAGAAGACCAGCAGAGCAGGTGTGGGTTATCAGCAGTTGACACCAGCTTCTAGGAGGGGTGCTGTAGACAAAAGGTGGGGCCACTCCTGCAGGTCTTTTGTCCTTTTGTTTTTAAGACAGGGTCTTGCTGTGTGGCTCAGGTTGGCCTTAAACTCTAGATCCTCCTGTCTCAGCCTCCCAAGAACTGGGATTCTAAGCATGCACCACCATTCCTAGCTTCCAGTATCCCCAGAGATTCAGAAGTTTGTTTCTTGGTTTCTGCAAGAGCTCCCAATCTTTGGGCACTGCAGGATGCTAGATGGGTGACCTCTCTCCTCCACAAGTGGCTTCTGCTGAGGCCCTCCCATGGTCCACAGCTGCACTGCAGTCCTGGTGGGATCTAAGATAAGCCATCTGGACAGGGCAGTCAGCATGCTGATTTTCCTGGCATCAGCAGATCCTTAGGGAGAGGCAGCCTCTGAGAGCACTGCAGCCCACACAGCCAGCACCTGACCCCCACCAAAACAGCCAGAGCTGCCCTCAGCAGGAAGCCCAACCACAGAGGATGGACAGGGAAAGGAGATGCCAGGATTCCCAATAGCAGCATACTGGTGTGGTTTCTACAGAGCAGCAAGGCCCTCCCCACACACATGCAGACATCAAGTTCTCCCTGTAAGCCAAGCTCTGAACTCCAGGCCAGGCCCTGGCCCAGTGCTGGACAAAGCCAGGGCATCCTATTTCACTTGCTTTGGGGTGGGCTTGTCCAGACCAGGTCACACTGCTTATTGCCCTCACCCCACACTATCCAAGCAGGGAGCTGCTAACCAATTAAAAGAGGCACTGATTTCTGAGCTCCATGTCCCTTGACCTTTCCTGGGCACTGCATCCTGACAGACCCAGCCCATCCCTTCTGAGCCATTGAGGAGGTCCAGCCTGTAGTTCTGTGCAGGGTAGAAGAAGCAGCAGCATTACAAGCAAGAGGCAGGTGGTCCACCTGAGGCTTCCAGGGAGCCATAGGCAGGTATCCAAGATCTGCCTGGCCAGTTAGCTGCACTGTCAGAAGCTGTGGCCAAGGGGACACTGTAGATAGCTTTGGCACTAAGGAATGTAAAGGATGATGTGAATAGTAAGCATGCTTTTAACAGAAGTCACTGGGGTGACCAGGGGAAGAGTGAGTTCTAGAAGTTTACTACTACCAGCTGCTATATTGGGGTTTGGTGGGTTCAAGTTCCACAGCTTCACTTAGCAACATGCTCTGAGAGAAAGCAGGCAGGTTCCAAGATCTGGAAGTAGTATACTATGGGTCGTGCCTAAAGCACGTGTTGAGGACCAGTGAGAGGTAGCTGTTGAGAATGAGCCTTGCAAGGATTAGCAGGGATTGCTAGGTCATGCAGGGCATTATAAGTTAAATTAACAAATTAAGACTTTTCCTGGAGGCAAAGGGAAGATAAAAAGTTTCATAGAGAGGAAAGGAATAATCGGTTGCATTTTGAAAGGATTTCTGTGGCTGCAAGGTAGAGAGTAGATGGGGGAAGATAACAAGACTGGAGGGAGATGTCCCAGTTGAGAGACTTGTGATAATCATGGTGGAGAGAAATGATGTTAGCCCCAACTGGTTAGTAGCAACAGGTCATTAAGAGGAAACGGAGTTTTCACAAGACATGACAGCCAAGTCCTGGCTGGAGAAGGTGGGTGGGCAGGTTGTAAAGGCAATTTCCTGAGGTAGGGACCACTAGAGGAAGACCAGGTTCATGAGGAAATTTGGAGGCACAGGAAATTTGAAGAATGTAGAGAAGTTTCCCAATGGACAATTGGGTGTGCTGATCTAAGGTTCAGAGAGAAATGTATTTTGGGGACCAAAATCTGAGTCATATGGCAGTAGGTGTTAACTGAAGCTAAGAAGTGGGCATGGTTGGAACAGACAGGTGAGGAGAAACCGGAAAGGAGACTGACGATGAGCAACCAGGAGGACAGGAGGAAAACCAACTGATCACAATGCTTAATTAGACAATGAGAAGAGAGTATTTCAAGGAGAAGAAAGAAGTTACAGAGCAAAAATGCTGCTGTGAGGTCAGATGTGGTAAGGTAAGCATTACCATGCAGTCCTTGGATCTAAGGAACTTTAGAAGTGCTGATTGACACTTTAGCTGTGAGGGCACTAATACAGCAGAGACAGAAAATTAAAAGCGAAAATAGAAATTGACATTGGCTATTTCATAGGAACATAGTGAGTCATCTTATATTCATTTTATTTTTATGTTGAATTAAATGGGGGGCACCTAGTCCCTTTTGTTCTGTGGCTCTCTAAAAGTCTCATTTTTTTTCAAGTTTAACTTTATTTGCTTGGATAAGTAATGCATTAAGTTGGTACAAAAATCAAAAGGGCTGGGCGTTGGTGGCTCACACCAGTAATCCTGGCTACTGAGGAGACAGAGATCAGGAGGATCATGGTTCGAAGCCACCCCAGGCAAATAGTTCCAGAGACCCTATCTTGAAAAAGCCCATCACAAGAAAAGGGCTGGCAGAGTGGCTCAAGGTAAGGCCCTGAGTTCAAGCCCTACTACCGCCAAAAAAAAAAAAATCAAAACATACAGTAGGTGTGGTGGTGCACATCTGTAATCTCAGTACTCAGGAAGCTGAGGCAGAGGCTTGGGCATAGCTCAAGTGGTAGAGCACCTGCCTTGTAAGCAGGAGGCCCTGAGTTCAACTCCAGTACCACCAAAAAAAAAAAGAAGAGGAGGCTAAGGCAGGAATGGTCATGAGTTTGAGGCCAGCTTGGGCTACATAGAGAAATCCTGTTTCAAAAAAAAAAAAAAATGCACAGAAGAGTATTAAGTATAAAGTCTCCTTGCTACCCAGTTTCTTTCACATGTAACCTTCTATATTTTATGTGAAAATGTCCCCTCATTTTTATGTTTTCACATTCTGTTTGGCTTTATTTTTTTCATTTAAGCAACACATCTTGGAGAGCATTCCCTGTTCTTTTTTGACAGCTGCATACTACTTCACTATATAGCTGTACTATAATTTGTTAACTAGTTCCCTTTCATTGGCAAATACTAGTTTTTTAGTATTTTGTCATCACATATTTTGCTTTCACCAAACAGTACTGTAGGGAATTAGTTTGTAAATGAGTCATTCTGCTGAAGTGTAAGATAAATTTCTTGGAGTGGAAATGGCTGTGCCACAGGGTCTCTGAAGGTTTTAATCCCACTGTGCTCTACTTATTAGCATTCCTGGCACATAGAAGGCCAAGTAGTTAATGGTAGCTAAGGAAGTATTCTCTAGACAGGTTGGTTAGGTGCACAGAGGGGCAAGAGAACCTCACACAAACTGAGGCAGAGGAAGTATCAAAGAAGGCTTGTTGAAGGTAATACTTGAGCTGAGCCTTGAACAAGGAGCACTCAGGTAAAGTGGGGGTACTCTTAGGGAAGGATGAGGAACCAAGCTATAGGACTTGAAAAGGCATGTTGTACATTAGAACTCTAGGAGTTTGGTGTCTCTCCATTCATCGGTCAGCACTTGCCATATGGATACAAGGCAGATAGACATGTATGTGAACAGATGAAACAAATGACAGTATCTTATGAAATAGGACACAGTGAGAACATTACAGTGATTAGTTCTATCGGGTAAAGGAGGAAGAAGAACATGGGAGTTAGAAGGGAAAGCTTGTTAGAGAAGATCTCATCTGAACTAGAATTTGGAAGAATGGCTAAAGGGAGTTCAGAGCAGTGGTTCTCAAAGGGTGTTCCCAGATCAAGAGCATCGGCATCATCTAGGAATTCGCAAGAGAGGCAGATGGCAAACATTCTGCAATTTGAGGTCTACTGATCAAGATATCCTTTAAGGGAGAAGGAACAAGATTGTAAACACAACAGGGAGCCAGAAAACTCCATGACATTGCCGAAGTGAAGCTTTTGTGGGGTTTTTTTTTTCTTCCTTTTTGTTTTGATATTACTTGAACTCAGGGCCTCACACTTCTAGGCAGGTGCTCTACTGCTTGAGCTACATCCCAGCCCTTGTATTTTTTTAAAGTAGTCATTTTATATATACTTATAAAAAGAAATGACATAAACCAATAAAACTTTTGCAGGATTCAGCTGAAATCACTTGAGATTTAATTTATATGGTCTTAGACAGTACCTGTGTCCCACATTATGTGAGAATCCCAACACTCTACAAGATTTTTCTCAAATTTTAACTCACTTAATCCTGGTAACAACCCTATAAAGTAACAAGTATGCCTACTTCCAGGCCTTTTGTCTTATTTCCCCTCAAAGCACAGGAAAGGCTCTTATGAGTACAGCAAGCATCCTTCCCTGAAGATTGCTTTTACCTTACAGCAACACAACTTAAATTGGGCTTTAGATCATCTTTTTCTCTCTTAGCCTATAGCCTAGGCTAAGACCTTCCTGCTTCAGCCTCCCAAGGGCTGAGATTACAGATGTACAGCACCAGAATTTTTTTTCATTACTGTTGTGCTTGTGAACTATTATAAAACTCAGAGGAGTGTTCAGAACTTCCTTTCTCATATTAAACACAGCGACTGATTATAATCCAGAGATTGTCCTTCCTTCCTCTCTTTCTTCCCTCCCTTCCTCTCTCCCCTTCTTTTCTCTATTTTTATTTATTTTTATTATTGTTGTACTTGGGGTACATTGTAACATTTACCAAAGTTCTTACAATACATCATTGTTGAATTCACCCCCTCCCTCATTCTTTATTCCTCCATCCCTATTCTTGGAATAGTTTTAACAGGTCCTTCTTTATTTTCTTTTTTTTGACAGGGTCTCACTGTGTAGCCCAGGCTGGCTTTGAACTTGCGATCCTCCTGCCTCAACCTCCTGAGTGCTGAGATTACACATCTGCACCCCCATGCCTGGCTGGAGATTTTCTTTGTCCTATAGGTACATTTATCCTGCTACAATTTAAGTTTATCATCTGTGTTTGCATCTAACTGCATTCTCAGTATAAAAGATGGCCCACTGGGCATTTGCAGAGAACTCAGGAGACATGCAGGCCTTCTGTAAAAGCAGAGATGGAAGTAGCATCTTTTTCCCCTCAGAACCTGTTTTGTAGATTGCTGTGCTTTTCAGATCCCCTTCTTTGTAATCATCTCTTTTCCTTTGAGTTGCTGTTAGTGCCTTTTGCTTTCAGAAAAGCATTTCAGTTTAGTATAATAGGAAGTAGCTGCACCGAGTAAAGACACCTGGCAATTTTGTTCCGCCTTTAAAAAGCAAAAACTGTGCCTTGGTAACCCTAGTTTTAAGGTGTTGTCAATCGTTTTTCAGTGATTACTTAGATTTGTTACGATAACTTGAAAAGTGACAGACTTTACCTTTTAGCTGTGTTAGTGAAGTGTTACAAATGGAGAGAAAGCAATCCTTTTCACAGTTATAGATAAGTTATTTGCCCTTTCTTTCTTTCCATTTTTGCTTTCCTTTTTTAAATTTTTTCCTTTTTTGCGGTACTGGGGCTTGAACTCAGGGCCTTCACCTTGAGCGACTCCACCAGCCCTATTTTTGTGAAAGGTTTTTTGATATAGGGTCTCGCAGAAATACTTGCCCAGGCTGGCTTCGAACTGTGATCCTCTTGATCTCTGCCTCCTGAATAGCTAGGATTACAGGCATGAGCCACCAGCGCCCGGCCCTTTTTTGCTTTCCTTGCATTTGTATAAACATTAAATCCTGCAAAGGGATTTGAGGTAGTGAGTAGTGGCTGTGTCACCGAGGAAGAAGGCAAGGTTTGGAGAAGCTGCATTGCTACTGTTGTCCTCAGGCCTTCAAGGAGGATGTATTCTTATCTAATGTTCTTCTTAGCTGTAGTTTTGTTTTTTTTTCAGGGCCTCATACTTGCTAGGCAGGCATTCTAACATTTGAGTCATTTTGCCAATCCTGTTTTATGTGTTAGGCATTTTTTTTTTTTAAACAGTACTGGGGTTTGAACTCAGGGCCTCCTCCTTGAACTACACCACCAGCTCTTTTTTGTGAAGGGTTTTTATGAGATAGGATCTCATGAACTATTTTCCCTGGCTGGCTTCGAACCATGATCCTCCTGATCTCTGCCTCCTGAGTAGCTAGGATTACAGGCATGAGTCACTTGGCACCCACCCAGCTGTGTTGGGCATTTCTGAGATAGAGTCTCATGAACCCTTTGCCCTGGCTGGCTTTGACCCACAATCCTCCTGATCTCTGCTGCTGGAGTAGCTAGGATTATAGCCTGTGTCACACTGGCTTGTATCTGATTGCCTTAACTCTATTCTACATCAAGAGTTTCCTTCAAGCCGGATGCTGGAGGCTCATGTTTGTAATCCTGCCAAAAATAAAGAAAAGAAAAGAAAAAGAGAACTCCAAGCACAGAACTACATTGGTAATTTCTACCCAACATTTAAGGAAGACATAAGATTAATTCTGTTATACAAATTCTTCCCAGAAGTCGAAGAGAGGGAATACACCTAGACTCATTCTACATTCTATAATTAGAAATTGTTCTGATACTAAGAAAAAGGCATTGCTTTAAAGGAAAACTGTAGCTGGGCATGGTGGTACATATCTGTAATTCCAGCATTAGGGAAGCAGAGGCAGGAGGATTGTGAGTTTGAAGCCAGCCTGGGTCACATAGTGAGCCTCTGTCTCAAAAAACAAACAAAAATTCTTAACATAATTGTAGCAAATTGAATTTCACAGTGCATAAAAAGGATAATATGTCATCACAACTAAGTGGGGTATACTTCAGCTATTATTAATCCTGCTTCTTTTCCCCACCTTGAATTGTGTGGTTTTCAGATAAAGGTGTTTGGGCACCCTTTTCAGGTCTTGGTGCATCTCTCACCTCTCCAGTTCTCTGCTGTACATATTCAAGGTGCCTTGAACAACTCACATTCTCAGCTCCATTTCCTCAGCTGAGGTGTTATTTGAGCCGAATTCTTCATATGACTTAGGGATCTGTTGAGCAGACAAAGAGAAGACCTTTAGAGATCAAAGGATGGAGGCAGAGAGAGCAGTGCATTTGGGCCACTGATGGAAGTGGGCCCACTAGAGTATGAGGAGGGTGTAGGGTGTGAGGGGAACATGGCGTGGGAATGGGGCCTGACTCTGTAGAACCTCACATCATCAGAGAACATAGAACTCACTCTGGGGATGGTAGCAAGATGTTGAGAATGAAGCAGGAGATGCACGGATCCAATTTGCCTGTAAGAAAGATAACTTCAGTAGTAGGAAGCAACTGGCAGTAGAGTTTGGAGCTTGGGAAAAGGGTGTCCCTAGAAGAAGGTGGTTGTCGAAGTTCTGGCAGGGGACAAGATTGCCTAGGAAGAGCTCAGAGTTAGAAGAGCAAGAGGCTGAGACTTACAGGTCTGTTGAAGTCTAGAATCCAAGGAGAAAAACCAGGAACACTAGTATTTTTAACCTTTACTTTGGAAAAAGTATACTTTTCCCTTTGTTTTCTAAGTGATGTTCATTTCTGTTGCGCATTTATCTGATTTTATTTTTATTTATTTATTTTTTTTTTAGTGGTGGTACTGGGTCTAAACTCAGGGCTTCAAGCTTGCAGAGCAGGCGCTCTACCACTTAAGTCACTCCACCAGCCCATTTTGTTCTAGTTATTTTAGAGAGGGAGTCTCTTCAGCTATTTGCCCCTATTGGCCTTGAACCTTGATCCTTCACATCTCAGCCTCCCACATAGCTAGGATTATAGGCATGAGCCACCGGTACCTGGCATTTTTTTGGTTTTTGGAGACAGGGTCTCTCTGTGTATCCCAGGCTGGCCTCACAATCTTACCACAGCCTCCCTAGCACTCACATTAACCTCTTACTTCAGCCTTTCTCAGACTTCCCTGGCTCTGGACACCTTTTGCCAGGTTAGTTGTTATCAGTAGCTTTTGTGCCTCCTCACCTCTTCACAGAGAAAAAGTCATCTTCAGGTATTAGCAGCCGCTAAAATCCAAGTGTTTTTGCTTGTGCTGCTTACCACCTTTGTGTTTGCTGACAAATGTCTGCAGAAAAACAACTGTACAGCAGCACTGTAGCAGCCCTGCCATGTTGTTAAGGAACATGGGAGATGGGAAAGAACTGTAGGTCAAGAGTGAGGAACCACACTCCTTTCATCTGTATCAGGAGGACATGGAATGGACAGAACCTTTCTTACCCCCAGTATACTCAAAAGAACATGCACAGATTTATAGTGACCGCTGACTGTCCTTGTGTTGTGAACAAAATTTGTCTAACAGGAAATTGTAGGATTGGCAAAGTAGGGAGAAACATGCTGGAGTCAGTGTCAGAGGACTGGCACTTTTAATCTCTAAAGTTCCTTCTGAGCATCTCAAAGGTATCTGCATTGGTCATGGTTTTTCAAAGTTTTTGCCTCTTGATACTCCTGTGCAACAGGAGTGCAGCCAGTGTGAAGGTGATGTGGCTAACTCCTTGGGCAGGTTTTGCCAATTCCCAGAAGACTGCTTTCAGGAAGGTTTCCATAGTGACCAGAGGCAGAAAAACTTGCTTTCCCAGTTTAGCAGTATCATATCTGCTCCCTGTTGGAAGATTGAAGGGCAGCCTGTTGGAGAAGTCATGTTATATATTCTTATGTATATAACATATAAATCATATATAAATATACTTAAAGCCTAGTGCTGCATCTTGCAGACTGTTTAAAATATATCTAGAACCTGATCATTTCTTAGTGCTCCCACTATAGCACTTCATCTTTCACCTTGCCCAGCATAAGCACTTCCTCTGTGCCCACTGCCTCCCAGAAGGAACTTGTCAAAATGCAGGTCAGATTTGGGTTGTGGCTGTTTGGAACCCTTCCCTAATTTCCCAGCTTCCTGAAGATAGAGTCCAAAAGCCTGCTTATTGTGGGGTCTCCATGGTCCTGCTGTTCTTCCCTACCCTCTGCAGACGCTGCTCTCCCACTCTTCTCCCCATGCCCAGGCCCCTTTAGCCTACTGCCTGCCTTCCACCTGCCAGGTGTGCTCCTGTCTTGAAGGCTTTGCACTTGGTATACCTTCTACCTGGATCCCCTCCCCCTCAGCCTTGCTTCCTTCTAGTCTTCGCTCAGATGTTACCTTATCCTGAAATGACTTCTCCTGGCCCCTTGGCATAAGTAGCTCCTCTCTTTGGGTATTCCCCATAATTTTGCTTCTCTCATGTTACTGCAGCTATCATTGTCTGTCTTTGTTTCTTGTCTGACTCTCTACTACTATAGAGCAGCCAGACCTCCATTTTCACTGTTGTGTTGCAGCTTAGAGCCTGGTTATAGTACTCAGTCATTGTTTGCTAAATGACGAATGAGTGGGAGGTGACTAAGGTCTGAAAAGGGAAGCACTGAAATTTTACTTCCTAGCTCCTCCAACCTCCATCCTCCACAGCAGAGGTAGCTTATTGCCTGCACTTCAGGACTCCATGATTTTGCTCTGCCCTCCAGAAGAAACAACTCTTTTGGGGTCATGGGTGATGAATCTTTCTTATGATCACTGTATGACATTGTTTTTGTCTTAGATATATCAGCAATTTCATATGGCTTAACGTAACAGCTTTTTAGTGTATTACAATACTCGGAGCCTAGCTAGTAGCAATTTTCTCGAAATTAGCAGGACTAATTGGATGATACTTACAAGGGCAAACAGTGTACTGAGGACCTTGTTTGTTATTATCTCACTTAATTCTCATAACCTTGGATGTCAGACATAGGTAGTATTCCATTTTTTTTCTCTATCCCATGTCCTCATTCATAATACAGACCAGAGAGCTAGAATTACAGACATAAGCCACCAGCACCCAGTTTTTTTTTTTTTTTTTGGAGAGAGGGTGGTGGTTCTGGAGATTGGACCCAGGGCCTCATACATGCTAGGCAAGTGCTATACTGCTGAGCTTTACCTCCAGCCCCTATTTTCATTTTTCCTAGAGTGGAAAAATGAAATATATCCCTAGGAGTGGAATTGCTGGTTCACATGGTAATTCCATGTTTAAACCTTTTGAAGAACTGCCAAACTGTTTTCCACAGCAGCGGTGTACAAGATATTGCGGTTTTACCGCATTCTTGCTAGCATTTTTTTATTTTTTATTTTTGTCACAGCCATCCTCCTGGCTGTCAAGTGGTGTCCCACTGTCACAAAGCTGTTGAGAACACCAGTTCTGTAGCTTCAAAGTGCACTCTGTCAGATGAAATGTTCAGAATAGGAGGCTTTTCCTTTTAGATTCCTCTTCCTACTCCTTTTGTCCTCTTAAAAAAGGACTCAAAAATAAAACGACCAATAGCCCCAATTTAAAAATGGGAGTGGCCTTTGTTGAACAGTGGTCAGGACCCCTTCCTTTTGCACTGGGCCAGCAAAAGCAGCATGTGCCTGGAGAGATTCTCCTTTCAGGAGAGAAGGGTGCTATGGAATGACACCCTTTGCTGTCGTGGCAGATGTTTCTAGAGCAGATGAAGCCTGAGGAGCCTTCCAGCTGTTGGAGATCTGGATCGTGAACTCTAAGCCTGAATCTGCAGAAGACCTGCTGGCCAGCCACTCAACACAATGTCAGGTAGAGGCAGGGCCTGCGCTCGCCAGGAGTGCTCCCACCCTGGCTTCTGGTTTTCATAAGGAACCATCCAGATAAGAGCAAAGCACAGCGGAGAATGTGTGCGGGGGAGAGCTTCAGGATCTCTGGGAACAATGATCGAAACTCATTTTTATTCAGGTCTCCAGCCTCTTCTCCCCTTTTTCCCTCCTCACCAGCCTTCAAATTCTTTCTTCAAATTCTGAGGTGGGGGGAGACCAAGTTTGGTTATATTTTGAACATGCTGCTGCTTTGTCCCCTTTCCCAGAAGTGGGTTCATTTCTTGAGGTTTCTTCCACTCTTCTCCCCCACCTGTCCCACTCTAGATATCCAGTTCCTTTCATGCTGGTGCTCTGGGAGAGGGAGGAGATATCTAACTTGAATTTTGCCTCTGCATTTTCTTGATTTTTCTTCTGTCCTTGGTGTCTCTGGTTGTAGAAAGCCACATACCTTCTGCCAGTGGTCCCTTCTCAGCCCTGACTCCGAGCATATGGCCCCAAGAGATCTTGGCCAAGTGCACACAGGTAAAGCAGTTAGTATAGCTAGATGTCAGCCTGCTGTGCTCCCATGCTGTGGCATGAAGGAACCTACACTCACCTCTGTAGGCCTTCTGGGAGTGCGTGGTCAACTCCACCTTGTTCACACAGGGTTACTAAGAGATGGCATCATAACTCCATGTGCTTGTATGAATCCGTCATTAGGTAGGAGGAAGGAGGAATGTTGTGGGGGCATAGGATAATTCAGAGAAGGTGGTAACTCTTATAGTTGAATGATAACAAGAGAAGGCTTTATGGAAGGATGGCCTTTGATCTGGATAGACTTCTAGCAGTTAGCCATGTGGGTGACATCTTTTTGGAAAGTGATTTCCAGACTGAGGTAAATGACCTTCCTTTCTAATCTTGGTTGCAGCAAGAAGAGTCGGCAGAGCAACTGGAATTCTGCTACGATGAGTTTGGTTTCCGCGTGGACAAAGAAGGTAAGATGGAGCCCATCATGTGTGGTCTTGCTGATGTCCTTGGGGAGGACTCAGATTTCACAGCATGTGACCTCTGAGCTCTGGGAGTCTAAGGACAGAGTGTATCTGAGGGTGGTGCTATTTTAGGTACATGGAATATCTGCTGTTTTTTTTTTGTAGATAAGTTTTATTGATAATAAAAGCAGTAATGGCTCTCGCCTATAATCCTAGCTTACTTGGGAGGCAGAGATCAGGAGGATCCTGGTTTGAAGAAAACCTGGGCAAATAGTTCAAGAGACCCTATTTCAAAAAAAACCCTTCACAAAAAATTAGGGCTGATGGTGTGGCTTAAGGTGAAGGCCCTGAGTTCAAACCCCAGTACCACACCAAAAAAAAAAAAAAAAAATGAGCTTGAGAGGGACATAGGGAACTTTCTAGTGATGGAAATCATCTGTGTCTTGATAGGCCACTGGATTCAGAGTCCAAAGTGGAACAGTCACACTGTGGAGCCATGCATAAACATTTGTTTATTGACACCTATCAAAATGTGTATTTAAGACATACGCATTTTTCTGTATATAAAATTACCAAGGTTTTTTTTTTTTTTTTTTTTTAGTGGTGTCAGGAATGTAACATTTGAGAGTCAAGCTTGGTGGTGCAGCTTGTAATCCCACCACTAGGAGGATCACAAGTTTAAGGCCAGCCTGAGATCTTGTCTCAAAAACACAAAAAAGAGCCTTGCCTTTTTTTTTTTTTTTTTTCCAGTACTGAGGATCAAACCCAGAGCCTCATATGTGCTAGGAAAAGTATTCTACCACTGGACCATATTCCCAGCCCTAGGCTGATATTTTTAAGAGCTGGGATAAGAGCTTGGCTTTAGTATAAATGAGGTGTAGGCTTTCTCTAGTCAGAACTCACCACACCAATTGCTGGGTAGCCACAAAAGAACCTTTTGTCCTCATGCATTCAACAAGTATTTCACAAAGTTGCAGTGGGTTGCGTTCTTCCCAGTTGTATCCCCCAAAAGTGTTTTTGACCACATGGAAAGAAGACAGGCAGTAAATAGCAAACATAGAGCATGCTAGGGGCAAGGAGAGTCGTGAAGATAACCTTAGGGATAGCGAAAAGGGGAGGTGAATTGTACCTAAGGTGGTCATGAAAGACATCTGAGTCAACAATTGAATAAAAACTAGGAGGAGGCGAGTGAGGGAGGGAGCTGGGGAAAGGACAGGTGCAGAGACTAAGAGGGAGCGGATTTAGTGGGGAAGAACAAGAAGGGAGCAAGAGGAAAGTGGTTGGAGGTAAGGACAGGGGCAGGGCTGGAAGAGGCAAATGATGGAGCTTAGAAATTGACAACATGAGTGGGTTCTGAGCAGAGGATATCTGCTAGCTCGTCACATGACCTGATATGTGTCCTGGAAGGGCCACTGTGATTATTGTGGGGGCAACAAGATGGCTGCTAGATGGCCACTGCCCTGACCCAGACAGAGGTGTGTGGCTTGGCCTGGGCAAGTAGTCAGGGGAGGTAAGTAGGGAACCCTGCTGCATCTGCAGTGGATTGAATGTGGAGTTTGGGGGAAGGAGGAGCCAAAGGTGACTCTACATTTGAGGGGAGGCCAGAGGTGTGGTTTCTGGATGTGAAGTGGCTTTGGGGAGGCTCAGGTCACTCAGCAGGGCTGTGCAGCTGGAGCTCCCAGGACGCCGTAGGCAGTGGAGTCTGCATTTTAGGGGAGCCACCTGGCCTGACAGAATAGGTTGGGCTCCTGAGGCAGTGTGGAATGAGGAGTCCACTTTTCTCCTCCTCTGCTCTCTCCTGGAAGGTGCTGAGCCTGGGTGCAGCCTGTTGACAGATGCACCTCTGGTGGAGGACCCCCCTCAGAGGCTGCGGTGGCAGGCCCACCTGGAGTTTACCCATAACCACGACGTAGGGGATCTTACCTGGGACAAGATTGCAGTCTCTCTACCTCGTTCTGAGAAGCTTCGCTCCTTGGTACTGGCTGGCATCCCACATGGTATGAGGCCACAGGTGAGACAGCCACAGGGACCCACAGAGGGTCAAGAGCACCCTGACCTGTGACCAGCTGTCATGAGAAAGGCCAAATACTTGTATGACTCCTTCCCTCAGCTGTGGATGCGGCTGTCAGGGGCCCTGCAGAAAAAGAAGAGCTCCGAGCTTTCCTACCGTGAGATTGTGAAGAATAGCTCCAATGATGAGACCATCGCTGCCAAACAGGTGACATGGGCAGCAGAGGGGCCAATCAGGAGCTGTCTGGCCAGAGCCCATGCAGGCCTCAGGAGGGAGATACACCTGGGGCTTTGGGAATGTGCCTTTGTTGGTCTCCATGGCAGGGCCAACAGCCCTGTTGCCCGTGGACATGATCCTAGAGGAAACCTGCTCTCTCCTGGGTCTTTCATGGGCTACAGAGATTTGTCCAAAAGGCCTGTATGTGGAAGGACACAGAGGAGATGGGGTCCACATTAGGAACAGTGGGGGATTTTAAATACAGATCAGGCCTTGGGCCAGATGTGCTTATTCAGAAGGTCAGGCATGAAGTTCCCAGGCAAAGGATGGAATCTAATCTTGAAGAGACAAGGGTAACCACGACCAGGAACACAAGAAATCCCTCCTTCCAGGACAGAACCTGCCCTGGGGTTTGCCTCAAACCCAGACAGACCAGGCATCTGTCTGCAGCTGCATCTCACTGGGCCTTGTTGTGGGGGTTGGTGGGGTCCCTGACAGATTGAGAAGGACCTGCTCCGCACCATGCCCAGCAATGCCTGCTTCGCCAACGTGAACAGCATCGGGGTGCCCCGCCTGCGCAGGGTCCTCAGAGCACTGGCCTGGCTCTACCCGGAGATTGGTTACTGCCAGGGCACAGGCATGGTGAGCTGCCCCAGCAAGCAAGGGGTGTACCCAAGGCCTTCTCCAGTCCTCCTGGTAGGGTATGATTTCTCCCTTCAGGGGAGTAGGATGGGAGGCAAGGGGTCAACTTGGGAGTCCACAGGAGCAGCTGCTTCTGTTGTCAGGCAGGGGCCTGGGGCCTGGAATGCAGCAGGCCTCCATCTACAAGCCTAACTGCCTTCAGGGGGCTCTTCTGAGAAGTTGCCTCCAAGGGGAAATCTTCTCTAACTCGCCTGAAGACTTGGATAGAAGCCCCTGCTCCCCAACCCTGACAGGTCGCTGCCTGTCTCCTGCTGTTCCTGGAGGAGGAGGATGCCTTCTGGATGATGTGTGCCATTATTGAGGACCTGCTCCCTGCCTCCTACTTCAGCACCACCCTGCTGGGTGTCCAAACCGACCAGCGGGTCCTGCGCCACCTCATCGTCCAGTACTTGCCTCGCCTGGACAAGCTGCTCCAGGAACATGATATCGGTGAGGCTGACCACTATGCTATTCTACAGGCCCAGACTCTGAGGCCTCTGGACAGCAGAGGGCAGATAGCCAAGTTGTGGACACAGGCACCAGCGGTCTGCGTTGCTCATGTTCTCTGGCATTCTCTGACCCGTTCCCTTCCCCTCTCCCTCTTGCAGCTCTGCAAGAGTTATCTTGCCCCTCTTACTGAGGCTGCCCCCAGCCAGGCTGCCCCTGGTCTCAGCCCCAGTGACTCTGGAATCTGTTTGCAGAGCTGTCCCTGATCACACTGCACTGGTTCCTCACGGCCTTTGCCAGCGTGGTGCACATCAGGTTGCTGCTGCGCATCTGGGACCTGTTCTTCTATGAGGGCTCCCTGGTGCTCTTCCAGACCACGCTGGGCATGCTGCGCCTTAAGGTGCTCGTCAAACCCTATCCACCTGGCTTCCAGGCCAAGAACAGGAACCTGAGTGCCAGGCCAGCAGCTCTGATACCTTCCCCTGGGTAGACAGGGTGGGCTCCAGGCCCTGAGGGTATAGCAGTAGGCACAGGCCTGTCCCCTTCCCTCCATCTTGCTCCAGGTCAGGCTTCAGCATGGTGTGGCCTGAGCCCTGGTCCCTGTTGAATGTCATCTGAGGGTGTGGTGGGCTAGGGGGTCTCCCTGGGCCCAGTGGGATGGCACAGGTCCCAAAGGGACTATGCTGGCTGCCAATCCTTGCCCTCAATCGGCACAGGAGGAGGAGCTGATTGAGTCAGAGAACTCGGCTTCCATCTTCAACACGTTGTCAGATATCCCAGCGCAGATTCGGGACGCAGAGCTGCTGCTGGGGGAGGCCATGCGGCTGGCCGGCTCCCTCACTGATGTGGCCGTGGAGACCCAGCGTCGCAAGCACCTGGCCTACCTCATTGCAGACCAGGGCCAGCTCCTGGGGACCAGCACCACCACTAACCTCTCTCAGGTGGACTGAGTAGGGGGTGCCTGTTTCAGCCAACAGCATGGGGTCCCCAAGAAAGCCCAAAGTGAGGAGTTGTGGGAAACAGAGACTGGTCCTTCTCTGCCGTGCCTCCCTCCACCCCCCCACCCTAGCTGAGCACCCAGGGCCTGGCATGACCCAGTCAGACCACTGCTAGAGTTGACCTGGTTCTCCATGGCGGGGTGGTCCCCAGGCTCCAAGGCAGGCAGTTTGGAAGGAGGACAGCTCCATCCCTGAGCTAATTATACTCTGACCTCAGAGCTGGCCTCAGGGCTTGCAGATGCCCTAGCACAAGTGAGATACCGGCAGGCAAGTGTCCTCCTGCCGCTGTTGACCCACCTTACCCACCTGCAGGTTGTTCGGCGCAGGACCCAGCGGAGGAAGTCTGCCATCACCTCCCTGCTCTTTGGTGAGCACCGCTGCCCAGCTGCTCTCCCTCACCAGAGGCTGGACAGGACTGGTCACTGCAGCTGTCTGTGCTTCCTAGGGGAGGATGACTTGGAGGCTCTCAAGGCCAAGAACATCAAGCAGACAGAACTGGTGGCTGACCTCCGGGAAGCCGTCCTGCGCGTGGCACGCCATTTCCAGTGCACAGACCCAAAAATCTGTGGCGTGGTAAGTGGCAGGCTCCTCATGTCTGTCTGGGGGCTCTTTTCCCAGCCGTTCCTGGTTCTGAGGCCCCCTCGTCCCCTCATGCTGGGCCTTTCTGTCCTGCCTGGTAGGAGTTGTCCCCCGACTACAGCATGGAGAGCCACCAGCGGGACCACGAGAACTATGTGGCATGCTTGCGCAGCCACAGACGCCGGGCCAAAGCCCTGCTGGACTTTGAGCGACACGACGATGATGAGCTGGGCTTCCGCAAAAATGACATCATTACGGTAACGTGGGAGCCCTCAGCACGCTTGCCCCATGCCCACTCCCCACTCCCCCCTTTCCGTGCCAAGAGCTGCTTCTGAAAATTGTGCTGAGGGTGTCAGGGTGTGTGTGGGCACCGAGCGCTGCTCTGCTGTCCCTCCTGCGCAGATCGTTTCTCAGAAGGATGAGCACTGCTGGGTGGGTGAGCTGAACGGCCTGAGAGGTGAGCGGGCACTGGCGGGAAAGATGTGAGCACCTTTGTTGCAACCCTGCCCTTCTTCCTTTACGGCCTGCCCAGATGCAGATCCCTGGGGCTTCTGAGGGAGCTGGACTTTCCTTGGCCTGCCCCACCTTGCCTCCAGGTGGCTCAAAGAGCGCCCTGCCCTTGGACCCTGGGGGCAAGAGTTGGGACAGCCATCATTGCCCCTCAGTGCATGCTTCTCCCACAGGCTGGTTCCCAGCCAAGTTCGTGGAGGTCTTGGATGAACGGAGCAAAGAGGTAAGAGGGTGGGCAAGATGAGGCTGTCCCTAGGAGCTGCTCCTGCTTCAAGCCCTGGTGCAGCAGCGCCACTGGGTCCCCATGAGTCCCGGCTTATGGCAGTGGATGTGAGGATGGGCAGAGGGTAGCTGGCTGCAGGTGCTGGTCTGAGGCGTCTCAGCCCGTTCCCACCATCAGTACTCCATTGCGGGGGACGACTCTGTCACGGAGGGGGTCACGGACCTGGTGCGAGGGACCCTCTGCCCAGCGCTCAAGGCCCTGTTCGAACATGGACTGAAGAAGCCATCCCTGCTTGGAGGTGCCTGCCACCCTTGGCTGTTTATCGAGGAGGTAAGTCACTGCTTGAGCCTTGAAGGCACAAAGGTGCCCACCTCAGGCTCTTCCTTTTCCTGGGCTCATTGCATAGTGTTGTGTGCTTGTTTGGACCCGGTGGCTTTGACCGGGCCTTTCACTGTCCCCATACTTGCACTGTCCTGGCTACCACAGGCAGCAGGCCGGGAGGTGGAGAGAGACTTTGATTCCGTGTATTCCCGCCTAGTGCTGTGCAAGACATACAGGTAACTGGCCCTGCCCACACCTCTGGTGAGTCCTGTGTGGGGAGGCCTGACCAGTGCCCAGCACACGGGCAGTGCTAGAGCTTTGGTCCCCCCAGGTTGGATGAAGATGGCAAAGTCCTGACCCCAGAAGAGCTGCTATACCGGGTAAGCTGGGCCTGTCTGCCAGCCCCGAGACCTCTCTGGTGGCGGGTGGGGTGCCCAAGTGACGGTCATGTTCTCCCCAGGCTGTGCAGTCTGTGAACGTGACCCACGATGCAGTGCACGCACAAATGGATGTCAAGCTCCGCTCTCTGATCTGCGTGGGGCTCAAGTAAGTATAGAAGGGTGTGGGGAAGGGGCCCTTAGAGGAACCCTTGCAGGACAGAGGGACCTTTTGGACTCTGGTCCCCTGCCTGAGGCCTGTCCTTACCCAAGGGGGTTCCCAGGAGCTACTCAGGTTGGGGCTTCCCCGGGCCATGGCCCCACCTTCCTCCCAGCCTTGTCCCCAGTGAGCAGGTGCTACACTTGTGGCTGGAGGTTCTCTGCTCCAGCCTGCCCACCGTGGAGAAGTGGTATCAGCCCTGGTCCTTCCTGCGCAGCCCTGGCTGGGTCCAGATCAAGTGTGAGCTCCGGTGAGGACCCAGCCTCGCTCCTGGTTGGGAGGCTCTACTGAGCCTGGGATTGGGCAGTGGAGGCAGCAGGTGGGCAGAGCTGCCCAGGGTGATTTGAGCCTCCCCCTCGCCTCCCAGTGTCCTCTGCTGCTTTGCCTTCAGCCTCTCCCAGGACTGGGAACTTCCTGTGAAGAGAGAGGTGTGTGTGTGTTGGGTGGGGTGGGGTAGTCTGGGAGCACCCCGATCAGTTCTGGGGGTGGTTTGGTTGGGGGGGGGGGTCCAGGAAGGCCTCCAAAGTGCCCCATCAGCTCTAAAGGCTGCCCCAGCTTGTGACTGAGGGTCTGTCCTGTGCACAGGAGGAGAAGCAACCACTGAAGGAGGGTGTCCAGGACATGCTGGTGAAGCACCACCTTTTCAGCTGGGACATTGATGGGTGATGCCCCTCTAGCCACCCTGTGGCACCCACACCTCCCCCAGTCATTGGCTACCCAGCAGGCGTCTCCCACCAACAGGAAGAGGGCGGTGCCCTAATCCGCTGCAGGCCTGCTCTGGGACAGGGCTGAGGTGACCCAGGCCCCCTAAGCTGTGGGGTCCGGGGCCCCCCACTCCACGTTTTGCTGTTGATAAAAGCAGTAGGTGGATGCTCTGCTCAGCTGCTCCCTCCTGAGCATGGGTTGGTCCTGCTCAGGTCCTGAAGGAAGCCCTGGGTGCCAGCCATACAGTTCATACCAACCAAAAACCTTGTGAGGAGGTGGAGAGGCACATGTGTCTTTTCTCAGGAAGGTGGGGATTGGGTGCCAGATGAAGGTCTCTTGACCCTTTTGGTTTGTAAATAAACTGCCCTTGCAAGACTGCCTCCCATCTTCTTTTCATCCAGGAATGCAGATCTTGCATGTCTAGCTGCTCCTTCTCAAATGTTCTGGCTGCTGGGGCCTTTTCTGAATTACTTTCCCAGTCAGCCTACCCTTGCATGGGACGAAAGAAGACTGACAAAGTCAGCATTTTTTTTTTTATTTTAAAAAGTTCACACAGTTGTTTCCCCACCTTTGTCCCAGCAGTAGTTTTGGTGATGCCATCCCTACTCTTTAATGAATCAGGCCAGAAGGAAGCCTGTGGCCCTAGGGCAGGAGGTGGCCAGTTTCCTTGCCATCTAGAGATGGTGTTCCTCTCCCAGGACCATGTTGGCTACAGTGAGGCGATGGAATGTGGGCAGGTGGAGTTCCTGGAGGGAGGTCCAGGAAGCACCTCTGCTGTGGCACTAAGGAGCCAGGAACAGGGCAGGTGGGGTGCAGGTCATGGCAGGGTGTCTACATGTTCAAGCACACGTGAGGAGTAGGCCTGGGTAGCTGCATGTCAGGCTGGTCACACAGCTAAGGGGCCCCTGCATCCAGCCCCCAGCAGTTTCAGCCCTCCAGGCTTTCTGTGTGTGAGGGGAAGGGAGCTGCACCCACCTCTCACCACGTTAGGTACGTTGACATATAATATAGAGGTATATATACACCTGTACAGAAAATTTTTGCCACCAACCACTAAAAGGGTTATACTACACCAAGTCACTGAACTGGCAAAGAGCCCTCTTTCAGGAAGCCTCAAAAGCTGAGACCTGGGGAGAAGAGTCCAAGCTAGTTTATTCCCTCACAGTGAAAGGGGGACAGTTGGCCTGTGACTCGCCCCAGCCAAACTAAAGCCAGCTGTGCACCTCTGACCTCAGAAAAGGAGGTCGAATTGAACTGACCCTGGCATGGGACCCAGAGTTGCTGCTGGACAGCTTCTGTCCTCAGCCCTGGGCACTCCTGAGCTGGACATTGGGGCCCTCTTCTCTAGCCTCCAGGGACAGGAAAGAACAAGGACTGTGATTGTCAATACTCACAACCACATACAGTGCCACACTAGATACAGTTCTGTGACTTCTCAGCTTCCAGCCCTCCCTACCCCGTCTCTGGAGTCAAGAGGACTACAAGCAGGAATCCCAGTGTAGCTGCAAATCGTGGCCATCGAGGAAGTCCGTGGAGAAGAGGCTGGGGGCTGTGGTGCTGAGTGGAGCCAGGCTGAGCACTGGGCCACCTGACGACAGTTCTAGCCAGTCCATGCTGTCTAGGTGGCCATCGGCCAGGTCCAGGCCCAGGCCCATGCCACTGCTGGGCTCAGGGGCAAAGTGCAATTCTGAGGTGTCCATGGGTGACGGGGGGTGGTCCAGGATGGCAGAGCTGCTCAGCATCTGGCTGTGGAGGTCATCAATGAGGGAAAGGGGCTCTGGCCCTTCATGCCCACTGGTCAGCAGGGGCAACCCTGTGCTGCTCTCCAGGAAGTCCTCCAGACGCCCTGGGAGAGAGGGAGAGCCTGGTGGAGGCGGGGCACTCTGGGAGAGCTTGGTGGAGGGTGAGGTCTGTGCTGTCAGGGGGGACCCACAGGCTGCTGCTGAGGGCGGCTTCTCCTTCCCAGGAAGGGATGATGGCTCCTTGAAATCAGCTGAAATTTCTGCCATAGAGACAGTGAATGGTGTCAGAAACCAGGCCTGACTAGTTGCAAAAGATGACAGAAGACCCTTACCTCATACCACAACGAAATCCAAACTAGATTACAGACTTAAATGTAGGAGCTAAAACTGAAATGCTTAGAAGAAAACATGGAAAAATCTTTTTGACAGATTTGGCAATTGTTTCTTAGTTGTGATATGAAAAGCCCCGGTAGACAAATTAGACAACATCAAAATCTAAACCTTGGCTGAACACTTGCCTAGCATATGCCACTACATCAAAAAAAAAAAAGAAGGAAAAACAAAACAAACCACCAAAACACAAACTTGACGTCAAAGGCTTCTTGAGCCAGTTGCAGTGGCTCAAGCCTGTAATCCAGCTACTTAGGAGCAGAGATTGGGAGAATGGTGGTGCCAGGCTGGCCCAGCCAAAAAAAGTTTGCGAAACACCCATCTGCCCCCCCAGTCTCAATGCAGTGTGCATGCCTGTCATCCCAGTTACATGAGGAACCACAAATAGGAGGCCTGCAGTCCATGTCCCCCAGGCATAAGTGAAATCCTGTCTCAAAATTAACCAACACAAAAAGGCCTGCCTGGTGGAGTGGCTCAAGTAGCAGTATGCCTACTAGCAAGCACGAGGCCCTGAGCTCCACCCCAGTACTGCTTTAAAAAAAAAAAAAAAAGGCTTCTCCCAGGATGGGAGAAATTTTTTACAATCATACATTATAAGGGATTAATACCCAGAATATGTGGGGAGCTAAAACTTAATAACAAAAAAACTTGATTCAAAAATGGGCAAAGAAACTTAGACATTTTTTCCAAAGCAGATATACAAATGGTCAATAGCACATCGCTAATTAGGAACATGCAACTCAAAACCATGCGATGCCACCTCTTACCCAGTGAAGTGGCTACTATCAGAACAGAGGACTGGTGCTGGTGAGGGGCAGGCAGGTCAGTGGTACAGCGTATGAGGAGCACACATGAGGCCTGGGTTCCATCCCCAGCACCAGAAAAGCAGATGATGGAAGGATGAGATGGAACCGTTGTGAACCAATGTGTAAAATCAGGTGATGCTAGTCACTTCGGACAACAAACGTAAAACCACTAGATGATCCAGCAATCCCACCCCTGGGTTAATACCCAAAAGAAATGAAAGCAGGGTTTCAAAGAAAGGTTTGTACACTCATGATCAAAAGCATATTTGCAACAGCTAAAACAGGTGGAGGCTTCCCAAGTGTCCACTGGTGGATGAGTGGATGAACCTTGAGAACAGTATGTTAGCTAAGTGAAATGAGTCAACCACAGACAAGTACTGCATGATTCCATTTACCCAAGGCCCCTACAGTAGTCAGAGTCAAAGAGAACGGAATGGGGGTGATGAGGGGTTGTGTAAGGGGTGCAGTTTCAGTGTGGGATGATGAGAATGTTCTAGTCGTGGGTAGTGGTGATGGCTGCATAACTCTGTGAATGTGCATTATGTCACTGAATTATAAATTTTGTTATATATACCTTACACAATAATAAAAAAAGATTACACAGAAACCAGGCTTGCCTGACCCTCTAGGTCCCTTCCTGTCCAGCTGAACCATTCTTCCCCCTGCAGCTGCTTCATCAGATGATCCTCTACCTCATCTGTCCAGCCTGTTATCTGCCCCTTTCAAAGTACTCTTCTCTGTGCATCCTTGCCACTTCCCTGGTCATTTTTCTGTGTACCTTTTGGGGACAGGCAGCACTCTCATTTCCTTTTCTCTACCATCCCTTAAATGTTCAAGGCCACCCTTTTCCCTCCTCAAATACTCTTTACTTCTGGTGGCTGCATCCCTCCCAATGTCTGTTCTGGACACAGCGACTTGGGAAGCTCAGGCCCAGGTCTCTGATCAGCACCCAGCTTCCTGGCTGTCCTCAGTGGGCTCCCCACCAGCAGCCTCAGGACGTCACCTCTGCCCACTGTTTGACCCATTTGCTTGTCCCTCTCCCACAGAAGCCAGGGCTCTGCTCATCAGCCTCACTCCCTGGACGTCACTGATCTCATGGCTCTCCTGCCAATCCAGAAGCTGACAACTCCCAACTTCTCTGCCTCTAGCCCAGACCTCTCCAACTGCCACGTGTTGTTTCCTGACATATGTAAACCCAACTGGGGGTTGTGCCCACATGTGCCCCCATGGCGAAGACTACTTCATTCATGGAGCTTGAGGCCACTGCCCTGGAGTGATCTTCCACTGCTCTTCCCCACTCCACACCTCTGATCCACAAGGGCACCTAACTCAACATGCTACCCATGCCCAGGCCCTACCTGTCTAGAACCACTTTGGTCTCACTGCTCCCTGCTGCCCTTGTGTGGCCACAATTACTACAGCAGAAAGACCCTGAGCCACATTCAGCCACTAACTTCAGGCTAGGCATGCTTCACTCAGAGCCTGTGGGTCCTAATGATCTGGCTGTGACCTGACTTCCTGCCCTCTTTCCACTCACTCCACAGCTCCAACATGCCAGTACGCGCCTCTGGAGGCTCCACACCAGTCCCCTTTTGGAGGGTTACCCTGGTCCTCTGTGCTCCCCAGCCCTTCCTTGCATTGTCACACCTACTCCTTCCACCCATATACTTGGCTTACTATAGTCACTGTTTCTCTCCCCCACACCTTCTGTCGTGTTCACTGATATGTTCTGGTGGCCACTGAGGTCCTGCTGAGCAGATCTTAAGTAAAATTAAGATAAAACAACCATGGGTCAAAGGACTGTGCCTGCCCAGGCCTTTGAGGCTGTGTGTGTCTCAGTCACTGCTATATCCACAGTAACTGCCACCTAGGCCTGCTATTCTGAGATAAACAAATCACCAACCTAGGAATATAGACAACCTATGACCAGAGGAGGGGAGAGACAGCTGGTGAATCAGTGTATTACCTCCGCTCTGAATAAGAATGTCAAACAGGTCATCCATATGCTGGCTTGAGGAGCTGTTCTCCTGTCAGACAGAAATAGAAAAGAATGAGAATTTAGCACAGGGGTGGCCCAGCCCAAAGTGGGCCTAGGTCCCTCCTACTGTCTCTTGAGTGGGCAGCCAGAGTGTAGCGTCATAGCCTGGACTCAGACTCCCCAGCCCAGCTTGTTGATCTCACCCAGCCCTGGCACTCCTGCCCTGTAATGTCCACCCTTAAGGCCTCTTGTCCACAAATTGGCCTTTGTGGCCCATCTCTCGTAGGACTGGGGTACTGCCACTCTGGTCAAGACACTGCTTCCTTCACCTGCTGTTTGGGCTGCTGGGTCATGGCCTCCTCATAGCCAGGTGGCTCCTTCTTCAGCAGAGAAGTGGGGGCTCCAAAGGGGGGCTGCGGAGGGTGCTCCAGGTCCATCTGGGCAGGTGGGCCAGGGGCTGGAGAGCCAGGCTGGGACAAAGGCTAAATGGGAGCGTGGGACAAACAGTGGTTGGGGAAGCAGGACCAGGCCCCGCACATTCCAGATCAGGGCAGAGGCACCTCCACTGCTGGGCTTCCAGAAGCTTTCATGAAAGCCACTGGGGAAGGAGGAGCACAGAATGGGGAGGGCATGGGATGACTAGCTTCCTGTGGCTTTCACCAAACCACAATTGGAAAGGGAAAGGCCCTGGGCTGATCCCTCCCTAAGAGCTCTGCAGCTTCCCTAAGGTTGCTCAGGCCCTTGACTCCCATTTGGGGCACCTGGTTCTCATCACTGTCTCCTCTATTTCCAAGTGCTTCAGAGGAGCCACAGAACGCCTAAGAGCACCCTCACCCTTGGCCTGGGCCAGGTGGAGGGTCTGAGCTGTGAGGGTGGTGGAAGCAGTGACCGCTGGCCTCAAGGGGAGGTCCCTTAGCTCAACAGCTGACACCTCATTTCCACAAGGCAGGGGACCTCCCCCAAATGCTGGCTCAGGCCCCCACCCTATGGGATAGTGGTATATGACAGGGTCTCAGTCTGCTGCCAGGTGCAGCAGTGTTCTGCTCTCAATGGGAAAGAGGAGATGTGGGGGCGGGGAGGGTGTCCCTGCTAGCTCTGCCCGCTCATGGCTATCTATCCTAACCAGGTCCCTTAACTTTCACAAGCCTTGGCTCCCTCCTCCCAGATGGGGTTTCTTCAGGTTATTAGAAGATGGAATGAAACAGCCTAAAACATCCCACCAAGCCCACTGGGCTGCCTTGGCCTTCCTGAACCCCAATTACCTGCCGGGGGCTCCCACTTGGCAGACCAGAGCCATCTGTATTCTTATTGGTCATGGTGAGGACAAGGTGGGTCCCTGTGGGGTCAGTGATGAGGGTGGGAGGGGTGACCCCCTTGAGGAGGCTGGTGCCCTGCTGTGGACCCAGCAGCAGTGGAGAGCTGGGGGTCTGCTCAGGCTCAGGAGGCCCCACTTCCTGCTTCACCACCACGGCTGGGGCACGAGTGTCTCCGTGGTTGGCAGTAGGTGCTACCAGCGGGGAGCTGAAGGGGAGAGCAGAGCCCTGGGGCTGGTGGCTCAGCTGGCAGCTGGAGAAGCTGCTCTCCTGCTTCACAGTGGTGTCCCCAGCTGTGGCAGGGGTGGGCTGCTGGGCCCGTTTCTCTTGCTCCAGCTGTAGCCGGAGAAGCTCCACCAGCTGCTGTTTCTGCCGGAGCATACGAGTCAGCTCCTCAATCTGCTTGTCCTTCTCCTGTAGCATCTGGTCTTTGTCTAGCCCCTCCAGCTCAGCCCGCATGCCTGGGCTCAGGCAGCAGGGTGCAGCACGAGAACCTTCCTCCTTCACAAGGATCTGCAGGGGCGAGGCCTGAAGGGTGAGCTGTGTCAGGGGTGATGTTATCATCTCACCAAAGGTGTCCCCAGGTGTGGAGTTCTCGTCACCCGTACTGAGCAGTGAGCGCTCAGAGGGGGTGGGAGAGACAGGGGGTGTGGAGCCTGTGCTGCCAAACTTCACCACACCATTGCTGGTCACTGTGGCCACCACCACCTCAGCTGGGGATAGGCCTGCCGCCACCAGGGCTGGTCCTGTGCTCAGTCGGGCTGCTGGGAAGGCAACCACCACCTCTCCAGCCTTAGACAGAACAGAAGTGGCAGCAGGGGCCTTGGGAGCTGCTGGGGATGGGCTGACTTGGTCTTGGTAGGCACGCAGGCGTTCAATCAGCTCTGTCTTGGTGCCTGAGACAGGCAGTGACCGCAACTTCAGCTCCTGCTTCAGCTCTGCCACCTGCAGGGATTGAGAGTCAGGACAGCGAGGAAGCCAGGCAGCTGGACCCACAGGCTGTGGCAGAGGATGGGAGGTGAGCAGTTTGTCAGGCCTTGTCCATCTGGGTTCAAGGCCATGTCAGATGTATCAATTCCTCAAGTATTCCAATGGCCTTGGAGGACAAGGTATACCCACCTGTGCCACCTGTGCCCCCTCCATCCCCCACCCATCCTCCCCTTTCATCGTCCTCCCCCAGTCCGCAGCAGGTGCTCAATAACTACTTCATTTGACGTAGTAAATTCTACACAGATGAGGAAACTGAGCTCACAGAATAAAACTTCTTTGAGACCACAGAGCTAGTGAGTGGCCAGGACAGGGCCTAAACCTAGGAAGCCTATGCCAGGTGTCCCTGCAAGTAGGTCTTGCTGGGACATAGGGTCAAGACTCAGGAGGGGTCAGCCTGGACCAGAGAATAAGACCATCTGATTAGAGTAGAGAAAACAGATCTGGCCCACACCCCTCCAACCCCCCAGGCCTAAGCCTGTGTCCTGAGCATGGCAGTCACCTGTGCAGCACATCCAGCTGGCACTGTCTGAAAAGGTGGAGGTGGGAGAAACAGGACGGCCCGGTCTACCACTAAATAGGCCTGTGGCCTCAGGTGCACTGTTCTCCTCCCAAAGGAAACCAAACTTTCTCTCACTGTGTACCAGAAGGCCAAGGAAGATACCAGATACATGACTGGTGGGTTGGGAAGGACAGTAGCCCCTATGATGAGGCTGATATTGCTATAATCTTGGCTAGACGGGCCTTGAAGCAGGTTCCAAGGTGCCCTGTTGCTGTGGAACAGACCTGGAGCCCTGCTCTGCCTCCCATGGTTGTGGTCCTGGGCAGGTAGCCCATGTGGGAGAGGCTGGGTGGCAGTGGGAAGGGGAAGCTACCAACCTTCATGTCATCCAAGTTGGCTGGCAGGGTTCCTGGTTTGCCAGTTAGTGGAGTACTGTTCTGACGTGCCAGCCCACCGGGTCCTGGGGCACTCGAACTGGAGCTGGTGGTGGTGGTGGAAAGGCTGCGTGCCAGGGGGGCCCCACCACTTCCCAAAGCCTCACCTGCTGGCCTGAGGAAAAAAAAGGCAGAAACATGAGCATCTCCCTTTGGCTTCTGCAGGAAGTGGCCTGCTTAGAGGCCCTCTGCAGGACCTAAGCCCCCCAATGTGTGTGCAGTAGCAGCTCCTACTTGGGCGGGGCAGGCAGGATGGCCTGGTAGCTGTAGTGCTGCTGCTGCTGCTGCTGCTGATTGAGGATCTGCAGCTGCAGGAAAAGCTGCTGCTGCTGCAGGATCCTGGCGTAGGAGGAGTCCAGGGCAGGCGCTCCCTTGTCCTGCTTTTGGTCCGGGGGGATGTACTGGTGGTACTTGAGCTTCTTCACCTTTGGCTTCAGCTCCTTGGCCTTCTTGCTGCGCTGCGACTTCTCGCTGGCAGACTTGGGTTGGCTTTGCTAAGGGCACAGGGGATGGTGCATCAAGGGTCAACACAAGGAGGTGCAGCTGTGGCCCATGCTGAGAATCTTCTGAGCACCCCCAACTCCTCATCCCCCTGCTCCATTGGCCCACCACCCTGCAGCAGCAGAGGCTCCTTGGTGCCTGGAGGTTATCAGGGAGGGGCAGGTGACAAAGGGGCTGTTCCTGGCACATCCTAACAAAGCTGCCAGCCTGGAAAGAAGAGCAACCAAACACATAGGCAAGGGTATCATCAGGACTCCAAGCGGTGTGAAAACAATGAGGCAAAACCATAGCTGATCTGTGGAACACAGGCCATGGATGCCAGAAGGGCTAGTTGTAGAGTGCAATGTGACCCTCCCAAGAGTTCTGCTCAGGCAGGAATTGTCACATGGACTTAAAAAAATGAGGAAACAAGCTCAGAGAAGTCACTTGCCCAAGGTCACCCACTGACCTTGATCTTCTGCCCAAGACTCCAAAGCTCCTGTTTATACCTCAAATGTGCCCCAAAGGCTCCCAGCTGGCACAAACTCAGGGTCTGGGGGGCTGGAGGACCCAAGCCAACCAAAGGCCAGCGAGTCACACTCAGGAGGCCCGACCTTGAGCAGGGAAGGTGGAGTTGGATGAGGGCAAGATGAGGAGCCTGGAAATTTCTGAGCAGATAACAGTGACAGAAAGGTAGCAGTGACAGCAGGGTTCAGCTGAGGTCTCAACCAGGTGGCTATGGGAACCAAAAAGAAAATCTGGCCAGAGATGTCTTGCCCAGACAACATGGACACATAGCAGTGAGGACCTGAGTTCATGGAGGTCAGGAAGAGGTCCTGGCTTTGCCAGGGTGAATGTTGAGGCCATGGAGCCAGCAGAACACTGAGTAGATGGCAACAGGTGCCTATGCAGTGAACCCTGTATATGGGCTTGGGAAGGAAAAAGAAGACCAAGAGCAGAACTATCCCAAGGAAGGTGGAAAGGAGCCAGGGAAAGTACAGCCACGGGTGGGGGTGGGGATGGAGTGTGGGGGAGAGCATAGACACAACTAGGGGAGGCTGGTGCCTGGGAAAAGCTGCTTGGAAGCAAGTGCTACAGAAGGAGAGGAAGGTCAGAAAGCCAGTACCTGAGAGGGGATGATGCTCAGTCCACTGGTGGCATGGGATTGCCAACCCACAAGAGGCTGTGGAGTACACCAGAAAAGAGCAAGCAGAGACAAACTGCAGACAGACCACTCTTTCAAACATGTGGTCAAAGGAAGGCTATGCAGTGTGATGAACAAGTTCAAGGGATGCAGGGTGGGGGAAACCTGTGACATCTGTGAGAAGTAAGGAAGACCCCATGGGGGCAAGAGAGGTGCCCACTGAAGAGATCCATGTGGAGAAGAAAGGCTCCTTTGGGCCTGGGGCATCTCTTAAAGAGGGCATCAGGTAGCAGCATAGATGGATAGGCGGCCCATAGTCTGCCAGCCATCAGTCCCTCCCAAGACTCAGGGCCAGGGGTGGCCAAGATGTTGCAGTCTGGGTGGGAGAGAGCTTAGAGAGTAAGAAAGGACAGAGCAGAAAGGGTGAGAGTGAAGCAAATAGGAGGGCTGGCTCCAAAGATCCTGGAAGCCAGGAAGCTATGTAGGGCAGGGAGGTCCCAGCATCAGTCCTTGTACTGCTCAGTTTAACATCAGATCTCTGTGTATGCAAGGCCAGCATGCCCAGAAGTGTCCCCCACACCAATGATACAAACCCTCCCACCCTTAGGTGCTCTAGGTCAGATCTTGGGGGCTATTAATGACTTTCTGTTTTGTTATCTGCAGTGCAGAGATCTGTTACTGTCTCAGGAGGCTGCTGAGCAAGGAATCAGAATGCAGAGCTGTACCCATGCAAGAAGACAGGAATGAGGATGTAGCAGCCAGGCCAGTGCCTGGTACGGTCTGTTTGCCATGGGATTGAATATGCTTTGTCTCCACTGAAACTCATGTTGGAGGCAAATGACCATTTGTACAGTGTTAAGAGGGTGGGAATTTAACTTGTAGTGTTTAAAGACAGAGCCTCTGGTAGGTGATTTGGGTTAGACAAAGCCATCAGGATGTAGCCTCCACAACTGAATACCGTTGACTTTATGAAAAGGACACACACACACACTGTTTTTTAACCATATGATACCTGCTAGCAACTCCATCACCAGATAACCTTTGGACTTGAACTAAATAAACATCTTTTCATAACTTACCTGGTCTGTGGTACTGTGCAATTAGCAATAAAACCAGACTAAGATAGTGCTCAATCAATGGGCTATGACAGCAGTGATGCCAGTGTTACCATGTGTAGTTGAGAGGTGGGAAGAAATTCCCATATCACCTCAGGGATCCTCATGGTTTCCTGACCACTGGGTGATGTGCACCCCCTGCTTCTGGAATGAGATCACAGCAGGTCTCTGAGGGGCCCAGGGAAGGGATGGAAGCTGCTGGCAGGACTGTACCTTAATAAGCGTAGGGGCAGGCTTGGCGGTAGGGACAACAGTTCCATTGGTGAGGCAGGGAGGCAGCAGAAGTGGGGTTGGCAGAGGAGGCTGCTCTGCAAGGAAAAGTGCTTCTCCAGAATCTGGACCCACTGGAAGTTGAGGAAGAACCTGGGAGGGGAGTGAGAAGTAAGTATGCTGGCATCCCACAGGGTGTGTGCCCACCTGCCCTATCAGGAGTAGGAGTAGCAGCCACCTCTTTGGATGCCATCATGGTTGGAGGACAAAAATGATGGACAGATAGCCAGAGGGTGGGAGCAAGGTGAGAGACCAGACTGGTGAGAGAAGAACTAGAAAAGGAAGGCAAAAGTGGTGACACAATATTGAGTTGGGGGGCACTCCAATCAGCAGGCTGCTCTGAGAATGAAAGTAGGCAGGCCAGGGAGGCTACAAAACCAGCTGTGGGAGACCCCTGACCCAACATCCTATCTCTTGGGTCCAAGTGAGCTCAGACTGCCAAAATTAAGGGCCTACTACTGGTATTTCCCTCCCTGCTCACCACCAGGGACTTGGGCAGCCAGCATCTGGAATACAGAAGCAATATCCCCTGGCTTCCTGTGGCAGAGGAGGAGCCACCCACCTGACTTAGGGCAGACACTTTCTCTGGACAGTCCCATCTGGAAGTGGGCAAGCTCACCTGAGTGGGGGACACGGAAGTGGCACTGGGCAGTGGTTCGCTGACTCGGGCCTCCAGGGGTGATGGCACCGAACCCTGGGACTCATGGCTGGCAGGTTGCTCGGGGGATAAGGCATCGCTGCTGTCCTCATCGAAAGAAGAGCTGTCTGCTACCTTTGGGTAATTCACCTGGCCCACTGAAACCCAAAGCCAGCATAAGACTCCACCTGCAACTCCAATGCACAGGTGGACAAGGAAGAGAGTGCTGCCCCATGGTGAGAGGCAGATATGAAGGGAGACTAGTAGTCACTCTGCCTTAGTGCAAAAGAGCTCTAGGAAGGTCATAGTCATGAAACAGGCAAGAGGCCTCTGGTCAAAGTGCTCCCTTAAGCTGCAGAAAATCCCAATTTTTAGGTTCTTGCTTGCTTTAAACTCTACTGTGTTTGATTTTGAAAGACAAGTTCTTCTCTCCCTCCCTTCCCCCACCTTACTTCTCCCTGGGAGATGAAGGGTACCTCTTTCAGAACCTCATCTGTGTCTTTAAAATGCTAAAGTAGTTAAGGACTACTCATCTCCCGGCTACAAAAAAACTCTTTTGCCCATGAGTAACTTTTTTTTAAATTTATATTTTAATTTTTTGCAGTACTTTTTATTTTTTTTGGCTGCAGTACTGGGTTCTGAACTCAGAGCCTCACACTTGCTAGACAGGCACTCTACCACTTTAGCAACTCCACCAGCCCTTTTTTGTGTTGAGTAGTTTCAAGATAGGATCTCACGAACTATTTGCGCAGGGTTGGCTTCAAACCACGTTCCTCCTGATTTCTGCCTCCTGAGTTGCTAGTATTGCAGGCATGAATCACCAGCACAAAGTATCGCCCAGTGATAATCGTCCATATTCTGAGAGCCCTGAATCTGCTGGTAAGGGACCATGGGAACTGGTGAAGGTGGAGTGTGCACAGTTCTTCCACAGGGCTGACTCTGTTCTCCAAAAACCAAGATAGCCTAAAGAGCTGGCTCTGAGGCTATAGATGGAGGGTATGCTGGAAAAGGATGCTTGCCTTACAGTTGTCATCGGGTTAATGGAAACTGACCCCCTTTAGAGGCCAGTGACTCTGAGACCCAGTGCCTGGACAGCTGAGACACCAGAAGAAATACTCTGCTGCCCAAAGCTTTCCTGGCTGTACCCACAGCCAAGCCTTGATGGCAGTGAGTATGTGTCCCCCTGAGAGCTGGCTGGGGGCAGGGAAGGAGGGCACCACACAAAGCTGCTACTTCTGGGGCTCAGTGTGGGAATCCCCACATGGGAACCCCAGTTGAAGAGGGAAGGAAAGGCAGGAACAGAAGCTAAAAGGATATTTCAAGAGTCGTGTCATAACCACTATGTCTGTATTGCCATGGAAAGAGGTGAACGGTGAGTTGCTCAATTACCCACACAGGAGGAACCAACGCGGCCAGGAAGGCAGAGAGCCATTGGACATGCCTGAGGAGCTATGCTGTGGTGGGAAGACCCCAAATGAGGAAAAGGAACAAGCCTCAATGGCTCGCACTGGGTTTGTCTGGGCTTAAGGCTCCCAATAGCCTCTTCCTCTCCAGGGCCATGACCGGAGGCTGTCTCCTCCCTTGGGACCGGCAAGGATGCACTTGAACTTCTCCTTTACTGGCTGACTGTGGTGACGAGCCAGGAATGCCACAGCTGGGCTCATTTCTCTGTTCCCTCATCTGTCCCAGCAGGGGCAAGTGTGTAATACAGAGAGGACTGAACCTGCTAACCACCTATATACTTCATGCCAATTGTATACTTACAGTCTCTTGCTCCCAGTAAGAAGCAGTTAAGTTATAGGAACCTGTTGTGGGACAGCAGCCAGGTGGGGCCAAGCATGTGACAATGTTAATCCAGGCCAGAGAAATATAGTTCCTACTCAGATCAGTCTAATGCAAAGAGCTGCTGGCCACACTGGGAAGACTGGAACAGATCACTCACTACAAATTCTATTTATCTTCTCACCTGTAGCCAGGCACATTTCAGGAACAGTGTTGGGTCCCCGCTCTGAGGGAGGTAATGTTCTAATGGCATTAGAGTAGAACAGATGTTCTGCAGGAGTAAAATGCAGAAGCTAAGGGCACACTAAGGAAAGACTTGGGTCCCTGATGGAGAGGATGTGACATTCATCTTTATGCAACTATGGGTGGACTGACGGGAAGGTGTGTGTGTGTGCATGAGCATAAGCGCGCGCGCGCGCACACACACACACACACACACACACACGCACACACACACGCATGAAGACACCAGGCCCCATTTCCCTTTTACCTCTCCAATCTGAGCCAAACATCCACCTAGGCCTGGGTTCCATTTTCTCCCCCTCTTCCCACCTCTTCAGCCTCTCCTGCCCCTCTTTTGTCTTAGTTTCATGTCTCCATCCTAAAAGTTCTGCAAGTCCAACCTCTCTTTTTCCTGCACTGAATTCTTGAACAAATAGCCTACAGCTACTGTTGCCAGGTCCTTACCTCCTACTGATTCCTTGCCAGCTTTTGCTGGCAAATGCTCCTTCCTCTCAAGTCACCTAGGATCCCCCCAGGCCACTGCCATGCTGTCCCTGTGAACCTCTTCTACTCAGCAAATTCTGACTTGACCTCCATGTTGGGCCGTCTCACATGTGGGTACTTCCCCAGCCTCTATGACCTCAATGTCCCTCAGAGCCATCCCTCTGCTGGGCTCCCACTGCACTGAGTACACATATCCATTATTAGATGCTGCCTATCAAAGCAGTTATCAACTGACCTAAAATGAGCACCACTGTTGACAACAGTAGCCACTATGCCATGAGTTTCTCCAAACACCAAGGACTGTGCTGGCCCTTTGCATCCAGCAAACTTCTGCTAGGCAAGTGAGTCAGCTACATGATAGGGACTTCAGCCTTTCTATTACAATACGCTAGCATCAGAAATCCTGTCTTTATACGTCAGTCCTGTCATGTCAGACTGAACTCTCTGAGGGCACAAGTCCTACTTTATCCATCTTTTGAGACTTCAGGGCTGAATGCAAGGCCAGCATGTTGCTGACTGGACAAGCATTTCTCAGACTTTGGCTGCAGTGTTCAGAACCAGTCTGACCAGTAACTAGAGGCTCTGCAGAGTTCAGGGAGGGAAACCCGGAGGTGAGATGGGACAGATGCCAATCACTGAACTATGAGGGCTCCTGCACCATATGGGGAAAAGGGTATTAGGGGCTCAGTGATCCAGCATTCAGTATGGTGGCTGCTGCTGTGAATCACATCAGCAAGGTTCTAGAAACTGCCAATGTCCTCAGCTCCAGAGCTCAGGATGAACTCACGCTGTGGGGTCTGCTCAGTGTTTCACCTTCATGCCCTGGCCAAAGACAGAAGTCACTGTCAAAGGGAAACTTTGAGCTCTTTCTCTGAAGACACAGCTTCCTCTGGAGAGGAGGGAATGTGTGTTGTTGTCAGGGTTTAGGTTGTGGGCCGACTGCAGTAGAGACATGTCTGTACCAACTACACCAAAATCTTAGTGTGGCCTAAGTATACTTGGTCTTTGTGCCTTGGTTCCTATCTCAGGGGACCTAAGACTCTTGGAATTTCCTGAGTTATAGAAGTATCTTTTATTATTGAGCTGCTTGCCCTCCATAACTTAGGAAAATGTTTATGCTATGAGGTCACTTAGCATCAGGATGTCACCAGAAGACTGGAACTTTCAGGGAACTACCCACCTCCGGGGAAGGGGAAGGGAGGCAGATGGGAAGGGGCTGGGATCCAGCTCTGGAAAATAAACTTTTGGACAAGAGTTGATGAGTTTACAGTTGCTGAACATGTGGAGGCCTATTTACATAAGTAAAAGTAAAGGGTTTATTTGAGTTCTTAAGTGACCGAACAAGTGATCAAATCCAAAGAGGGAGTCATGGGAACTGGTCTGTCAGAAGTACAGGTCATGGAACTATAAACTTCCAATTAGAATCTGCAGTGGGGGCAGCCTTTCAACTGAGCCCTTAGCCTGTTGGGGTCTGTACTAGATAGTGTCAGGATGGAAGTAGATTAAAGGACACACAGTTGTGTCTGCTCAAGAATTGCTTAGGTGGGGAAAAACAGCAAGCCAAAATACCAACACTGGGCCTGTTCCATGCCAAATGAGAGAGGAGACTGCTTTTTCCTTATATTATGAACTCAAGTTTGCAATCTTGACCATGACACAAGGGGTCCTGCATATCCTGACCTCTGTTCCCTCCCTCTTCTTGTGTGACACCCTCTTTTCCTATTCCTTCACTGGTCTCCCTGCCTAGAGTATATTCTCCTCCACTCATATCCATTAGCAATTCCTACTCATCCTCAAGCCCCAGGCTTGGTCTTCATCTTCTGATGCCCACACCTCCACTGTCAGGGTGGGTCCGGTAACCTGCCTCTGTGTGCCTAGAGCACCCAATGCTCCCTCCAGCACAGTTTCCACCTCTGTTCTGCACTGCCTGCCTTTCTCTGCCCCCCTGGTGGGAACTATACAGGACAGAGGGGTCTGATCGGCTCTATGGGGCTTTGGTTCTAGTATCCAGTACACTACTTGGGCCCATCAATATTTGTGGAATGAAGTATCTGTGACAGGTTCTAGGAAGAGTTTTCACTAATAAAAATAATATCCTTGGTATGTAAATCAGTGGTAGAGAATTTGTTTAGTGTATACAAGGCTCTGGATTTGATCCCCAGCATGGCAAAAATAAAACAGTAAGGTATAGATATCAGTTTTTTTTTTTTTTGCAGTACTAGGGATGGAACCCTTGCACATGCTAGGCAAACCGTCTGCCACTGAACTACATGTCCAGCCAAAGTACAGATTTCTAATTCTTAATATCACATACAAATAACTTGTAACTATCTACACTGAGAAAGAGGAATAAGCCCCTTAGCTGGCAGAACTGGAAGGAAAACAGGAGAGGCTTCTCTGTTATTTATTTTTGTGATCACACCTGCTTCTCAGGCTCTCAAATTCTAGGCCTTGGTTTCCTTAAGGTTATGCAGGGCAGAAGTCAAAATGCCAACAGTCCTGGCCCAATTCTGCCTCAGTCACGACAGTGCTTCCTTCCCTCCTCCCTCCTAGCTACAATCCACACAAAGTGACTGAGCCTCCTCACCAATAATGGCTTCCTTCAGGCTGGACTCTACAGGTAGGATGTTCTTCTCCACCAGCTCCATGGGGCCAGGCCTCTGTGCAATCTTCTCATTCAGGTCATCAGCTAATCTGGCTCTCTTCAGCTTTAGCTGCTTGGCCTGGAGGGAAGGCTCAGCCGAGGTCTCTGTCATAGGAGAGAAGGGGGTGCAGGAGGATGGAGGAGAGGCCCTGATCCTGCCCTGGGAGCTCCAGAGCAGCAGGAGCAAAGGCCATCTGAGTGGAAAGTATACCCAAGCAGAGAACGGTGGCCTGGCTTCAAGTGTTACAAGGGAATCTGTAACCTGGCCAGGCTGGTCCAGGACTCTGAGGTGGAGTTGCAGAGACAAAGAAGCATCAGATGAGGGAATGGTCTCTGCTCTCACTCAAACTTGGGCTACTGGGGCAACTCCCTTTTTGCTCTGGGCCTCAACATCTTCACATGCAAAACACAGGGTTCAGACTCAGAATGTTTCTTCCAGCCCTAAAGATGGCCCCAAAGTAAACAAACAAAAGTGGATATATTTTTGCTGCTTCCAGTAGCCAAAACTTTTCTTTCACTACAACTATAGAAAGAAGTGTGTGGCTGGGCCAGCTGGGGTCCATCTAAGATGAGCTTACCTGTCTATCACAGGTGCTCAGCTAAATGCCAGTGAGTGAATGAATGAATGAATACAAAAAAGAAAGTGTGTGCATTTTTAAAACGGATTTTGGAAGACAAAGAGGATCTGCCTTGGCAGAGAGAAGTGGTTTCGCACCAAATGACAGTGGACCCAGGAGAAGAGATCAGGACAAGAATGTGACTATGTTTCTTGGCATTCCCAAAAGCTAGTGGTAGTCAGCACAGCACTGCTGACTTACTGTGTGAAGTCTGTATCTGGCTCTTGCTAGCAGAGATGGGAGAGAGCAAAAACCAGATGGAAGAAAGTACTAGTGTTGTGTGAGAACAGGTCAAAATGAGAAGCATTTCCAACATCACATACCTTCCAAAATATGCATCCTGACCAGCTCCGATCTCTCCGGCCGGGAACGAATCTTCCTTTTCAGATAGTCCTCTGTCTATGAAAAAAAAAAAAATACCAAGAAACTCTCAAATCCAGGACATAAACTTATAGCTTGGAGGATCACAAAATAGGCCTTGGCTGCAGTGGCTGCTGCTGGTCACCTACGTAGTAACCATGGCTTATACTTGTTGACTACAGGGTTCTGAAGCAAGGAGGAAGCCTGGGACACATCAGCATCTAACTGCATCTGCAAAGGGCACCATCCTTTGAGACCATTTGTCCCTCTGAGGCTGTACTAACTAGTGCTATGACACCATGTATCAAAATTAGTATTGCATTTGGCAGTCACTCAAAATGAGTGACTCAAAATGAAATAGTATTTAAAAATACTATTTCTTAAGTGATCATAATATAAGTTCATCAAAGAAAACTAAGAGAACTAGAAAGCAAAACAAGAAGAATTTTAAACATCCACTATTAATATTTTGGGGTATTTGTTTCTAGTCATTCTTTCATGTAGAAGTTTGGTTTTGTAGAGTTGTGATCATACTGAATATAATTTTTATATCCTATTTCAAAAAGCTTAGCATTGCGTGATCTCATGAGCATTTTCAGTTCATTTTGAGTGGCTGCCAAATGCAATACTAATTTTGATACATGGTGTCATAGCACTAGTTCCTTAAAATCCAATGTTCTCACTTCTGCATTTATTAGACTTTAGGTGAGTCTAACAAATGTTTCTCTCAACAGTCATTAGCCCATGGCTAATTATAATATATGTATGACCTGAGCCTGTGTGTAACTTCTACATCAACATTTTTCAAATGGTAGGTCAAGACAATTAGTGAGTCAAGACCAGCATAAGACAGGACAGGATAAGATGGGACAGGATAGGACAGGACAGGGTAAAGTACAGTATGAAACAAAATGTAAGGGCACATTATCCTCTTCAGGAGATGGTATAAAGTGGCTGTGGGCTCTGGGGGCACCACCCAATCTGCAATGGGCAGAGTGCAGCCTCAGTTGCCACAGAGGATTGAGTAACAGGTATCAGGTGCTGCAGCTCTTCCCAGACAGCTGAAGGAGGCACATGTTGTAAGCCATCTGAATAGTAGCCCAGGTAGACCCAGAATGGGGTACTGATTAAGAAACTGTCTGGGGCTGGAAGAATGGCTGATAGTGGTAGAAAGAATATGAGAGACAGAGAGAGAGAGAGAGAGAGAGAGAGAGAGAGAGAGAGAGAGAGAGAGAGAGAGAGAAAATTTCTAAAGGAGCTTCTGGGTCAGTGAAATTGTGAAGGTGCTAGGTGCTAGGTGGCCCAGGGTGGCTTAGCCACCCAGGAAAGGGGGCATAGAAGCTGTGAGCCCATTCCCATGTAACTATGCATCTCTTTCATCTAGTTAGTCCTGAGTTGTATCTTTTATAACAAACAGTAAACCTATTAATGATGTCAAATGGCTGAAGTCTGACTACATAGAAGTTACTTGGGAATGGGTAGAAGGTACAGGTTCCTGATGGGAAACCAGAGAATCAGTTTGTTTCCAGTACAGAATGTGAACAGAAGGACTTTGTAGCAGTTATTAAAGCACTCATGACTGCTGGAGGATATGAGTGGCTAAGCAACTGATGGAAAAATGAATCAACCATGTGAATTAAGCAGCACTTGAGAGTCCCTCTGATTGTGACCTGAGGCTGCTGAAGCCACCAGGGATACTCCTTGATCACCACAAGAAGCTGCCTGCATGGAGTCACAGAATAGTTGGTGCCATGACCAGAAGAATGTGTGGAACCCTCTGGAACACAGACTGACAGTGCTGCATCTTATAGAAATGCAAAAGTAGCAGCCTTTTAAAGCTTAGACTGTTAGAGCTAGTTAATTAAAGTGAGTTATGCCATTACCAGTTTAATCTTCTCATTTTTCATACCTCAGTGCAGATAATTTTTAGTGTATGCTTAAATATGAACACAGTTATGATAACTTGGAAGTCATTTGTAAGCAGATTGCAAGACAAGCATATATTGGGTGAATATTTTTACCATATGTTAGGAAATA